>NC_055990.1:93816351-94134517 GCF_018446385.1 Zingiber officinale
CCGAAAAAGCCAACAGTGGTATCAGAGCCACGTGCAAGGCTTGTACGAGTTTAATTTTTTGGTTTTATGAAAACTAAACCTTCTGTGATTTTCTATAAAATTTAGTTTTTTATGTTTTTATGGGTAATTTTTCCGTAGAAGCGAAGCACAAGTATCTTGGCACTTGTAGGCTTCGGCTACCGGGAAGTTTTTCCTTAAACGGCTTCGTTTTGCCCCAAATCCGTTTGGGACAGCGGGCTTGGGTGCCATTAGATCGCAAAGGAGCAACTCACGATGGTTAGATCATGGGTAGGGGTACTGCCCCTAACCCCGCAAGGGATTTGCTCCGCGATTGCACCCGAAATTGCTAAAAACGAACCTGCCGGGAAGATTTTTCCGAAACGGCAATGTCTCGACCCAAATCGTTTTGGGACAGCGAGTTTAGGCGCTGTTGGATCGCAAAGGAACCCTCGCGATGGTTAAATTGCGGGTAGGGGCGCTGCCCCTGGCCCCGCAAGGGGATCCGTTCCGCGATTGCACCCGAAACCGCTAAATGGGACCGCCGGGAAATTTTACTCGTAAAAATTATAAAAAATTAATTTTAAAATTATAGAAAATTATGAAAATATATAATTTTGAATTATATATTAATTTTGTGATAGTCATGGCCCAAAAACCCAATATGATTGGATTGTGTTGTAATTCATAATACGGCCTGCGTGCCGTTATGTGTTTGCGCGTGTTGTATGTTTTTATTTTTCCGCGACCTGCGTGTCGTGCCTTTCTGATATATTCTGGTTGTAAATTAGATTTAGACTCGAATGTAACTCGAGTTTCAAATTGTAATGTACAAATTGGAGCGGTGGAGGGTCCACACGAGACGGAGTTCCGAGGCGTGCACGAGCAACACAAGGTGGTCAAAGGGAGGAGCTTGGAGAAGCTGTTGACCCTAGGTTGACCATTCGATCTTCTCATTGGCTTGAGAAGATCAGAGTGGGGCCATGACTAAATCACAAATAGATTAATTAGTTAATTGCTTATGTATATGATGCATGTTTAATAAGTAATTAATTAATTAGTGCCTTACGATTAGATTAGATCTAAGTCGTGCACATGATGCACCCTTGCGATTAGATTAGATCTAAGTCGTGCACAAGATGCATCCTTTTCGATTAGATTAGATCTCGATCGAACCAACTCTATATGCCTAACTGTGCCGTGATACCTATCACTACCTCGATCACATGTATTGTTGAATCTGCCAAAGCAGAGCAATACATATTATCTTGGTAGGGTACGGAGGGACAATCTTGGTCCCGCCTATCAACGTATGGGTGAATACAAACTCAATTAGATTGAGTATTCCTAGTTGCTCGGTTAGATCGAGTCAACTATAGGCATTCTTCCAACGGTTGGAAAAGATAGGTCAAAATCACATCTATATTAACTCTCGGGTGTATTAGCCAAAGCTAACTCGAGTTTTAATATAAATGTGGATATTGATTTTATAAACAAGAGTTGCATAGAGATGTAATTGGTAATCGTTACCTACCGATCATACTAAGCCTTGGGCGTATTAGCCAAAGCTAACTCAAGGGTTAGTATGATGTGGATCTTGTCCCACAAGAATTATAGAATTCAGTGGGAGCATCATTTAATTAAAGGTCTAATTAAATGATTTTAAAAGAATATGATATTTATTTATGCAAATTTTCTATTGTAGATAACCATGACGTCGAATACGAACTCTTTCTCCCTGCGTTCTGTCCTTAAGAAGGACAAGCTCAACGGAGCAAATTTCCTGGACTGGTACAGGAACCTGAGAATAGTTCTCACTCAGGAACGTAAACTGTACGTTCAGGCTCCTACCACTGCCACGCGAGCTGACCGGGATGCTTACAAGAAGCATCAAGATGACGCATTAGATGTGTCATGTCTAATGCTCGCAACCATGAACTCTGAGCTTCAGAAGCAACATGAGTTGATGTGTGCTTACGATATGGTTGAACTTCTTCGTCAACTATATCAAGGACAAGTAGGGCACTGGAAGAGGAACTTCACAGGATACCTGGAAGATCTTAACAAGAAGAGAAATAAGATTTCTACTTCAGTATAAATGTTATAGAAGTCAACCTCTCTATTTTTTCGTCGTGGGTATTAGATACCGGATGTGCTTCGCACATTTGTACTAATGTACAAGCACTGAGAAATAGCAGAGCATTGACAAAGGGCGAGATAGACCTACGAGTAGGCAATGGAGCACGGGTTGCTGCTGTTGCTGTAGGGACTTATTTTCTATCTCTGTCCTCTGGGTTTATACTAGAGTTAGACGATTGTTGTTATGTGCCTGCATTGACTAAGAACATTATATCAGTTTCTTGTTTGGACAAGAAAGGATTCTCGTTTATGATAAAGAACAAATGTTGTTCTGTCTATTTAAACGATATGTTCTATTGTAGTGCACCTCTGATGAACGGACTCTATATTCTAGACCTTGAGAGCTCTATCTATAACGTTAGTACCAAGAGGTTCAAATCAAACGATATGAACCACACCTATCTCTGGCACTGTCGCTTAGGTCATATAAATGACAAGCGCTTATCCCAGCTCCATAAGGATGGTTTGCTGGACTCATTTGATTTTGAATCATATGAGATATGCGAGTCATGTCTACGAGGCAAGATGACCAAGACTCCCTTTAGTGGGCACAGCGAGAGAGCGACTGATTTGTTAGGACTCATACATAGTGATGTATGTGGCCCTTTCAATGTCGCTGCTAAAGGCGGTTATAGATACTTCATCACATTTACTGATGACTTTAGTAGATATGGTTATGTGTACTTGATGATATATAAGTCTGAATCCTTTGAAAAGTTCAAAGAATTCAAGAATGAAGTACAGAACCAGCTTGGCAAGAGTATTAAAATACTTCGATCAGATCGAGGTGGTGAATACTTAAGCCATGAGTTTCGTGACTATTTAGCTGAGTGTGAGATTCTATCTCAACTCACTCCTCCTGGAACACCACAGTGGAATGGTGTATCCGAAAGGAGGAATCGTACCCTATTAGATATGGTACGATCTATGATAAGTCACACAAATCTTCCGACATACCTTTGGGGCTATGCTCTAGGCACGACAGCTTTCATTCTCAACCGAGTTCCATCCAAGGCCGTGATAAAGACACCATATATGACATGGACTGGGAGAGATGCCCAGGTGTCTTTCATGAGGATTTGGGGCTGTGAGGCTTACGTACGACGTCAAGTCTCAGACAAATTAGGACCCAAATCCGACAAGTGCTATTTCATCGGATATCCCAAGGAAACAAAGGGATATTACTTCTACATTCCCAGTCAGCACAAGGTAGTTGTGGCAAAGACTGGGGTCTTTCTAGAAAGGGACTTTGTTTCTAGAAAGACTAGTGGGAGCACGTTCGATCTTGAAGAAGTTCAAGATGCGAATACTAGCACTAAAGCCTCGATGGAAGTTGAACTGGAACCACAAAGTGTTGTGGATGATGTTCCACAAGGAGTTGAGGAACAACAACCAGTTCAAGTAGACATACCTCTTCGCAGGTCTGATAGGGTGCGTCGTCAGCCTGAGAGATACTCGTTTCTCTTGTCTGAGCATGATGACGTTGTGCTCATAGAGGATGAGCCTACCACCTATCAGGAAGCTGTGATGAGACCAGATTCCGAGAAATGGCTAGATGCCATGAGATCCGAGATGGAATCCATGTACACCAACCAAGTATGGACTTTGGTTGATCCACCTGAAGGGGTAAAACCCATTGGGTGCAAGTGGGTCTTTAAGAGAAAGACTGACATGGATGGACTTATCTATAAGGGTCGCTTGGTAGCTAAAGGTTTCAAGCAGATTCATGGTATTGACTATGATGAAACATTTTCTCTAGTAGCGATGTTTAAGTCCATTCGGATCATGGTTGCTATTGCAGCTTACCATGATTATGAGATCTGGTAGATGGACGTCAAAACCGCGTTTCTGAATGGAAACCTACTCGAGGATGTGTACATGACACAACCTGAGGGTTTTGTAGATCCAAAGCATACTAGCAGAGTATGCAAGCTGCATAGCTCCATTTATGGACTAAAGCAAGCTTCTCGAAGCTGGAATCTTCGATTCGATGATGCGATCAAACAGTTTGGTTTCATCAAGAACGAAGATGAACCTTGTGTCTACAAGAAGGTTGTAGGGGGCATAGTTGTCTTCCTCATATTGTATGTGGATGACATACTACTCATTGGGAAGGACATCCCTATGCTTCAGTCTGTCAAGACTTGGCTAGGGAGTTGCTTCTCAATGAAGGACTTAGGTGAGGCATCCCGCATTCTAGGGATACAGATCTATAGAGATAGATCTAAGAGTTTGCTTGGCCTAAGTCAGAGTACATATATTGACAAGGTACTCCTTCGGTTTGCCATGCAGAACTCCAAGAAGGGATTTCTGCCGATGTCACATGGCGTGAGTCTTTCGAAGACTCAAGGTCCCTCTTCTAGAGAGGAGAGAGACCGTATGGATCAGATCCCTTATGCCTCAGCCATAGGATCGATCATGTACGCCATGCTATGTACTCGACCTGATGTCTCGTATGCTTTGAGCATGACGAGCAAATACCAGTTAGATCTAGGTGAAAGTCACTGGATAGCGGTCAAGAATATTCTTAAGTACTTAAGAAGGACTAAAGAATATTTCTTGTTATATGGAGGCAATGATGAGCTAGCTGTAAATGGTTATAGTGATGCTAGCTTCCAGACCGACCAGGATGACTATAGATCGCAGTCGGGGTTCGTATTTTGCATTAATGGTGGTGCTGTCAGCTGGAAGAGTTCGAAGCAGGATACAGTAGCTGATTCTACAACAGAAGCTGAGTACATTGCTGCATCAGAGGCAGCAAAGGAGGCAGTTTGGATCCGCAAGTTCATCACTGAACTTGTGGTGGTTCCTAGCATTGCTGACCCCATTGAGCTCTATTGTGACAACAATGGAGCTATAGCACAGGCGAAGGAACCTCGCTCACACCAGCGGACCAAACACATACTACGGCGCTTCCATCTCATTCGAGAGATCATCGAGAGAGGAGATGTGAAGATTTGCAGAGTACCTACAGAGGCTAATATCGCAGATCCCTTGACCAAGGCTTTGGCACAGAAGAAGCATGATGGTCACACTAGGTCATTTGGGCTTAGAGCCTACATTGATTGGCACTAGTGCTAGTGGGAGATTGTTAGCTAGAGCCCTAGAGCCAATCATTTGATGATTGTATTTTGGACTTATTGTATCATATTCTATATAAATAAAGGCATTTGGATTTTGGTTATTATACTTACTTGTATTGGTGCCAAATAAACTAAGTATAATAATGTCCCTGAGTAGACGGTTCTCACCTATATCAATCGGTTAGTTGTACCGATAGTGAGATGATATAGGGAACACTACTCTTAATCATTCCTAGTCGAGTATTAACATTTTGGGACAATGTTAATGGAATAAGACTAGCATGTAGGTCAACTCGATGACTTGATCTCACAAGTCATCGATATAGAGATATCAAGTTGACACATGGGTATACATTGGAGAATGTATACTGAATGACCCGCCATGAGAAAGTATCATGGATCGTTATATGAGTGTCATATAATTTCTCATGTGGCTATTAGTATGACTATTAGTCCTTAGACCTGAAGTCACCATGGATCCCTACATAAGGAGTTATGTACTTTGGTTTCGTCAAACGTCACCCGTAACTGGGTGAACTATAAAGGCGATTACCGGGTATGTAACAAATTATGCAGAGGGATGTGAGTGATGTAGATGGGATCTATCCCTCCCATATGAAGGGAGCGACATCAATATTCTTGATAGAGTGAGACCACTAAGTGCATGACCATGCCTAAATGAGTCAACATGAGATGTTGAGCTCATTTGATCGAGTGAGTCTACTTGGAGTTCAAGATTTAGATTGATTAGAGGATGACACGGTCTATGCCTCACATTGATCAATATAGATGTCTAGGATAGAAGGACAATGTCACATATTGTGAGGAGTCACAATTAGTAGTCACAAGGTGATGTTGGATTTCAACATTCTTGTAACTTGGGAAGCAATGATGTATTGCTAGATGCCGCTCATTGCTTATGTTTCTAAAGGAGTTTAGAAACATTGCCAACGTTACAAGAACCTATTGGGTCACACACAAAGAACAAGTGGATGGAGATTAGGTTCATATGATGAACCAATTGGATTAGGTTCATATGATGCACCAAAGATTGGATTCAAATTAGACTTATTGAGTTAGACTCAATTAGATTCAATTGTTGAATGAGTCTAATTTAGATTTGATTCATTGAGTCAATTTATATTAATGATTTGAGATTCATTAAATTAAAATTGACTTGAATCAAAGGTTGGATTTAACTCAACAAGGAAGACAATTGGTCAAGTTTGACTTGACTAAGTAGAAGTTGAAACATCAAGTTTGACTTGATGTATTGCCACATCATAAGGATGACTCATCCTTACCACTTCACCTCCACCTCATGAGGCATGCCACCTCATGGGGGTTACACCCTCCCCTTGGCTTTAATGTGGCCGGCCACATTAATGGGGAGGTTACAAGATGTGGCCGGCCACACATTAGTGGTGGAGGTTTTGGTTGTGTGGTATTATGGTGCATTCAATTCATTCTTCTTCCTCTATGCTTCTTCCTCTTCTCCCTCTTGCTGTTGCTGTGACTTCCATGGTGAGGAGAAGGTGTTGAGTTTCATCCAAGAAAAGATAAGAGAGTGTGAAGGACACAAGAAGAGGATACTACTAGTTGAGTATGTGAGAGTCTTCTTGTTTTTCTCTCTTTTTCTTTTTCAAATTCTATCCGAGAGCTATAGAAAGTGCTAGCACACTTGGGGCTCTCTTCTCCATCCTTGAGTGCTAGAGAGCACTCCTTGTTCGTGTGGATATCACTAGAGAAGTATCTACCTTGATACTTTGGAGATCCGACAAGTACCTTGGACGAGCGGGAATTTTGCGAGGGCACGCTTCAAAGGTAAAAGCTCTCAACACATAGATCTAGGAGTAGATCTAAAGTTTTTGAAACTTGTACTTGTATTTCATTCGGTTTTTCCTTGCACGGATCTACGGCTTTGGGTGATTCGGGGTTTCCGCGATGCGAAAAGCGGTTTTCGCGGCCCGAAAAACCCAACATGGACTGCACCATGAACACGCCCGGCTCGGATTTTTTCAAGGAATAAAAATGATGGAAAAGTTCTATGGTTAGAGTAATATGGTATACCCTGCAAAGGATGACCATGCCACAGATGGCGCGAATAGCGTTTGGCGCAAACTGTGAAAGAGGGACCTTAAAGTACTGACTCAATGAAGAGAAAATGGGATGAATAGGAAAGCGGAGACCGCCCAAGAGTTGGTCTTTGAAGAAGGTTACAAAACCCTGAGGAGGAGAGGAAGGGTGTTCAGTCGATCGGGGGGCACGCAGTTTATAGTCGGCAGGCAGGTGCAAGTTTACTTGATTCTAAGCCATACCACTAGCATCCAAATCGGAAATGTAATATGAATACCACGGTGCCATGTTACCTTCCGCCATTGAAGAATAAGGAGTAGGACGGGGGAAAAGAGAAGAAGCTGTTGCAAGTAGTAATCCGGGAAAAACGTAAGAGAAAGAGCAAGAAGCGACAGAGCCAAAAACCTGTTGGTGCAATATCCCTAGGTCAAGGTTGACCTGTTTGACTAAGCTTGAGTTGGCTCAAATTTGAGTCTTGATGTTTGGGTTTCGATGTTTGATAATACATGAAGATTGCAGGTGCAATTGTTCATGTGGGGAGATTGTGAAGGAGAGTCAAGTAGGTCAAGGTTGACTGGATACTTGACTGGGAAAGTCCTGGTGAGTGAAGCCAGGCAGATGGGAAATCCTAGTGAGTGAAGCTAGGTGAAAGTCCTGGTGAGTGAAGTCAGGCAGATGAAAAGTCCTAGTGAGTGAAGCTAGGTGAAAGTCCTGGTGAGTGAAGTCAGGCAGATGAAAAGTCCTAGTGAGTGAAGCTAGGTGAAAGTCCTGGTGAGTGAAGCTAGGTAGATGGAAGGTCCCGGTGAGTGAAGCCGGGCAGTGGAAAAATCTTGGTGAGTGAAGCCAGGTGAAAGACCTAGTGAGTGAAACTAGGCAGATGGAAAGACCTAGTGAGTGAAGCGAGGCATAAGGAAATCCAGATGGGTCAAGAGTGACCGGACATCTGGTGGAAGGAAGTCTAAGTGGGTAATGGAGGATCGGACACTTGGCATAAAGAGAAAGTCCAGATGAGTCAAAAGTTGACCGAACTCTTAGCGGTCGTAAGTCCAATAGGGAGTTGGCATGGAACTAGGAAGTTCGGACGTAGTAAACTTCCGAAGACCATAACTTTTGACTCGGATATCGGAATGAGGTGATCTTGGATGCGAAATGAAGCTAATTTCAAGCTCTACACAGATATTTGCTTCCCAATCGATTGGGAGGGGGGGGTTCAATCGATTGGGTGACGCGATTTTGTGCAGAAATGGGCTGAATCGATTGGGTAATCGATTGAAACTTTTCCAATCGATCGGTCAATCGATTGGGAGAGTTTTTGAGCAAACAGTGAGCTTCTGAATCAATCAGTTGATTGATTGAAACCTCCAATTGATCGGCCGATCGATTGGAGCGCTGGAAATCGCTCGAGAAGCCTTGAATCGATCGGGTAATCGATTCAGGGCGATTCCAAGAGCACAGAGGCGCTCTGGATCGATCAATCGATCGATCCAAAGCCTCCCCAATCGATTGGGAGCAATCCAATCAATTGAGATTCGACCATTGGCATGGATAAAGCCGTTGGCGAGCGTTTTTCTGCGTATGACTTCCTCTCTTCTCCACAGGCGATCACAGCAAACCTCCATAGCGATCTTTTCTTCCTCTCCGCCATTTCTTGAAGGTTCTTGGAGGCTCATCCAAGTCAAGAGGCGAGTTGCAACAAGAAGAAGAAGCTAGGGTTTTCATTATAATCTTGTAAGATTCATTTGTATTTTGCTTCTTTCTTTCTCATTGTTGTATTTTGAGGTTGTATGGCTTCTCCGCCTTCGGTAGTTACTGAGAAGGAGTGTTCTTATAGTGGAGGGTGCGTGAGTGTGTACATCCTTGGACTAGTCACCTCTTCTTGAGGTGGATACCAAGTAAATCCCTAGAGTTAGCGTTGTTGTTTGTGTTTCTTGTATTTCCGCTGCACATCATCCCAAGAAGCGAGCAACGATGAGCACGACGACTGCGACGAGCTATTCACCCCCCCCTCTAGCTATATTTTGGTCCCAACAAGTGGTATCAGAGCGAGGTCGCTCTTCACCGGAATCATTGCCGGAAGGGGAAACAAAGCTAGAGGGTGAAGAAGTTGGAGAAAATTTGTCAAAGTCAAAGAATTCAAGAAGCCCAACTTCAATATGGAATTCCGAGATGTACTCAGATTTGACACGAGGGTGCCTCCACCATATGTATCCACGAATTTCGATTCTTGGAAATCAAGAATCGAAAATTTTCGTATGATGGAGATAGAGCAATGGTTTGCTCTCATGGAAGGCTTCAAAGCTCCAACAAGTTCAAAGGGCAAAATTCTCAAGAGGAGTAAGTGGAGCCAAGAACAAATCCAAAGGTGTGAGGTGAATGACAAGGTAACCAAATTACTGGTTAATTTATTGTCAAACACAATTCTATGCAAAATTGGAGAATTTGAAGATGCAAAGGAATTGTGGAGCAAGTTGGCCAAGCTTCATGAAGAACCCTCCACTATACCAAATCAAGACAAATCCAAAGAGGGCAACTCATTGGAGCAAGACCAAGAGCAAGAGGACTCCGAAGTTGAGAGATGCTCAACTTCCGAAGAAGAGGTCCAAGAAGCTTCATCTTCAAAGGAAAACAATGAAAAGGGCAAAGAGGGAGCATACTCTTTGTTCCATATACAAGAGGAAGATGAAGAAGTCTCCACCTCTAGGATTGAGGAGGAGAGACCTTTGTTGACATCGGATCATGAAGAAGGAGAAACTTCTACATCTGGGTCAAATGGAGAAGAATATGTTGCATCCTCCAAAAATCAAGAAACATCAAATGGAGGAGGAAGTGTCATCCCTACACATGAAGGTAAAAATGGTTCAATTAAGAATAAAAAATCATATTATATGTTTTGAGTGTAGGGAACATGAGCACTACAAAAGTAAATTCCCAAAATTGGCCAAGAAGAAGAGCCAAGTGGCATTAAAGGGCAAGGAGAAGCCTAAAGAGGACGCTCCCGGAACAAAGAAGAGCAAGGAGCACATTGTGTGCTTCTCTTGCAATCAAAAGGGACACTATTGTAGTCAATGTCCAAGGGGAAGAAAGCGGTCAAGGCTCAAGGAGGAAGCACAACTCAAGGGGGAGCCTCCAAGGTAAAACGAAAGGTATCATTTGTTGAGCCTACCCCTTTAAATAATGGTAAAAAGCATGCTAGTTCTAATTTATATCATTTTAATGTTATTTACCATAAAAATAGGGAGCATGATAGCATTAAAAAAAAACATATGACTCTCCATGCTAAGACTACCACCCCTAGGGTTAGGAAGGTAGGTAAAAGTTTAGACAATAATATTAAGGACCATAGTTATAAGTCTAGAAATAAAAATGCTCAAGGATTTAATGAAAAATCAAAATCTAAGGATTTATGGGAAGAAAATCAAGTCTTTGAAGTCAAGGCTTGATAAATTAGAAAATACCCTAAAAAGGATGGAAAATATCCTAAAAGGGAAAAATGAGCAAAACCTAGGTTTAACACAACAAGGGTCATCCAAGGGCCATAGGGGTTTGGGATACAAACCTAAAACAAAAAAGGATGTGCCTTTTTACCATATGGTTCCATATAATTATGAAACCAACCCTAGGTCAAATTGTCAAGTCAAAAATACTAGGGAGGTTATCCTTAAAAGTATTTTTGCTACAAACGTGACTAAGACTTCTAAGAAGTCAAAGAAAGTCACAAAGAAGGTCACAAGGGAAGCAATCCCTAGAGTTGACCTAGAAAAAGTGACCAAGGCCTCTAAGAAGCCTAACAAGGTCACTAAGAAGGTACTTAGGGAAGCTATTCCTAGTGAGTACCTAGAACATCCAAGGAGCACCAATAGGGTTTGGGTTCCTAGGAGTATTTTCTCTATCCCATAGATGGGTTAGAGAGTGTCAACTTCGATTAGAAGGGTAGTTAATTCAACTTTGATGAAGTTGACACTCGGAGAGAATTTTCAAGGTTATTGTTAACCTTTGAAAATGGAAAGGATATTGATTTACTCTTGAAATGAGTAAAATGTGCCATGAATTGAGAAAATTGATTTTAAATTAAATTGGCATAAGAGAGAGAATCGTAAAGAAATGTCAAGTTGGGATTTTGGCATTTTATTGGGAAGTTAAAGGCAAATCTAAGCCTTATTTTAATTTGTTACTCTTTAAAAGAGTAATTTGTACCAAAATTTGAGGAATATGCTTAATTTATATTGGCACAATATAGGAAAAGAAAAGGAAATGTCAAAATTGGGTGTTGACATTTTCTTGGGAAATATTGGACAATCTAGGTTTAAACTTTAAGTTAGCTAAGGCTTTAGGATACTTAGATAGGTAACCTAGGTATATTTTATTTATGCTAAAATTTGCCATACTTTGTTTGCCCATCATATGTCATGACATCATATTTATTCTTGCACTCATGGATTATTATGAAAAATACAAAAATATTATGTCATGTCATACATACATCATGTAGTCATTAGAAATTTTCTTTTGAAAATTATTTATCTTTGATGTATGCCATAACATATCATGCATTATGTTTAATTCCTCTCAATTAAGGACAAATGACATTTATATACAAATAACATCCTTGGTGGTTGTTCCTAACCTTAAAATGCCTAGATAGATATGCATGATCCTTAGATTAGGGCAAAACCAAACTTTACATCTCACAAAAGAACTATAAGGTGACTTGTATGTGTTTTAGTGCACATTAGATACAAGTGAGATGTTAGGATGATGAACAAAAGTCAATATGTTGATTTAGTGCATTCTTTTGAGTTTTAAGTTCATCAAAACATATAGGTATGTGTTTTCCAATCATTGGGAAAGCTAATGTACAAGTCATGTGCATTTAGCCCAAAGAACATGCTTGGATATTGGTTTTGAAAATCATTTTAAAATGCTTTTAGAAAACCTTGATGAAGACTATCTTTTGATAGTAATCATCATTGAAATATTAGACACAAACTAGAATTAAACACTAAAGTTTTTACATGTTTTCAAGTTTGTGTCAATCTTGGAAAATAGAAAGTATTTTCATAGAAAACTATTTTTTCTTGATATTATATCCCCTAAGTAGTGGCTACATGAATTTTCACGATTTTTAGAATTTTATAAAATTTTTGGGGAGTTTCTAAAATTGACTGAAATGGAATTTCAGCAATTTCAGAGCTTCAATCGATCACCCGATCGATTGGAGTGCCTCAATCGATCGGGCGATCGATTGAGAAGACATTTCTCGCGAACAGAAGCTCGCTGGATCGATTCAAGCAGGTTCAATCGATTGAGACCCAACTCCAATCGATTGGGGATGCTGATTTTGGCTGGGAAAGCTTGTTTTCAGCATTCTAAATAATTTTTAGTCTATAAAACCACTCCTAACCCCTTAAAACACATTTGTATACATTTAGGGGGAGTTTTTATGATGAAAACAAGGATAGATTGGTTAAGGAAGACTAAGTAGAGGTTTAGGTTAAAGTTTGATTTCAATATTGAATTTTTGAACCTCAGAACTTCTAAATTTGGATTTCTTATATGTTTAGGGATTCCAAGTCATTGTTGGTGCAATGACAGAAGTTACGTGCATGTCTTTAGGGGGAGTTACTCTTTAAGGACATGAAGGAAACCATCATTCATACATTGGCATGAAGAAAGTTGAGGCTATGAGATTAGACTAACTTAAAGGTATTGTTAAACATCAAAAAGGGGGAGATTGTTAGTGCAATATCCCAAGGTCAAGGTTGACCTGTTTGACTAAGCTTGAGTTGGCTCAAGTTTAGTCTTGATGTTTGGGTTTCGATGTTTGTTAATACATGAAGATTGCAGGTGCAATTGTTCATGTGGGGAGATTGTGAAGGAGAGTCAAGTAGGTCAAGGTTGACTGGATACTTGACCGGGAAAGTCCTAGTGAGTAAAGTCAAGCAGATGGGAAATCCTAGTGAGTGAAGCTAGGTGAAAGTCCTGGTGAGTGAAGCTAGGAAGATGGAAGGTCCCAGTGAGTGAAGCCAGGCAGTGGAAAAATCCTGATGAGTGAAGCCAGGTGAAAGACCTAGTGAGTGAAGCTAGGCAGATGGAAAGACCTGGTGAGTGAAGCGAGGTACAAGGAAATCCAGATGGGTCAAGAGTGACCGGACATCTAGTGGAAGGAAGTCCAAGTGGGTAATGGAGGACTGGACACTTGGCACAAAGAGAAAGTCTAGATGAGTCAAAAGTTGACCGAACTCTTAGCGGTCGTAAGTCCAATAGGGAGTTGGCATGGAACTAGGAAGTTCGGACGTAGTAAACTTCCGAAGACCATAACTTTTGACTCGGATATCGGAATGAGGTGATCTCAGATGCGAAACGAAGCTAATTTCAAGCTCTACACAAATTTCTGCTTCCCAATCGATTGACCAATCGATTGGGGGGGGGGGTTCAATCGATTGGTCAATCGATTAGGCGACTGATTTTGTGCAGAAATAGGCTAAATCGATTGGGTAATCGATTGAAACTTTCCCAATCGATCGGTCAATCGATTGGGAGAGTTTTTTAGTGAACAGTGAGCTTCTAAATCGATCAGTTGATCGATTAAAACATCCAATCGATCGGCCGATCGATTGGAGCGCTGGAAATCGCTCGAGAAGCCTTGAATTGATCGGGTAATCGATTCAGGGCGATTCCAAGAGCACATAGGCACTCTGGATCGATCAATCGATCGATCCAAAGCCTCCCCAATCGATTGGGAGCAATCCAATTGATTAGGATTCGACCGTTGGCGCGGATAAAGCCATTGGCGAGCGTTTTTCTGCGCACGACTTCCTCTCTTCTCCACAGGCAATCACAGCATACCTCCATAGAGATCTTTTCTTCCTCTCCGCCAGTTCTTGAAGGTTCTTGGAGGCTCATCCAAGTCAAGAGGTGAGTTGCAACAAGAAGAAGAAGAAGCTAGGGTTTTCATTTTAATATTGTAAGATTCATTTGTATTTTGCTTCTTTCTTTCTCATTGTTGTATTGTGAGGTTGTAAGGCTTCTCCGCCTTCGGTAGTTACTGAGAAGGAGTGTTTTTATAGTAGAGGGTGCGTGAGTGTGTAGATCCTTGGACTAGTCACCTCTTCTTAAGGTGGATACCAAGTAAATCCCTAGAGTTAGCGTTGTTGTTTGTGTTTCTTGTATTTCCGCTGCACATCATCCCAAGAAGCGAGCAACGACGAGCACGACGATCGCGACCAGCTATTGACCCCCCCTCTAGCTACATTTTGGTCCCAACAAAACCAACAGTAAGGTGAGAAGGTGACGGCGGACGACCTTTAGGATTTATAAAGAGAAGCCCCTCAGAAGCATCGAGAGAATAGGAGGCGGCACAGTAACTTGAGTCATCGGATCTAGGGTCGCGTGCTAAAAGGCGCTGATTAGCTATAGTGGCGGTATAGGGTCGTGGGACACGTGTCACTCCTCTAGGAAAGGCATTAAAAAGATTTTAATGATGGATGTGACAAGAAAATCATGAAAAGGGATTTTAGTACGGCATCATTTCGGCGCGGGCAAACCATGCGTCAGCAAGATAGGCAACATGCGGTTACCTTAGGAAAAGTGAGACCATGTGTCATTAGTATAAAGCCACCTCGGGAAAGAGGAAGGGGAACGAAGAGACGCAAGAATTTTAATTTGGCGCTTCTTAAGGTTAACAAATAAATAAACACTAGGCTAATTAAAATTTGCTTGAGATGTTTGCAGGAAATATCACAAGTACTGAGCAGCTGGCTGGACAACTACAGTACAATACCCAGGCGGGAATTTCAAGGACAATCCCCAGGCCAGTCTGCAATTATCAATCCAACTCCTAAACCAGCCCATAAGAATTTCTTAATGGCTGCCAGGTCGGTGTCCCAAACTCTCACCCCAGTGCGAGTTATAAGTGAGTTATGCTCTCACGCCCAACGACCGTCCAGGTCGGTGTCCCAGACTCTCGCCCCAGTGCAAGTTATAAGTGAGCTATGCTCTCACACCCAACGACCGTCTAGGTCAGTGTCCTAGACTCTCGCCCCAGTGCGAGTTATAAGTGAGCTATGCCCTCACGCCTAATGACTCTCCCGGTCGGTACCCTCTACACTCGCCTGGGCAAAATACAACAAAACATATTCTCATGCTCAACTGGTCGGTAAGCCATATTTCCATTATTTTTGCTGCCAAATATGAAAAGTAACAGGCATATTCTCAAGCGTCTTGGCTTCTCAAGCCTTTTGATCTTCTGGTGAGAGGTAAGAAGAAGGTTGGGTAAGCAAGCTAGCCTTATTATTTTTGCTACAAATGCGAGAGAAATGCAGGTGTTTATAATGCAATGATACTGTTGGTTGCTACTCGGAAAGCCTAGAGATTCCACTGTACAAAAATTTTGTACAAAGATCTGAACCTTTTCCTAGCTACCATGTGTTCTTTTAAATTAAATTTTGGATCGCCTGCGGAACTTAACACGTTTGATCCAAAACTTAATCTATTCGTTCTTTTAGGTTTTGACTTGGGTCTCCTGCGGAACTTAACACGTTCGACCCAAATCACCTTAAGTTATTAATTCCATTAAATATTAATTTCCATAATTGGTTCCCAGTACTGACGTGGCGAGGCACACGGCCTTCTTGGATATGGGAGCAACCACCACCGACTAGACAAAACCTTTTATGGAAAGCTAATATTTAATTTCCTAAAATAACTTTAGGTTAACCGAAAAGAACAATCAAATCACAAGGAAAAGAAAAACAAAAGAACACAACATCGAAAAACATATTCAAAATTCTAGAATCGTAAGCCTCTTGTATTTGGTATTATTTCCATAAATAACTAGCATGATGCGGAAAGAAAAATTACTAGTTATACCTTGTAGAAAAACCTCTTGATCTTCTACCGTATTCCTCTTCTAACCTCGGACGTTGTGTAGGCAACGATCTTCCGAGATGAGAAACCACCAAGAACCTTTTTCTCCTCCTAGCTAGGTTCGGCCAAAACAAGAAAGCTCCACCAAGGAAGAAGAAAAACACCAACCAAGCTCTAAGAGATGCAAGCTTCCTCTCCTTCTTCTTCTTCTTCTCCAAGTAGTATCCGGCCTCCACAAGACCTCCAAGCAATAGAGAGTTTCGGCCACCACAAAGAGGAAGAAGAGAAGAGATGATGGCCGGCCACAACACCAAGGAAAAGAGGGAGAGAAAACAATAGAGGTCGTGTCTCATGAAGGCACCCTCACCCCTTCTTTTATATTCCTTGGCCTAGGCAAATTAGGAAATTTAATTACAATAAAATTTCCTCAATTTCCTTGACATGATTTAATTTAGAAAAATAAAACAAATTTTCCAAATTAAAGTTCAATGGCCGGCCACATCATTGGAGAGCAAATTGGACAAGTTTTAATCAACAATTAAAACTTCCTAATTTGTTTCCGAAAATTTTAAAAATAAAATTTCTCTTTAAAAATCTCTTCATGGTTGATAAAAGGAAATTTCTATAATTTTAATTTTATCAACATGTGGATAATTTTAAAGAGAAAATAAAATATCTCACCAATCTACAAATAAGGAAAGAGATCTATTCTCTTTCTTTTATCTTTTGTAGATCTTTTATAAGAGAGATATTTTAATTTTAATTCTCCTTAATAAATTATTTCTTCCACATAATAAAAATTAAAATTAAAATCCTTTTTTAATTTAATTTGGCCGGCCCCACTAGCTTGGGTTCAAGCTAGGGCCGACCACCCAATTTTATACCTAGGCCGGCCCTAGCTTGGTTCCCAAGCTAGCTTGGCCGACCCCCAATTGGTGGGTATAGAAGGTGGGTATAGGTGGGTATATAACTCTATAAATAAGAGACTACGATAGGGACTGAGAGGAGGAATTGGTTTTGGTCTCCCGATAAAATTAAGCATCCCGTGTTCGCCCTGAACACACAACTTAATTTTATCAATAATAATTCATTCCACTAGAGAACTATTATTGAACTACCGCACCAATCCCAAATTACATTTTTGGGCTCCTTCTTATTATGAGTGTGTTAGTCTCCCTGTGTTTAAGATATCGAATGTCCACTAATTAAGTGAGTTACTGACAACTCATTTAATTAATTTCTTAGTCCAAGAGTAGTACCACTCAACCTTATTATCATGTTGGACTAAGTCCACCTGCAGGGTTTAACATGACAATCCTTATGAGCTCCTCTTGAGGACATTATCAACCTAGTATCACTAGGACATAGTTTCCTTCTATAATCAACAACACACACTATAAGTGATATCATTTCCCAACTTATCGGGCTTATTGATTCATCGAACTAAATCTCACCCATTGATAAATTAAAGAAATAAATATCAAATATATGTGCTTGTTATTATATTAGGATTAAGAGCACACACTTCCATAATAACTGAGGTCTTTATTCCTTTATAAAGTCAGTATAAAAAGAACGACCTCAAATGGTCCTACTCAATACACTCTAAGTGTACTAGTGTAATTATATAGTTAAGATAAACTAACACCTAATTACACTACGACCTTCCAATGGTTTGTTCCTTTCCATCTTAGTCGTGAGCTACTGTTTATAATTTATAAGGAACCGATAACATGATCTTCTGTGTGTGACACCACACACCATGTTATCTACAATATAAATTAATTGAGCAACTACATTTATCATAAATGTAGACATTTGACCAATGTGATTCTTATTTCTAGATAAATGTTTATACCAAAAGCTAGGCTTTTAGTATACACTCTAACAGATACAAGAGCAAAGGGACATAGATTTACACCATTATCAACGGAATCCAAGAAACCTATTTTATTTCATTAAAGAGGAACATTTTTCAGGAGTTTACATTGCTACCAGATCCAGAGGCCTGTCCCCTACTCTCTAAATAAGCCCTTGCTTGAGCCAGTTCCTCCTCAACAAGTTTGAGGGAGTTTTGCAGTTGACCAATGGTCTCGTCCTTTAGCTGGCTCTCCTCTTTCAGGAAGGTCACCTCGTCATTGTGGTTCATCTTCAGATAAAGGATATGATTGGATATTGGTTTTGAAAATCATTTTAAAATGCTTTTAGAAAACCTTGATGAAGACTATCTTTTGATAGTAATCATCATTGAAATGTTATACACAAACTAGAATTAAACACTAAAGTTTTTACAAGTTTTCAAGTTTGTGTCAATCTTGGAAAATAGAAAGTATTTTCATAGAAAACTATTTTTTTCTTGATATTATATCCCCTAAGTAGTGTCTACATGAATTTTCATGATTTTTAGAATTTTGTAAAATTTTTGGGGAGTTTCTAAAATTGACTGAAATGGAATTTCAGCAATTTCAGAGCTTCAATCGATCACCCGATCGATTGGAGTGCCTCAATCGATCGGGCGATCGATTGAGAAGGCATTTCTCGCGAGCAGAAGCTCGCTGGATCAATCCACCGATCAATCCACACTAGCTGAATCGATCAGTGGATCGATTCAAGCAGGTTCAATCGATTGAGGCCCAACTCCAATCGATTGGGGATGCTGATTTTGGCTGGGAAAGCTTGTTTTCAGCATTCTAAATAATTTTTAGTCTATAAAACCACTCCTAACCCCTTAAAACACATTTGTATACATTTAGGGGGAGTTTTCATGATGAAAACAAGGATGGATTGGTTAAGGAAGACTAAGTAGAGGTTTAGGTTAAGGTTTGATTTCAATATTGAATTTTTGAACCTCAGAACTTCTAAATTTGGATTTCTTATATGTTTAGGGATTCCAAGTCATTGTTGGTGCAATGACAGAAGTTACGTGCATGTCTTTAGGGGGAGTTACTCTTTAAGGACATGAAGGAAACCATCATTCATACATTGGCATGAAGAAAGTTGAGACTATGAGATTAGCCTAACTTAAAGGTATTGTCAAACATCAAAAAGGGGGAGATTGTTAGTGCAATATCCCTAGGTCAAGGTTGACCTATTTGACTAAGCTTGAGTTGGCTCAAGTTTGAGTCTTGATGTTTGGGTTTCGATGTTTGTTAATACATGAAGATTGCAGGTGCAATTGTTCATGTGGGGAGATTGTGAAGGAGAGTCAAGTAGGTCAAGGTTGACTGGATACTTGACCGGGAAAGTCCTGGTGAGTGAAGTCAGGCAGATGGGAAATCCTAGTGAGTGAAGCTAGGTGAAAGTCCTGGTGAGTGAAGCTAGGAAGATGGAAGGTCCCGGTGAGTGAAGCCAGGCAGTGGAAAAATCCTGATGAGTGAAGCCAGGTGAAAGACCTAGTGAGTGAAGCTAGGCAGATGGAAAGACCTGGTGAGTGAAGCGAGGTACAAGGAAATCCAGATGGGTCAAGAGTGACCGGACATCTGGTGGAAGGAAGTCCAAGTGGGTAATGGAGGACTGGACACTTGGCACAAAGAGAAAGTCCAGATGAGTCAAAAGTTGACCGAACTCTTAGCGGTCGTAAGTCCAATAGGGAGTTGGCATGGAACTAGGAAGTTCGGACGTAGTAAACTTCCGAAGACCATAACTTTTGACTCGGATATCGGAATGAGGTGATCTCGGATGCGAAACGAAGCTAATTTCAAGCTCTACACAAATTTCTGCTTCCCAATCGATTGACCAATCGATGGGGGGGGGGGTTCAATCGATTGGTCAATCGATTGGGCGACGTGATTTTGTGCAGAAATGGGCTGAATAGATTGGGTAATCGATTGAAACTTTCCCAATCGATCGGTCAATCGATTGGGAGAGTTTTTTAGTGAACAGTGAGCTTCTAAATCGATCAGTTGATCGATTAAAACCTCCAATAAATCGGCCGATCGATTGGAGCGCTGGAAATCGCTCGAGAAGCCTTGAATCGATCGGGTAATCGATTCAGGACGATTCCAAGAGCACAGAGGCACTCTGGATCGATCAATCGATCGATCCAAAGCCTCCCCAATCGATTGGGAGCAATCCAATCGATTGGGATTCGACCGTTGGCGCGGATAAAGCCATTGGCGAGCGTTTTTCTGCGCACGACTTCCTCTCTTCTCCACAGGCGATCACAGCAAACCTCCATAGCGATCTTTTCTTCCTCTCCGCCAGTTCTTGAAGGTTCTTGGAGGCTCATCCAAGTCAAGAGGTGAGTTGCAACAAGAAGAAGAAGAAGCTAGGGTTTTCATTGTAATATTGTAAGATTCATTTGTATTTTGCTTCTTTCTTTCTCATTGTTGTATTGTGAGGTTGTAAGGCTTCTCCGCCTTCGGTAGTTACCGAGAAGGAGTGTTTTTATAGTATAGGGTGCGTGAGTGTGTGGATCCTTGGACTAGTCACCTCTTCTTAAGGTGGATACCAAGTAAATCCCTAGAGTTAGCGTTGTTGTTTGTGTTTCTTGTATTTCCGCTGCACATCATCCCAAGAAGCGAGCAACGACGAGCACGACGATCGCGACCAGCTATTGACCCCCCCTCTAGCTACATTTTGGTCCCAACAAAACCAACAGTAAGGTGAGAAGGTGACGGCGGACGACCTTTAGGATTTATAAAGAGAAGCCCCTCGGAAGCATCGAGAGAATAGGAGGCGGCACAGTAACTTGAGTCATCGGATCTAGGGTCGCGTGCTAAAAGGCGCTGATTAGCTATAGTGGCGGTATAGGGTCGTGGGACACGTGTTGTTGGACCGATGCGGCCGGGTAGAAGGGGGGGTTGAATAGCCCTGAAAAAATCAAACACAACCCTTCCTCGAACAATTAAGCTAACACTTGAAAAATAGATTAAACAGAAAATAAAGCATAAAAACGAGGCACCGAATTTGACTTGGTTACAACCGGGGAGGTTGTTAATACAAGGATGAAGATCGCACTAAGAGCTCCTTCAGGCGGAGAAGCCTCGTTTACAGCAGTGTAAGCACAGAAAGACAGAAGCTAATCTAAACAGTGGAAGCACACAAGTGTTGTTTACAATTTCTGAACTGATGAAGAGCTTCTGGACCAAGGCTATATTTATAGCCTTGGTCGGGGCGCCTGGAAGGGTTCCGGGCGCCCTGGGGGGGATAAAATTTATCCCCCAACGTTCGGATCGAGATAATTCTCGATCTGGTCAAGATTACTGTTCCGGGCGCCCGGAACCAAGGCTATATTTATAGCCTTGGTCGGGGCGCCTGGAAGGGTTCCGGGCGCCCTGGGGGGGATAAAATTTATCCCCCAACGTTCAGATCGAGATAATTCTCGATCTGGTCAAAATTACTGTTCCGGGCGCCCCGGAGGGTTCCGGGCGCCCCGGAGGGGTCCGGGCGCCCCGGAGGGGTCCGGGCGCCCCGGTCAGTTCCGGGCGCCCCGGACCCCGAAAGTCAACACAGTTGACTTTTTTATCCGGGACCGCTTCTCTGGTTCAGTCCCGCCTCGGTCCGGTTCTTCCGCTCCGGATCCGCTTGATTGGGTGATCTCTGACATCCGGAATAGGGCTCACCCGAACCCATCTTCCGGTCTTCTCGAGCGTGCTTCCCTCCGGCTTCTCGTCCCTCGGAATTGCCGCGTGTCCCTTCTCGTCCACCAGCGTACTCATCCGCAGACTTCGTCCCTCGATCGCACCCCGTGCCGACCTTCGCGCTAGCTGCGTCTCTTGCTCCCCGAGCAATCTTCCGCTCCGGCTTTCGTACCTCGGAACTATCGCGCGCACTTCCTTCTCGTCTGCCGGTGTACTCTTCCGCAGCGCCTCGTCCCTTGGACGCACCGCGTGCCGTCCTTCTCGCTAGCTGCGTCTTCCGCTCGAGTACCTGTGCTCCTAAGCTCCTGCACACTTAGACACAAGGTTAGAAAACAACAGAACCTAACTTAACTTGTTGATCACACCAAAACCAACCTTGGGGTTCCAACAATCTCCCCCTTTTTGGTGTGATCAACCCAAGTTAAGCTAGGGTTAACTAGACAAAAAATAAACTAACTAAATTTACAATTTAGTGCACAAAGATAGAAAAAAATAGTTTTAGGCTACCTCCCCCTAGACTTATACTTATCCTTCTCCCCCTTTGATCACAAAAAAATGGGGTTCCAAAAAAAATCTAAGGGTTAAAGACTTAGAAAATTTTGAAAAGCTTCCTTTTAAAAAAAAATTCTAAGTAAAACTTAATTTTTGCAATCAATAAAACTTAATTAAATATTTTGAAAAATATTTTTGAATCAATAAAAGCAGAAAAAACTCTAAGTAAAATTTTAACTTAGGAAAAAATAATTTTTGAAAATTTTTCAAAAAAATAATTTTTGAAAATAGAAATTTAAAAGACATTAATTATTTAAGAAAATATATGTCAAAATTTTGAAACATGTTTGAATAACTTTTTAAAGCATTAAATAATTCTAGTATTAATGTTTTATTAATTAAACATTTATTTCAATATTTGGCTTCCAGGCAGTGGCGAGGCACTAGGCCTTCTTGGTTATTGGAGCAACAACCACTTTCTAGTCAAAGCCCATAAAGAAATTTTTGTTTAATTTTCTCACTTAAAGCGCTAAATTTGATTTTACAATTTACACTAAGCAAGATTTAGGAACCCAATAAAGGTTCCAACCTATTGGATTAACTAAAAATTTCTTAGGGACATATTTTCTAGAGATATTTTTAATTTGTCCCTGGTGATATCTATAATACCAATTCAAATTATTGAACCTTCTAAAATTGGATTTAGATGAGCAAGCAGAGTTTTTCAAATTTTCTACTTGAATTTTTAAATTTTGAATTTCTAATTTTAATTTTTCATTTTCTAAATTTGATTTATCTAGCATTTCTAACGGACAAGATGTAGCTAATATTGCTTTTAAATCTTTATTTTCATTTTCTAATTTGCAGAAATATTTTGTTAAAATTTTAATGAATTTAAACATTTTATCAGGAGGAAGAGATCGTACCTCACTTACCTTGTCGATCTCGTTGTCGGTTTCTCCCCCTGAACTTCTGCTCTCTTCGTACGTGGCTCCCCCTTCATCGATGCTTTCGATGCTCATTTCGGAAGAGCTTGACTCGCAGTCGTCGTCTTGATGACTCACCATTAACGCGAGCCCGGAGAACTCCTCGACTTCCGATTCCGACGACGTATCGTCCCACGTCGCTTTTAGGGCCTTGCGCTTTTGGATAGGCTTCTTACCCTTGTCCTTGCCTTTGTTCTTCAGTTTAGGGCAATTGTCCTTGACGTGCCCTTCTTCATCGCAATGGTAGCAGCGGATGGTTCTTTTCTTTCTTCCCTGCGGATGGTTAGATTTCCTAGTGATCCGGCGGTAAGAATGGGGGACCCATTTCCTGAAGGGTCTCAGCTTGATGACCGATGAAGGGCTGACTAAGCGGTTAATGGCTACGCCGAGCAGCTGAGTAGGTCCGAGCGGAGCTAGAGATAACCCATCCAGGGGCTTGGGTTTCCGACGCCAAGGCAGGAGAATCGAAGGGCCGAGCGGGAGCTGCTCGGCTGGAACCAAAGGGCCGAGCGGGCCGTCCGTTCGGCCAAGATAAGGGCGAAGGAACAAATGTGGCCGAGCGGCCTATGTGCTCGGCTCGGGATATGGGACATCAGCAGAAGCATGTCTGATGATTAGGCCGTACACAAGATCGCACAAGGGAGGATCTTGCCGTCACATCATGGCAAGGTTGATACAGTAGCAGTATGGCCTCATGAACATCTTCCTGACAGATCCATATCTAGGCATGGCCCTTCTAACAGACCCATACCTGGGCAAGGTCAAAGGCAGGTGGTTGCTTCGATTGGCGCGCTCAGGCTTCTTCGGGAGGTCTATATAAGGTCTCCATTTCTTCACCGGAGGTACACAAGTCTTCATTCTGCAACCACTTTCTTCATCCATTCCTCGCCTGACTTGAGCGTCAGAGGGCCGTCGCCGGGACACCCCCCCCCGGCTCGGTTTTGTTGCAGGTTCGCCGGAGCACTCGAGGATCCAGCAGGGAGCGCCACGTCCCCAGCGTTGACAGGATCAATTTGGCGCCGTCTGTGGGAACGCACCTGTATCCGAAAGGGAACGATGGATGAGGCTGGAAGAATACATACCGTGGCACTCTCACAAGAAGAGTTGGACGCCATAGTCGAGGCGAGGGCAGCCAAGATAGTGGCGCAGCAAAAGGAGAAAGCACAGGCTGAGCGAGCGCAACAGCAAACCTCGGCTTCAGCAGGCCGGGCGGCGCAAGCAGGCCGCCTGGAATATGTTTCAACAGGAGGGTTCCCTCAGGCACTCTTCCGTACTCCCCCAGAAATCGCGCCCGCTCACGGGAGGCAAGGATCTTCATCTGATGAGCCTCCCGTGCGGGATCATAAGAAGGGCAAAATCCTCCGAGCGGACGCTTCTCCCGAGCGGAAGCACCGACTGCCACAGTTCCATTTCCCTCAAAAGCAGATACTTCATCTCCCGAATTCGACTTATAGCAAGCCCCTCCTTCTGGAACCTCAAGAGCGGGAGTTTGATGTCAGGCGATGAATCGACCGCATACGAGGAAGTTGGGTGGACGAGCCGCCGAGCGGATGAAGAGGGATTGGCACTTGGATCCACCGTGAAGCACAAATTATCTCTAGCCTGTCCGGGGCAGGGCGAGAGATATGTGCTGTATATTTTCTGTTTGGTTGTATATTTGAAATGTAGAAGGTGAAATGTTATAATGTGCGCAATTGGAATTATTGGCCAAGCGGCCTATCTTCATGGTGTATAAGATACGAGCCAAGCGCTCTTGGCTCGATGAAGAAGGCCTCGAGCCGTTCGGCTGGAGGTATAGTATCCGAGCCAGGCGCTCGATAACGAAGGCTCGTGGAGCAATGGGAGCAGAAGGCTCAAGTAAAAGGATAAAGCAGCAGGTCGCCACCACCTCTGGTAGGCCGAGCGGCCATGGAGGACCGACCGGGAAGTTTCGCCATCCTCCGGGCCTTGATAAATTTCGACGAAGTACATTGTATCCACCTCACTCCACGGGTATTTGGGAGTTGAGAAATTGCGTTAGATCTTATGATGATCGGCAGGTTAGTTTTTCAGATATAATTTCTTTCGGGTGTAGAATTCATCGTAATTTTCCGAACGAAGGCCCCGCGCCGTTCGGCCGGAGGTAAAGGGGTCGAGTCAAGCGCTCGAGGAACGAAGGCCCCGCGCCGTTCGGCCGGTGGTAAATGGGTCGAGCCAAGCGCTCGAGGAACGAAGGCCCCGCGCCGTTCGGCCGGTGGTAAATGGGTCGAGCCAAGCGCTCGAGGAACGAAGGCCGCGCCGTTCGGCCGGAGGTAAATGGGTCGAGTCAAGCGCTCGAGGAACGAAGGCCCCGCGCCGTTCGGCCGGAGGTAAATGGGTCGAGTCAAGCGCTCGAGGAGCGAAGGCCCCGCGCCGCTCAGCCGGAGGTAAATGGGTCGAGCCAAGCGCTCGAGGATCAAAGACCCAGTACCTTCCGGATGGAGATAAATTATCCGAGCCAAAATGCTTGAAGCAGACCCTGAGCCGTTCGGCCAGGAGTACGTTCTCCAAGCTGGGTAAAAGGGGCATATGGATTATCCGAGCCAAGCACCCGAATAAGTGAAGGCCTCCCAGCTGATTAGGTTCGCAAGCAAATGACCCATGCCGTTCGGCCGGGCACAAAGACTGTTCAAGCGCGAGATAAGTTATGAAGGCCAAGGTCGCTCGACCTGGTAAGGAGTTAGCCTTGAAGGCCGTCTAGCCCAGACGTTAAACCGTAGAGCCGCGCCGACCGGCTATAAATAACCACGCAGTCTAGCCCAGACGTTAAACCGTAGAGCCGCGCCGACCGGCTATAAATAACCGCGCCGTCTAGCCCAGACGTTAAACCGTAGAGCCGGCTATAAATAACTCTAGCCCAGACGTTAACTTGAGCCGGGCTATAAATAACCGCCTAGCCAGACGTTAAACCAGTAGCAGCCCGGCTATAAATAACCGCAGTCTAGCCAGACGTTAAACCGTAGAGCGACCGACCGCTATAAATAACCGCACCCTCTAGCCCAGACGTTAAACCGGAGCGCCGACCGGCTATAAATAACAGCCCGGACGTTAAATCAGAGCCGCCGAGGCTATAAATAACCGAGCTAGCCAGACGTTAAGAGCCGCCGACCGGCTATAAATAACCGCTCCGTCTAGCCAGACGTTAAATATCGACCGGCTATAAATAACCGCGCCGACGAGCACCGTCGTTAAAGATCGAGAGCCGCGCTGACCGGCTATAAATAACCGCGCCGACGAGCACCGTCGTTAAAGATCGAGAGCTGCGCCGATCGGCTATAAACATCCGCGCCGACGAGCACCGTCGTTAAAAATCGAGAGCCGACGAGCACCGTCGTTAAAATCGAGAGCCGCGCCGATCGATAAGACCGTCTAGCCCAGACGTTAAACCGTAGAGCCGCGCCGACCGGCTATAAATAACCGCGCCGTCGAGCATCGACGCGCCGACCAGCTATAAACATCCGCGACGAGCACCGTCGTTAAAAATCGAGAGCCGCGCCGACCGGCTATAAACATCCGCGCCCCGACGTTAAAATCGAGAGTCGCGCCGACCGGCTATAAACATCCGTACGAGCACCGTCGTTAAAATCGAGTCGCGCCGACCGCTATAAACATCCGCGACGAGCACCGCGCAAAATCGAGCCGCGCCGACCGGCTATAAACATCCGCGCCGACGAGCACCGTCGTTAAAGAGAGCCTTGCCGATCGGCTATAAACATCCGCGCCGACGAGCACCGTCGTTAAAATCGAGAGCCGAGCCGGCTATAAACATCCGCGCCGACGAGCACCGTCGTTAAAAATCGAGAGCCGCGCCGACCGGCTATAAACATCCGCGCCGACGAGCACCGTCGTTAAAGATCGAGAGCCTTGCCGATCGGCTATAAACATCCGCGCCGACGAGCACCGTCGTTAAAAATCGAGAGCCGCGCCGACCGGCTATAAACATCCGCGCCGACGAGCCCCGTCGTTAAAAATCGAGAGCCGCGCCGTCTAGCCCAAACGTTAAACCGTAGAGTCGCGCCGATCGGCTATAAACATCCGCGCCGACGAGCCCCGTCGTTAAAAATCGAGAGCCGCGCTGATCGGCTATAAAAACCGAGCCGTCTAGCCCAGACGTTAAACCGTAGAGCCGCGCCGATCGGCTATAAACATCCGCGCCGACGAGCCCCGTCGTTAAAAATCGAGAGCCGCGCCGATCGGCTATAAAAACCGAGCGGAAGACCGACGAGCCCCGTCGTTAAAAATCGAGAGCCGCGCCGATCGACTATAAAAACCGAGCGGAAAGATCGACGAACACCGTCGTTAAAAATCAAGTCGGTCCGGCGACTATAAATACCCCGAGCGGACGAACGAATATCAGAGTAAGAAATCACGGAAACTACAAATATTAAAACATTCAGGCCCGATTGGGGGTTGGTCCTCCAATACTCGGCGTTTGTTGACTTCACGCAGGCAGGATACGTGCAGAGCGAGTAGGCCTCCTCGCTCGGATTTTATGCAATGTGCAAGCCGATCGGGCGCGTGAAGGAGAACGCTTAAGAGCATGACTGACTCTAAGCATCAACGTTAAGCAAACAGAAGAATATTAGGGACAATGAGTAGGAAGACAAGCAAAGGGGCATCGTTTCATTAGAAAAAAAATTAATTATGCCGAACGGCACGTACAAAAATTTTACATCCGCCGAGCGGATGAAATACAGAAAGTACTTGAAATAACCCGCATCACTCCGGATCCTCAAAATTAAAAAAGGTGTCCGGGATGTCGTCAATCATGGCTGCCAGTTCGGGAGGGGGAATGCTCAGGTCAGCAGGAAGATGCCCCCCCTTCTTAAAGTACGCCGTGGTGACCTTGACCGCCTCGAGGAAGGTTGAGGAGACGTTGCCACCAAACTTTTCGCCAAAGCGCTCCGAGCGGAGGTATTCCTGGCGCGCTGCGGCTAGCCGACTTGGCTCTCCCTCCTTATATTTCTTGAGTGCCGCTCGGGAAGCAGTTAAGGTATCTTGGACAGCCTTCAAGTCCATCTCAGCTTTTGTGCGTTCGGCTGCACGGATCTCCCGCTCGGCATTCAGATCGGCCTCTAGCTTCTTAGACTGCTGATCTAGGGCCCGGACTTCGACTTTCATTTTGTCCAGATCAGCAATCGCCCGCCTCTTCCGGCCACTGGCGCGTTTCACGTCCCCGTCCCGCTTCTTCACCAAGTCTTCGAGTCGGGCCACCTCTGCAGCCAGATCAGCAGCCTTCTTCTGTTCGGCCTCGAGAGTTTGTTTCTCCCGCTCGGCCGATGGACCCCCTGATACTTGGAGTTTTTCCAGGAGATCCTCCAGCTCGGCCAGCCGGTGGCTGGTGGCGATTTGCTCAGCCCAACGCTGTAAGGAAATAATAAAATCAGGAGTCAAACAATAGCATGGCACATGAAGAAAGATGAATTTACCTGTGTGGCCTGCTGCATATTGTTATCGCCGAGCTGCTTGGGCGTCATGAGGGCAACCTGAATCTGGGCGTCCTCAAAAAGCTTGGCGAGCGGACCCGTCAAGGTTATTTCGTGAACAGGGCTCGATGGCCGATCGGCAGACAGTAAATATTCCTCCGATGGGAATCGGAGGGTGGTCTTGATGGTCGGATGGCCGGACGGCGCTTCTTCAGTTGTAGCCGCTTGTTGCGAAGACTCCCCTATGGTGGAAGTTTCGCCCAACCGACGTAAACGGCGACGAGTCCGGGGAGGAGAGCCGGAAGGCTGTGCGGTAGGCGAGGCCGCTGGAGTCCCGATCTGTGATGGCGTGCGAGCAGGCGAAGTTACGCCGATCGGCACCTGTGGTGCTCCCTCTTGTGGCGGCGGAAGGCTGGAGTCTCTTCGACGCTTTCGCCGAACTTCCAGCGGTGGATCCCCGACCTGAGGGACCCCCAGCTCGGCGGGGGCTGAGGAAACAGGATCCGCCTCAACCTCTGTTGAAGCGGATGGGGCAGCATCTTCCGGGCGGCTGGGAATGAGACCCCGCTCGGCGAGCTCCTTTTTGGTGGCCGCCTCAATTTCCACGGCCTTCAGTTTCAAATGAGCGGTAGCCTTAGAGCGCCACATGACTTCAGCTGCAGTAAACGAAATTAAAATCAATTAGACAAAAAAGACTAAGAGAGTAAAGAATCCTTACTCATGCGGACGGGGAGATTTGCCCGAACGGGAGACAATCCGAAAATATACAACACCCCCTTGAGCAGCAGCTGATCGATCTTGTATCGCTGACCGGACAACCAGTTCGCCGCATGAAGATAGGCTGGATTGCTTCTGAACTTGCCGAGCTCCGGCTGAGTCGGCACAGCGGTCTGCCATTTGGTTCGGAATGCTGGCCGCTCGGGAAGTCGGATATAAAAGAAAAACTCCTTCCAGTGTTTGTTGGAGGTCGGCATATTGTCAAAAAATTTAAAGCCTATTCTACTTTGGAAAATAAAAGTCCCCGGCTCGGATTGTTTGGGGTAGAAGAAGAAGTGGAATATTCTAGGGTCAAGAGGGATACTGTGCAGCTTGAAGAGGACGACCATCCCGCTCAGCAGCCTAAAGGAATTCGGCACAAGTTGGCCGAGCGGGATGCGAAAATAGTTACAAACCTCTAAAATAAATGGATGGGTAGGAAATCTAAGGGCACCCTGGAATTGGTCTAAAAAGAAACAGATTGTGCCGATCGGCGGGTCATGTGGTCGGTCGGTCGGGTCGGCTACGACTATTTCATAATTATCGGGAATTCCATACGTCCGAACAAGACGCCGAGCACCCTCCTCATCAAATCGACTCTCCATGGTCAGGTACCAAGGGCCATGGACACCAACAGCGGGTGCAGAGGAGCTTGCCATCTCGGAGAAGCGAAAGAATGGCAAGAAATCGAAGGAAGGGAAACGAAAGGGGCGAAATGAGTAGAGAAGATCTAGTAAGTGAAGGAAGAAGACTCACTGGGAAGGAAACGGGTGGAAAGAATCACCGATGAGATGATCGCCGCCTAAAAACAGACACTAGATCGCCGGAGACCGCAGCAACAGAACGAGGCAGAAGGCAACGCGCGAGCTAATATGCGGCCAAAAAAAGGAAGGAGGCTTTATACGGCCGAGGACGGCCAGCCTCCGCCGTCCGATCTAGGTCACGAGAAACGAGGACGCCCTCGGGCCGTCCATTTCAAACGGGGGCGTCCCATCGTGAGTGACGCCGCCGTCACACAATGGTCGACACGTGGCGCCCTGTCACCGAGTGCAATTAATGCGCCCATACCGCGCATGCTCCTACTTAATGGAGAGGATTTGCATGATTTTCGAGAAGATCTAGACAAGCAAATATCCACATTAAGCGACAAGACAACCGAAATGAAGAGCCGAACGGCTGAGTTTGGCAGAAGGGTCGAACGGCCCCAGGGATATTATAAGCTACGGAAAGGCGGCGACCGCCCGCTCGGACACATATAGTCCAGTCAGTCAGACTCACTGCCTCCTTCGACTAGACTTGAAGGGAAGGTAAGTGATCCAGCGGTAAGAATGGGGGACCCATTTCCTGAAGGGTCTCAGCTTGATGACCGATGAAGGGCTGACTAAGCGGTTAATGGCTACGCCGAGCAGCTGAGTAGGTCCGAGCGGAGCTAGAGATAACCCATCCAGGGGCTTGGGTTTCCGACGCCAAGGCAGGAGAATCGAAGGGCCGAGCGGGAGCTGCTCGGCTGGAACCAAAGGGCCGAGCGGGCCGTCCGTTCGGCCAAGATAAGGGCGAGGGAACAAATGTGGCCGAGCGGCCTATGCGCTCGGCTCGGGATATGGGACATCAGCAGAAGCATGTCTGATGATTAGGTCGTACACAAGATCGCACAAGGGAGGATCTTGCCGTCACATCATGGCAAGGTTGATACAGTAGCAGTATGGCCTCATGAACATCTTCCTGACAGATCCATATCTAGGCATGACCCTTCTAACAGACCCATACCTGGGCAAGGTCAAAGGCAGGTGGTTGCTTCGATTGGCGCGCTCAGGCTTCTTCGGGAGGTCTATATAAGGTCTCCATTTCTTCACCGGAGGTACACAAGTCTTCATTCTGCAGCCACTTTCTTCATCCATTCCTCGCCTGACTTGAGCGTAGGAGGGCCGTCGCCGGGACACCCCCCCGGCTCGGTTTTGTTGCAGGTTCGCCGGAGCACTCGAGGATCCAGCAGGGAGCGCCACGTCCCCAGCGTTCGTTGACCCCTGGTTCGGACAGGATCACCTAGATTTACAAATATTTTTAAATCGCCTTACCATCATTACCATTTCCTCGTCGTCGAGAGAAGATTCTGACTCAGGTTCGTCTCTCGAAGCTTTAAGAGCGACATTATTCTTGGGCTCCTTCGGACCTGCACATCTTGACTCATGCACTTCAAAAATTGAAAAGAATTCGTCTAATGAAATTTTTTCCAGATCTTTTGAAATGTAAAAGGCATCTACTAGTGATGCCCATTTTGAGTTTCTAGGAAAGGAATTTAGGGCATACCTTAGCGAATCTCGATTACTTACCTTTTCTCCGAGATTCGTAAGTCTAGTGATGAGTTCCTGAATCCTCGAGTGTAGATGTGCAATTGTTTCACCTTCTTCAAATCGGAGGTTTGTAAGCTGGTTACGAAGTAAATCCCGTCTTGCAAGTTTGGCTTCGGATGTTCCTTCGTGTAACTCCAGGAATTTCTCCCAAAGCTCCTTTGCCGAGTTGTAGGTACCGACTCGATTGACTTCTTGTGTTGGAAGTACACTTAGCAGATGGAATTCTGCTTTCTTGTTTGCCACGTGGTCAGCCTGCTCCTTCTTTGACCATTGATTTCTTGCTTTGCCCTCTGGTGCTTCATAGCCAAATTCCATTGTTAGTAATAAATCATAATCTGTTTCAAGAAATACCTCCATTCGATTTTTCCAGCTAGCGAAGTCCCCTTCGAATTTTGGTGCGTGGATGTTGGATCCGGCCATCTTGTTGCTTCGTTCGGCGGTTAGTCCTCCTGAAGCGCCTCGGCTCTGATACCACTTGTAGGACCGATGGGCTGGGTAGAAGGGGGTTGAATAGCCCTGAATAAAACACAACCCTTCCTCGAACAATTAAGCTAACACTTGAAAAATAGATTAAACAGAAAATAAAGCATAAAAACGAGGCACCGAATTTGACTTGGTTACAACCGGGGAGGTTGTTAATCCAAGGATGAAGATCACACTAAGAGCTCCTTCAGGCGGAGAAGCCTCGTTTACAGCAGTGTAGGCAAAACAGTGGAAGCACACAAGTGTTGTTTACAATTTATGAACTGATGAAAAAGCTTCTGGACCAAGGCTATATTTATAGCCTTGGTCGGGGCGCCTGGAAGGGTTCCGGGCGCCCTGGGGGGGATAAAATTTATCCCCCAACGTTCGGATCGAGATAATTCTCGATCTGGTCAAGATTACTGTTCCGGGCGCCCCGGACCCTGAAAGTCAACATAGTTGACTTTTTTTATCCGGGACCGCTTCTCTGGTTCAGTCCCGCCTCGGTCTGGTTCTTCCGCTCCGGATCCGCTTGATTGGGTGATCTCTGACATCCGGAATAGGGCTCACCCGAACCCATCTTCCGGTCTTCTCGAGCGTGCTTCCCTCCGGCTTCTCGTCCCTCGGAATTGCCGCGTGTCCCTTCTCGTCCACCAGCATACTCATCCGCAGACTTCGTCCCTCGATCGCACCCCGTGCCGACCTTCGCGCTAGCTGCGTCTCTTGCTCCCCGAGCAATCTTCCGCTCCGGCTTTCGTACCTCAGAACTATCGCGCGCACTTCCTTCTCGTCTGCCGGTGTACTCTTCCGCAGCGCCTCGTCCCTCGGACGCACCGCGTGCTGTCCTTCTCGCTAGCTGCGTCTTCCGCTCGAGTACCTGTGCTCCTAAGCTCCTGCACACTTAGACACAAGGTTAGAAAACAACATAACCTAACTTAACTTGTTGATCACACCAAAACCAACCTTGGGGTTCCAACACGTGTCACTCCTCTAGGAAAGGCATTAAAAAGGTTTTAATGATGGATGTGACAAGAAAATCATGAAAAGGGATTTTAGTACGGCATCATTTCGGCGCGGGCAAACCATGCGTCAGCAAGATAGGCAACATGCGGTTACCTTAGGAAAAGTGAGACCATGTGTCATTAGTATAAAGCCACCTCGGGAAAGAGGAAGGGGAACGAAGAGACACAAGAATTTGAATTTGGCGCTTCTTAAGGTTAACAAATAAATAAACACTGGGCTAATTAAAATTTGCTTGAGATGTTTGCAGGAAATATCACAAGTACTGAGCAGCTGGCTAGACAACTATAGTACAATACCCAGGCGGGAATTTCAAGGACAATCCCCAGGCCAGTCTGCAATTATCAATCCAACTCCTAGACCAGCCCATAAGAATTTCTTAATGGCTGCCAGGTCGGTGTCCCAGACTCTCACTCCAGTGCGAGTTATAAGTGAGCTATGCTCTCACGCCCAACGACCGTCCAGGTCGGTGTCCCAGACTCTCGCCCCAGTGCGAGTTATAAGTGAGTTATGCTCTCACACCCAACGACTGTCTAGGTCAGTGTCCTAGACTCTCGTCCCAGTGCGAGTTATAAGTGAGCTATGCCCTCACGCCTAATGACTCTCCCGGTCGGTACCCTCTACACTCGCCTGGGCAAAATACAACAAAACATATTCTCATGCTCAACTGGTCGGTAAGCCATATTTCCATTATTTTTGCTACCAAATATGAAAACTAACAGGCATATTCTCAAGCGTCTTGGCTTCTCAAGCCTTTTGATCTTCTGGTGAGAGGTAAGAAGAAGGTTGGGTAAGCAAGCTAGCCTTATTATTTTTGCTACAAATGCGAGAGAAACGCAGGTGTTTATAATGCAATGATACAAGAGCAAAGGGACATAGATTTACACCATTATCAACGGAATCCAAGAAACCTATTTTATTTCATTAAAGAGGAACATTTTTCAGGAGTTTACATTGCTACCAGATCCAGAGGCCTGTCCCCTACTCTCTAAATAAGCCCTTGCTTGAGCCAGTTCCTCCTCAACAAGTTTGAGGGAGTTTTGCAGTTGACCAATGGTCTCGTCCTTTAGCTGGCTTTCCTCTTTCAGGAAGGTCACCTCGTCATTGTGGTTCATCTTCAGATAAAGGATATGATGGATCTGAGCCTGGGAAAGTAATGAATGCCGAATGGGACTTCAGGAGAAGGATCCGCAAGTAGAGAGATGCAAAGGCTAGGTCAGGTATGAAGACTAGGTCAGGAAACTATAGGTCTGGGGTCTAGTCAGTCGGACTAGAGCCTCCTTCGACTAGACTTGAGGGGGAGGCTTGTGATATGGTGCGTGATGGTGGGGTCAAAGAGATAACGTGGTCGGGAGTCAAGACCGCAGTATGGTCAAAAGTCAAGCTCTCGTGGAGGTCAGAAGTCAAGCTTACGTGGTAATCAGAAGTCAGACCTACGTGGGGGTTAAGAGTCTGGCCTACAGGGAGGTCAATAATCCGGACTACGTGGAGATCGAAGGTTCGGGTTATAAGATGGTCCTGGTCAAGCACAAGTGTTAATCCGAGGTTAGGCCTACGCGTTGAGTAGGAACTCAGAAGCAAGGATACAGGTCAGGACTTATAGCTTTGTGGCGTAGGACATCTGGACAAAAGCGTACAGGTCGGGATGCGCCAGCCAAGGATACAGATCAGGACTTACAGCTTTGCGGCGCAGGACACCTAGACAAAAGCGTGCAAGTTGGGATGTGCCAGCCAAGGATACAGGTCAGGACTTATAGCCTTGCGGCACATGACATCTGGACAAAAGCGTACAAGTCGGGATGTGCCAGCCAAGGATACAGGTCAGGATTTATAGCTTTGTGGCGTAGGACACCCGGACAAAAGCGTACAGGTCAGGATGTGCCAACCAAGGATACAGGTCAGGATGTATAGCCTGGCGGCGCAGGACATCTGGACAAAAGCGTACAAGTCGGGATGTGCCAGCCAAGGATACAGATCAAGACTTATAGCTTTGGGCACAGGACACCTGGACAAAAGCGTGCAGGTCGGGATGTGCCAACCAAGGATACAGGTCAGGACTTATAGCCTTGCGGCATAGGACATCTGGATAAAAACGTACAGGTTGGGATGTGCCAGCCAAGGATACAGGTTAGGACTTATAGCTTTGTGGCGCAGGACACCCGGATAAAAGCGTACAAGTCGGGATGTGCTAGCCAAGGATACAGGTTAGGATTTATAGCCTGGCGACGCAGGACATCTGGACAAAAGCGTACAGGTCAGTATGGGCCAGCCAAGGATACAGGTCATGACTTATATATTTGCGGTGCAGGATACATGGATCAAAGGGTGCAGGTTGAGAAATACATACCAAGGCATACAGGTCACGACAGATGGAATCGGACGGAGGTGTACAAGTCAGGTGTCAGGATAAGTGGAATCGAACTGAGGCATACAGGTCTGGAGGCAGGATAATCGGAACTAGACTAAAGTGTACAGGTCTCTATATGAGGTAAGGCAGGTCAGTAGCTTACAAGGCAGGTCAGCAGTTCACGAGACAAGAAGTGCAGGACATGGTTGAATATGCAGATCTAGATTTGCGATACGACAAGTACAAGTTAGCTACAGGTCTATGCCCACAGGTCGGGGTCGGCAAGTACGAAGACCTAGTCCAGGGTTAACAGGTTGAGGCAAACATACACTACACGATAAGCAAGCCAGGGAATTGTAACAACCCGTCAGAGAATAATCACAGCGTGTCAGGGAATATGCTAACGGTCTAGGGCTCATTACCTCCAGATTCCTCCTTCGACCTATAAGAGGATGCCCCGTGTCAATCACCGTCAGACAAGGTCTGACACCCGACATTCCCTGACACTCGCCAGACTCCAGAAATGTCCACAGTAGTATAAAAAGGGAAGCTTCGTCCCTACGCAGGTACGCTCACTCGTCATTTCATACTCGTCTTCTACTTTTCATCCTTTCTCTTTATTTTTGGGGAAAAAGTACCTGACTTGAGCGTCAGAGGGCCTGACCCGGGGACTTTTTCCCTAGTTTCTGGTCTTTAACGACGGGTGGGCTCGTCTGAGTGTGCACAGAGTCCTTGCTTCATTATCTCCGTCACCACCCCACATCATCCGCTCGTGTGAGCTCTCCCGGAGGGTGCTAGATCGACCTAGCTTCGCAACGACTTTCCATCGACACCAGCGACCTCGCAGCCCGCCTTCATCCGACTCAGTTTCCGGATGGGATCAATATTAAAATTTTGAAAGTCCAAGTAGGCAAAATTTTAAAAAAATTCATAAAGGAAAATTTTTAAAATTTTGTAAAGTAATGAATTTGAAAAATATATTTTAAAAATCATAGTAAAGGCAAAATTTTGAAAAGAGAAAAAATATGAAAATTTTGTAAAGAAAAAAATTTGAAATTTGTGAAAGATTAAGTTTAAAGCTTCCCCTAAAATTAATACGTACCTAAAAGTCCAGGCATGAGTTTTAAAACTAGAAAAAATGTCCTTATGATGAAATGTCCAACCTTCATATTTAGCTGACCATCACAAGATAACAGCTTTTGATTCAGATTGGTCAATTTGAGCATATCATTCTAACTAGTTTGTTACTAGTCAGATTGCCCAAATTGATTAATATGTTTTGTTTAAAGCCCAGATTTATAGTGATGCACTGACTTAAGCATATGAAATCTTGGGCTAAGACCTAAGCATCCCACACCATTATAGGTTTCAAAAATACACAAACAAGATATCCTACTGTGCTTATGAGATGTTGGTTGCTAAAATTATAGGAACATGTAGTTCTATGGTAAGACCTAGGCTACTCCAAAAAGATAAAATATTTGGCAATCTATTTTGAAAATAAAATTAGAAAAGGGGAATTTTGAAAGTAGTTTTGAAAAAACTACTTAGTAATATTTTTCAAAAATGTGCGAAAAGATAAAGAATCCTATTCTATGAAACACATACCTAATTATCTTCTTAAGTTACTAAATTCAGTTTCAGGTAAAGGCTTAGTAAATATATCAGCTAAGTTAGATTTAGAGTCAATATAATTAAGTTTGATATTTCTTTTATTGATATGATCCCTAACGAAGTGATGTTTTACTTTTATATGTTTAGTTCTAGAGTGATGTATTGGATTTTTTGTTAGATTTATAGAACTTATATTATCAATAAATATTTTTACATTTTTATAATTCAAATTAAAATCCTTTAAAGTGTGGGACATCCATAGCAGTTGAGCTACACATTCACCTATTGCTATATATTTTGCTTTAGTAGTAGATAAGGCAACACAATGTTGTTTTCTACTAAACTAGCTAACTAAAAATAAACCTAGTAGTTGACATCCTCCACTAGTACTCTCTCTATCTAACTTGCAGCCGGCAAATAGCCAACTAATTTAAAATTTACTGTTCTTGGGTACCACATTCCTACATTAATTGTTCCTTTATGATATTTAATTATTCTTTTAACATAAGATAGGTGGGATTCTTTAGTACACATTTGATAATGAGCACACATACTTACTGCAAATAATATGTCAGGCCTGCTTGCAGTTAAGTACAATAAGCTACATATCATACTTCTATAGTATTTTAAGTCAACTGTTTTACCATTTGGGTCACTATCTAGATTAATGTTACTTGCCATAGGTGTTTTTAGTTCTTTAGAGTTTTCCATACCAAATTTCCTAATTAGTTCTTTTGTGTATTTAGTTTGATGGACATAGTTTCCTTCTTTAGTTTGTTTAATTTGTAGTCCTAGAAAGTAGTTTAATTCTCCAACTAGACTCATTTCAAATTTATTTTCCATTAAAGTTATAAATTATTTTTAAAATGTTAAGTTTGTTGATCCAAATACTATATCATCTACATATACCTGGGCTATGAAAATGTCAGAGTTAAGGGTTTTTATGAAAAGTGTAGGGTCAATTTGACCTTATTTAAACCCCTTTAAATTTAGAAAGCTAGATAGTCTCTCATACCAAGTCCTAGGTGCTTGTTTTAATTCGTAAATGCCTTTTTGAGCTTAAAGACATGGTTTGGGTATTCTAGATCTTCAAAACATGATGGTTGACTTACATAGACTTCTTTTTTAATTTGTCCATTTAGGAATGTAGATTTAACATCCATTTGATATAATTTGAATTCTTTATATGCTGCATAGGCTAGCAACATCCTAATTGATTCAAGTCTAGCTACCGGGGCATAAGTCTCATCGTAATAGAATCCTTCGACCTGACTAAACCCTTTGGCAACTAGTCGGGTTTTATTCCTTATGATTTCTCCTTGATCATCTAACTTATTCCTAAATACCCACTTGGTGTCAATAACTGACTTACCTTTTGGTGGAGGTACTAGATCTCAAACCTGATTTCTTCAAATTGACCTAACTCTTCTTGCATTGCAATTACCCAGTCGGGCTCAGACAATGCATCATTTATGGTTTAAGGTTCAATTTTTGATATTGGGGCTATTTGACTTAAGTTCCTAAAGGCTGATATGGTTTGAACCCTTAATTTAGGATTACCTATGATTTATTCAATTGGATGATTAGGGTTTGGTCTTATAGTGCGTGGGTTAGTTTTTTCAGTTTGTTTGTTTTGTGTTAATTGTTCTTCTTCTTCTTGATTTGTGGAACTATGTTGATTATTAGTGTTTTCAAGATTAATTATGTTGCTATTAACATTTTCATCAAAAGTTACATTAGCGGCTTCTTCAATTTTTAAAGTATTTATTAACTTAACTAGACTCTACTGATGAATATCCAACCTTCTTCTTGAGTTTTTAGGTGAATTTTCCTAAGTGATCTTTAAGGTTTAAAATATGCACATTACATCTAAATACTTTAAAGTAATTTATGTTTAGAATTTTATTAAAATAAATTTCATAAGATGTTTTGTTTAGTAATTTGTTGATTATAATTCTATTTTGGACATAACAAGCTATATTAATAGTTTAGCCCAAAAATATTTAGGTAAATTATATTCATTTAATATTGTTCTTACAGCTTCTTGTAAGGTTCTATTTTTATGTTCTACTAGACCATTTTGTTGTGGAGTCTTGGGGCATGAAAATTCATGATGATAATCATTGTTCAAACAAAAATTTGTAAAATTTTGATTCTTAAGTTCTCCTCAATTATCACTTCAATTTTTCTTAATTTTTATTTCTTTGTCATTTTTTATTTGTTTGTAAAAATTACTAAATATTTCAAAAGTTTCATATTTATGAGTTAAGAATTTAACCAAAGTGTATTTGGAGTAGTCATCTATTATAACTAAGCAATAAAGACTTCCATTTAGTGATTTTACTTCATGAGAGTCGAATAAATCCAAATGTAATAATTCAAGTATTTTATTAGTTCTATTTTAATTAGTCAATTTATGAGTTGATTTAATTTATTTTCCTTGTTGACAAGGATTACATATTTTATCCCGGGGGGTTCCTAATTTTGGTAGACCTCTAACTAAATCATTTTTGTTTAATTTTATTAAATTCCTAACATGGGTGTGAGCTAATCTCCTATGCCACAACTATGTTTCTTCATGTTGTGTTAACAAGTATTTGGGTAAGGTTTTTGGTAAATTTATTGAATAAATATTTTTATCTCTAAATCCTTTCAGTTGATTCAGTGTAACTTATTAGACATTCAAAAGATAAAAAATTTGACTTTAAATCTAGAGTCACATAATTGACTTATACTAAGCAGATTATAATGAAAATGCTCAACAAGCAGTACTTTTTTAATTGATATATTTGATTATAATTGAATTTCATTTGTACCAATTACCTTTAGCTTGTCGTTGTTCCCAAAGACAATTGATCCTAGGTTTTTGAACTCAATATTGGTGAATTTGTGCAGATCTTCAGTCATATATCTAGAGCATCTGTTGTCTAAAATTCATTTATCTAGAGCTTTGGATTCCTATGCATAACATATGAGTTAAACAAAAGTTTTGGTTAATGGAGTGTTAAATATTTGAGTTTAGTTATCAAGTTTTAGTTTGAAATTTAAGATTTAGTCTTAAGTTTATAAGATTAATAGTTAAGTTTGGATTAAGTTTTGAGTTAAATTTTAAATTAATTTTTACTTATATTTTAAATGAGTTTTAAATTAAATTTTAAATAAATTTTTAATAAGTTTTTGATTAAATTTTAAATGAATTTTAAATTAAATTTTAAATAAATTTTAAATAAGTTTTAAATTAAATTTTTAAATAAGTTTTAGAATTTTAAATTAAGTTATAAAATAATTTTTAATTAAGTTATAAAATAATTTTTAGTTTTAAAATAACTTTTAATTAAGTTATAAAATAGTTTTTTAAGTAAGTTTTTAAAATAATTTTTAATTAAGTTTTAGAATTTTAAATTAAGTTTTAAAATAATTTTTAATTAAGTTATAAAATAATTTTATTTTTTTATGTTATAAAATAATTTTAAGTAAGCTTTAAAATAATTTTTTTAAGTATGTTATATAAAATAATTTTTAATTAAGTTATAAAATAATGTCGTTTTAAAATAGTTTTAAGGACAAATTTTAATTATATTAGTTTGTTTTGATAAATTTTTAATTTAAGTTTAATTTTAAGGTTTTAATTTATTTTGAGGTTAAGTTAACAATATTAAATTTAAAATTTTAACTTAATACTTTTATTTTAATTTATGTTAATAATTTTAATTTAATCTAATTTAATTTAATTTAATAATTTTAATCTAATTTTTAAGTTAATAATAATTTTTGATTCAATAATTTTAAGTTGAGTTCTAAGTTAGATTAATAAATATTTTTTTTAGTTGAATTTAGTTAAATTGACTTTGAATTTAAGTTTTAATTATTTTTCAAATTTAACTTTAAATTAACTTTAAATAATTTTAGATTTAGGTTATAAGTTATGTTTTAAGTTTGAGTTTATGTTTTAATTAATTTTGATTGGTTTAGAATTTTGATTTTAATGTTAAGTTTTAATTGATTTGAATAAAGAGCCTATAAAAAAGGTTGTTTAACCCATGCTAGATTCAAAATTAGCTTTGAGTCAATCAAGCAGTGGACGACTTGCTGAATACTTTCCAAAATATTTCTATCCAAAAAACTTAATATTAAGTTTTGGTCTAACCAGCCCATGTTTGATTGGGGTAGCTTCAGCTAGATTCACTAAGTCTAGTGCACTAGGTAGAATACACATGATTCAGCCTAAACATGCCTTCGACAAAGCTTCCTTAATGTACTATCATCTCAATCCATTCCGATACTATGTTATTAGAGTTTGGTAAACCTTTTTAACTAACCATTCTAAGCTAAGCAGAAAAATAAACCTAATCCTAAGCATGCATAGTAGATCAAGTTGGTTAAACTAATTTTCTATTTGCTCCTCCTGAGTCATAGCTTAGATACGGTCTATCTAAGTAATGAATTTAAGTCTTAGGGATCAAATATTGATTTGGTTTGATTGGTTTAATTAACCATTTTTAGGGACCCGTGCTTGGACTTGACTTCTAACATTTTGACTGATTAAAGACAGATATAGTTTGTTTATTTTATTTGATTTATAGTCAAGTCCCGATTTGTTGTACACGGCATGTTGTGACCTAAGTACTATATTTAGATACTTGGATTCTAGTTTGAACTTTTTCAATGTTTTCTTGAGTCGCTCGACTTGTCCTTATTGGGAAATTTCCCTAGGTCAAGTTTGACCAGTTTGACTAAGCTTGAGTTGAGTCAAGCTTGAGTCAGGATTTGAGTTTTGATATTTGACAATATAAGGAAATTGCTGAGCAATCGTCCGATTGTGGAGATGGTCAAAGGGTTGACCAGGTTGATGAGAATACAAGTCAAGTAGGTCAAGGTTGACAAAAGACTTGACTAGGAAAGTCCTAACTGGAGGTTGGGCATTTGGAAAGTCCTAGTGAGGAGCCAGACAATTGGAAAGTCCAAGTATGATCTTGGCAAAGGAGAAAGTCCTGATGAGGAGCCAGGCAATTGGAAAGTCCAAGTGTGATCTTAGCAAAGGAGAAAGTCCTGGTGAGGAGCCAGACAATTGGAAAGTCCAAGTGTGATCTTGGCAAAGGGTGTAAGTCCAAGCATGTGGTCTTGGCAAGGTAAGTCCTAGTGTGACTTGGCAAGGAAGACCCGACAACTAGGATGAGGCCGAAGGAAGCTCCTGAAGGCAAGGCGTGAAGGATAGGGAGATATCCAAGGGAGGCAAGGCTGATGGAGGAGGCTAGAAGGCTAGTTCGAGGTTGGTCGGGTGTGGCCAAATGCTAGGCATGGAGACCCAACAGGTCACGGTTGACCGGAAGTTAGGTTTGGGACTTTGGACTTGAGTTTGAATCAAGTTCAGAGTGTTCAATCGATCGGCCGATCGATTGAACAGGTCCAAATCGATCGGTCGATCGATTTGGACTGTGCTGCGATTGTGGGAAGGCCCAATCGATCGGCCGATCGATTGGATATGAAATCACGAGCACAGAGACTTTCTCAATCTATAGGACGATCGATTGGGAGCTGTCAATCGATCGGTCGATCGATTGGGCAGTAGAAGCTCTCACGCAGATGCGAGAGCACAGAAAGGTTCTGAATCGATCGAGCGATCGATTTAGGAAGTCCCAATCGATCGGTCGATCGATTGGGAAGTGACTGTTGCGCAGGATGCAGGTGATGGATGGCTACGATGGAGAGGTGCTGACGTGGCAATCGATTGGGGATGAATTCGATCGATTGGGAGCACTGTTTAAAACCTGGGCGGAGCGTTTTCTTCGCCAGATCTTTTGCGACTTCTCTCCTGCGATTTTTCGACGATCTTCAACAAGCTTCTCCAACTTTCACCATCAGTTCTTGAAGGCTCTTGAGAGTGTTCTCTCAAGGTTCAAGAGACAACAACAAACAACAAGTAAGCAAGAAGAAGGGTGTATTGTAGTTATATCTTGTATTTTCTTCTTGTGTGAGTTGTGTTGTTGTGTGTGGATTTGTACGAGGCTTCTCCGCCTCCGGCTGCAAGCGAGAAGGAGTTGTTCATAGTGGAGATAGAGTGTCATGTGTGGATCCTTGGATTAGTCACCTCTTCTTGAGGTGGATACCAAGTAAACCCTAGGTGTTAGCATTGTGGTTTGTTGTGTCTTTCTTTTTGTTGCATATCATCAAGACGCAACCGATGAGCGCGCGACGAGATGCTATTCACCCCCTCTAGCGGGCACAAAGGTCTCAACAATTGGTATCAGAGCGAGGTCGCTCTTCTACGGACTAACCGCCAAGAGAGCAAGAAGCTAGAGGAAGAAGATGGAGTCCGAAGGACCGCTCAGATTACATATCCGAATTCCACCTCCGTACGACAAAGAGGACTTCAATTTTTGGAGAACTCGATTGGAAACTTGGTTCCAAATGGATTGGAATCAATGGGTTGCATTGGAAGATCCATTTGAGTTTTCAAAGGACAAAAAGGGGAAGCGCCTCCGACCTCGACATTGGGCCGAGGAACAAAGGGAGCAAATGGAGGCGGATAAGGAGGTAACAAAAATCTTGTTAAATTTATTACCTTCTAATATCATTGTGAGTGTAGGTGAATGCACAAGTGCATGTGATCTTTGGAAAAAAATCATTGCCTATCATGAGAACCCCACTCAATTTCAAGGAGTGGATGAGCCTAAGGAGAAGGGCTCATTGGTCCAAGAAGAGAATGACCAATCCGATGTTGATATAAGGTCAACATTCGAGGAGAAGAAGGAAGAGGAGGATAAGGAAGAAGATGAGCGATCTTCTACATCTTCAAGAGAGGAAGAGGTGGAAGCATCCACATCCTCAAGGGTTGAAGAGGTGGAAGCACCCACATCCTTAAAAGGATGAGAAGAAGAAGATGATGCAACCTCCACAACTCAAGCTACATCAAATGGAGAATCAAGTATCATCCCTACAAGTAAAGGTATAGAAACTTCAATTGTTAAAAATAAAAATCATATCATTTGCTTTGAGTGTAGGGAGCATGGGCACTACAAGAGCAAGTGCCCCAAGTTGGCCAAGAAGAAGAGCCAAGTAGTACTCAAGGGCACGGAGAAGCCCAAGGAGGCAATCCCCACAACAAAGAACAGCAAGGAACACATTGTGTGTTTCTTGTCCAACCAAAATGGATATTATCGAAGCCAATGTCCAAAGGGGAAGAAAACAACCAAAGTCAAAGGAGGAAGCACGAGTCTAGGGGGAGCTTTTAAGAGCAAACCCAAGGTAACATTTAATGGTGCAATTCCTCTTAGTCATGATAAAATGCATGTTAGAAATAACCCTTATCATTTTAATGCAAATTATCATGAAAGTAGGAGGCATGATGACAGAAAGGATAAATATATTCCTCCTCATGCTATATCTACCATACCTAAATTTAGGAAGGTAGATAGTAACTTAGGCAATAACTCTAAGGATATAGATATATGCCAAAATATAGAAATGCTCATAGGGGTCAAGAAAAATCCAACTCTATGGATTTAATGACGGAGAACCAAGTCTTGAGGTCAAGACTTGATAACTTAGAAAGGACCCTAGTAAGAATGGAAAATATTCTTAAGGGTCAAAATGAGCAAACTCTAGGAAAAGCTAGACAAGAGCCATCCAATGGCTATAGGGGTTTGGGATACAAACCTAAAGCCAAGAAGGATGTGACTTCCTTTCATAGGGTTCCATATAGCTATGGGACCAACCCTAGGTGTAAAGGTCAAGTCAAGGATACTAGGGAAGGAATCCCTAAAGGTTCTTTTAGCAAGACCAATGTGACTAAGACTTCTAAAAAGTCTAACAAAGTCACAAAGAAGGTTACTAAGGAAGTTATCCCTAGGAGTGACCTAGTAGAAGTGACCAAGGTTTTTAAGAAGCCTAGAAAGGTCCTTAGAAAGGTATCTAGGGAAGCTATCCCGAGTGAGTACCTAGAGCATCCAAGGAGCACCAATAGGTATTGGGTTCATAGGAACATATTCTCTATACCCTAGATAGGTTTAGAGAGTGTTAACTCCAATTGGAAAGGTAGTTAACCCAACCTTGGTAAAGTTGACATTTGAGAGCATTTTCAAGGTTATTGTTAACCTTTGAAAATGAAAAGGATTATTGGATTACTTTTTGAAAGAGTAATATATGTGCCAAAATTTGAAGAGTTGAACTTAATCTAAATTTGCACACTTAAGAAAAGTATAAGAAAAATCAAGTTAGAATTTTGATACTTTCTTAAAGAATTAAGAGAAAATCCATGCTTTAATCAAATGTGTTTGAGCTTTGAAGAGCAAAAAGATGTCAAGTTTTGAGATTTGAAATTAAATTAAATTGGCACAACTTGGAGAATTATATAAACTACCAAGTTGGGATTTTGGTATATTCTTAGGGAGTCAAGGGCAAATCCGAGCTTAAAATATAAGGTGATTACTCCTTTGGAAGGATAAATATGCCAAAATTTGAGGAATGTGCTTAATTTTAATTGGCATAAATAAATCAAGAGATTAAAGAAATGCCAAGTTGGGGTTTGACACTTTCTTGATGAAATTGGGCAATTTAGGATTTAATTTTAGGCTTAGCTAAAGGATTAAGGATACTTAGATAGGCTATCTAGGTATATTTTATATATGCTAAAGTGCCATGATTGATTGCTTATCACATGTCATGACATCATGTGTTGCATTCATGATTATTATGAAAAATATAAAAATATCATGTCATGTCATACATACATCATGTAGTTATAGGAAATTTTCTTTTGAAAATTATTTCATTTTGATGTAGGTCATAACATATCATGCATCATGTTTAATTCCTTGCAATTAAGGACCAATGACATTCACTAACAAGTGACATCCTTGGGGATGTTCATAACTATCAAAATGCCTAGGTAGATATGCATGATCCCTTAGTTTAGGGCAAAACCAAATATTCATCTCACAAAGAACCATAAGGTGACTTGTATGTGCTTTAGTACATATTAGATATAAGTGAGATGTTAGGATGGTGAACAAAACTCAAGATGTTGATTTAGTGCATCTTGTTGAGTTTTAGGTTTATCAAAACACATAGTTATGTGTTTTTCAATCATTGGGAAAGCTAATGTACAAGTCATGTGCATTGAGCCCAAGGAACATAGTTGGATATTGATTTTGAAAATGATTTTGAAAAGGCTTTTGAAAACCTTGGTGAACACTATCTTTTGATAATATTCATCATTGAAAAGTTAGACACAAACTAGGGCAAAACATTGAAGTTTCAAAGAGTTTTCAAATTTGTGTCAATCTTTGAAAATAGAAAGTATTTTCATAGAAAACTATTTTTCCTTGATAGAATATACCCTAAATAATGTCTACATGAGTTTTCATGATTTTTAGAGGTTTGTAGAATTTTTGGGGAGTTTCTGAAGTTTGCTAAAATTGAATTTCAGAGAAATCAGAAACCCAATCGATCAGCCGATCGATTGGGATGGTTTTAATCGATCAGACGATCGATTGGGAAGCCAATTCCCGTGAACAAAGAGTTAGTGGATCGATCAGCTGATCGATTCAGAAGGAATTTCTGCAAGCAGAAGCTTTCGAAATCGATCAATGGATCGATTGAAGTAGCTTCAATCGATTGAGTCCCAACTTCAATCGATTGGGATGTCTGATTATGGCTGGAAAAACCTGATTTCAGCACATTAAGCCATCTCAAGTTCCAATAACCATTCCAAATCCCTTGAAATATATTTGTATACATTTAGGGGAAGTTTTCTTGATGAAAATAGGTATGGATTGGTTAAGATAAAACAAAGTGAAGTTTAGGATGGGGTTTAGTTTCAATTTCGAATTTTGGAACCTCAAAACTTCAAGTTTTGGTTTTCAAGGGTCAATAACTATTCCTAACCCTTTGGAATACACTTGTATGCATTTAGGAGGAGTTTTCATGATGAAAACAAGTATGGATTGGTTAGGGTAGACTTAGGTGAAGTTTAGGTTGTGGGTTTAGTTTCATTATTGAATTTTGAACCTCAAAACATTAAGTTTTGGTTTTCCTAATTGTTTAGGAACTCCAAGTCATTGTTGGTGCAATGACAGAAGTTTGACCATGTTTTTAGGGGGAGTTACTCCTTGAATGCATGAAAATTTAACTTCACGGACCTTGGAAGGGGGTTAAACCTTCGTGATGGATAATACTCAGGGTCGAGTATTGGGGAACAATGGAAGATTGGTTATCTTCATTGCTAGGATGATAAATGTTCTCGGATGAGCATTGTGGAGTAGGTTACTGCTCAAGGGGAGCATTGGATTAATGAAGGGGATCGAAGCTTCATTGGTAAAGTGGAAAATGCTCTCGGATGAGCATTGTGAGGAAGATTACTGCTTAAGGGGGAGCATTGAATACAATGAATGGGAGTTTCATTGGGAAGTTAATGCATGCTTTAGGATGAGCATTGTGAAGTGAAGTAGACCTCAAGGGGGAGCTTAGGCGGCAATGAAGAATATGAGATCTTCATTATGGGGTTGTTAACAACATATGAGATTGTAAACAACGTAAAGTTAACTCTTATAGAGAAGAGTTTGTTTTCAGTTTTTGATGTGTGACAAAGGGGGAGAATGGAAGGTTAAGTTAGGCCTTCATCCTAAGCAGGGGGAGTTTGCCCTCTATGAAAGGGGAGAGAATGAAGGAAACCTTCATTCATGCCTTGTCATGAAAGGGTTAAGTTATGAGATTTAGCTTTGGTATAAAGAAGAGGTTAAGGCTATGAGATTTAGCTTTGGTATAAAGAAGAGGTTAAGGCTATGAAATTTAGCCTAACTTAGAGGTATTGTCAAACATCAAAAAGGAGGAGATTGTTGGGAAATTTCCCTAGGTCAAGTTTGATTAGTTTGACTAAGCTTGAGTTGAGTCAAGTTTGAGTCAGGATTTGAGTTTTGATGTTTGACAATATAAGGAGATTGCTGGAGCAATCGTCCGGTTGTGGAGATGGTCAAAGGGTTGACCAGGTTGATGAGAATACAAGTCAAGTAGGTCAAGGTTGACAGAAGACTTGACTGGGAAAGTCCTAACTGGAGGTTAAGCATTTGGAAAGTCCTGGTGAGGAGCCAGGCAATTGGAAAGTCCAAGTGTGATCTTGGCAAAGGGTGTAAGTCCAAGCATGTGGTCTTGGCAAGGTAAGTCCTAGTGTGACTTGGCAAGGAAGACCCGACAACTAGGATGAGGCCGAAGGAAGCTCCTAAAGGCAAGACGTGAAGGATGGGGAGATATCCGAGGGGCGTAAGGCCGATGGAGGAGGCTAGAAGGCTAGTCTGAGGTTGGTCGGGTGTGACCAAATGCTAGGCATGGAGACCCAACAGGTTACGGTTGACCGGAAGTTGGGTTTGAGACTTTGGACTTGAGTTTGAGTCAAGTTCAGAGTGTTCAATCGATCGGGCAATCGATTGAACAGGGTCCAAATCGATCGGTCGATCGATTTGGACTATGCTGCGATTGTGGGAAGGCCCAATCGATCGGCCGATCGATTGAGATATGATATCATGAGCACAGAGACTTTCTCAATCGATCGTGCGATCGATTGGGAGCTGCCAATCGATCGGTCGATCGATTGGGCAGCAGAAGCTCTCACGCGGATGCGAGAGCGCGGAAAGGTTCTGAATCGATCGCCCCCAATCGATCGGTCGATCGATTGGGAAGTGATCGTTGCACAGGATGCAGGTGATGGACGGCTGTGATGGAGCGGTGCTGACGTGGCAATCGATTGGGGATGAATTCGATCGATTGGGAGCACTGTTTAAAGCCTGGGCGGAGCGTTTTCTTCGCTAGATCTTTTACGATTTCTCTCCTGCGATTTTTCGGCGATCTTCAACGAGCTTCTCCAACTTTCACCGCCAGTTCTTAAAGGCTCTTGAGAGTGTTCTCTCAAGGTTTAAGAGGTAACAACAAACAACAAGTAAGCAAGAAGAAGGGTGTATTATAGTTATATCTTGTATTTTCTTCTTGTGTGAGTTGTGTTGTTGTGTGTGGATTTGTACGAGGCTTCTCCGCCTCCGGCTACGAGCGAGAAGGAGTTGTTCATAGTGGAGATAGAGTGTCTTGTGTGGATCCTTGGATTAGTCACCTCTTCTTGAGGTGGATACCAAGTAAACCCTAGGTGTTAGCGTTGTGGTTTGTTGTGTCTTTCTTTCCGCTGCATATCATTAAGACGCAACCGACGAGCGCGCTTGACGAGATGCTATTCAACCCCCCCCCCTCCTCTAGTGGCCACAAAGGTCACAACAGTCCTTTCAAGTTGGAATTTTCTTCCTCAAGTTTTGTAACTTGAGTTGAAGTTCCAACTTGAACTTGGTTAGTTGAGTCACTCAAGTTAACTTGCTCCTTAAGGTGGTCTATTTCTTTAAGTAGTAAATTATTTTGTTTTTCGAATTTGTCAATTTTTTAAACAAACATTTAACTACTTTAAGTAAGTTTGATTTTGAATAAAAAGTTACCATATTGGGACCTTCGGAAATGGATGAGGATCCATGGCTTTTCTCGGACTCAATATCGATCTTCGACATGTACTCTTCCTCGGACTCGAAACCTTCATTTCTTGCCATAAGGGCAAGATGGCTTGAATGTTTCAGTTCTTTTGTATCAGACTCTTCAGAAGATGACTTGTTCCATGTTGCTTTGAGGGCCTTCTTTCTTCGTGTTGATTTTGGATTTTCCTCCTTACGGTTAGGACATTCCTTTTTGAGATGTCCCTTCTTGTTGCATCTGTAACAAATCATTTCTAATTTGTTTAGTGTTTAGTTGATCAGTGTCCTTTTGGTGCCCCTTTTGAACTTCTTCCTTGTTAGTAGTTTTTGGACCATGTTGACCAGTTCCTCTTCATTGGTTGAGTCTGAGTCAGACTCACTTTCTAGTTTAATCTTAGCTATGGTCTTGGTTTCTTTACTTGTTCCTGCATATAAGACAACACCTTTCTCGACTTGACTCAAGTCAGACTGTTCATGTAATTCTAATTCACAAAAAAGTTCATCTAATTTAAGAATTTAAAGATCCCTTAAAACTTTATATGCATCTACCATTGATGCCCATAAAGCATTTCTTGGGAAGGCATTTAGTGTGTACCTTATTGCGTCGCGATTCTCCAGGTTCCTTTAGTGCGTACTGTCTCTTCAGGAAGTATTTTAATATTAAATAAATTATTTAATAACAAATCCCTTTTGTTTACCTTAGATTTGTCGGTACCTTCATGTAGCTTTACCAAATGAAACCAGAGTTTTCTTTTGCATTTTCATAGGGCCCGACTCGATTCAATTCCTCCATCGTTAAGCCGCATTGAATGGTGTTGATTGCTTTATAGTTTAATTGCACCTTCTTGATCATCGGAGGAGTCCATTATTCTGATTCTACCAGCTTTCTATCTACCATCGAGGGAGTGTAACCTTTGAGAATGGTAAACCAGAGTTTGATGTCAAATTTGAGGTAGCATTCCATTCTGTTCTTCCAATAACTGAAATTCTCTCCTTTGAACAGTAGAGGGTGGACTATATTATATCCTTCTTGGTAGGAGTTTGCCATCTTTGCTATCAAAGAAAAAGAAAAAGAAGATTTCCAAGACTCTCGTCTTGGGATTAGTAGTGTGGGATAAAGAGATTAAGAACAAGAAAAAAAAAATCCTATTTTTAAAAAGAAAATAAAAAGTTTTTAAAATTGCTTTGAAAAATGATTAAGTATTTTCAGAGCTACCAGACTCTAATATTAATTGAAGGATCGAGAAAGTGCGATATAGGGGGGACATCATTTTTTCTCAAAAACTCTTTTCTTTTTAGCGTTTAAATTAAAGTAGTGCAACGGAAAAATAAAGAACACGATTTGATTACTTGGTTCGGAGCCTAGGTCAACTCCTACTCCAAGACCCGCGATCCTTGATCGCACCGTTGGGTAATTCACTATAATTCTTCTTTTCGAAACCTTCGGAAAGAAGCAATTCATACAATTAGTAATATAAGATAGTAACAACCTACTATCTTATTGAAACTTAGTACAATGCAAGCAATATACAATTATACCAACACTAGATGAAAGCTGAAGCTCGGTGGACACTTGATTGAAGTAGTAGTTTGCTTGAAGATGAAGCGCGAAGTAGCAATACGAGCAGCTTTGCATAAAGATGAACTGGTGAATGGATTTGTTGCTGAGCCTCGGACCTCGAGCTCTTTTTATAAGAATGGTCAACGTTCGATCGACCGATCCTTGGGTTCGGTTGACCGAACCCACTCACCGCCTTCTTCGCTGAGATTCGATCCTCGAACATTAATGATGTTTAGTGGTTCAGTCGACTGATCGCCCTGTTCGGTCTACTGAACTATTGTCCTTCCCTGTTTGGTCAACCGATCTCCACGTTCTATCGACCGATCAGCTTGACTTCCTTCTCTGCTTCGTCTCGGTCTAATCTGTGCCACATCATCAATGTTCGATCGACCGATCCCCTTATTCAATCCACCGATGAGCCTAGGATCAAACTCTGCTTTGTTCTACTCTGATATGATCTTTAGTCTGAGTCCACCTAGTTCGGTCGATCGATCCCTGCGTTCGGTCAACCGATCAAGTTGGATCTGTAAAATAGTGTTAGACAATATAATCATGCAAAACAAAGGTTAGAACAGTAATATTATATTTGATGCATGAGCAGTATTAGACAGTAGAACTGTTTGATCTCAACTTGGAAATCTTTTCGGTTTCTTCAGTTGGATCAACAAACTTAGGTTGTTCCTTTCAGGAACATGACCTCACTGTCTCAGTTGCTTACATCAACCTACCTACCAAACCTTAGTCCTCCAGACCTGTTTGGACTTTGTCACTTAGCATTGGATCGGCCACCCAGGACTTTCCCTTGATCTTCGGTCCTCTAAACCTATTGAGCTTCCCTGCCAAGTGTCGAGTCCTTTCGACCCGCTTGAACTTTCCCCCTGACTTCCACGATCTTCTAAGTCTTTCCTTGTAACGACCCGACCCCTCGACCCCTTAGACGTCCCAACTGGCGGCCCATTTGGCAGCCCCTTGGTGGTCCCTTGGGCGGCCCAATTGGCGGCCCATTTGGCGACCCCTTATGTCGCCGACCGACGACCCTCGGCCATGCCGTTACTCACTAGGACTTCCCACCCCTGGCCAGTGGATTTTTTCCTTCCCCAGGATTCGAACTCTAGACCTCCAGGCTAAGTATTAGAGTTTATGAATCCTGGTAGTCAAGTGAGTGGCACTCATTTGACTACCAGGATTCATAAACTCTAATACTTAGCCTGGAGGTCTAGAGTTCGAATCCTGGGGAAGGCAAAAATCCACTGGCCAGGGGTGGGAAGTCCTAGTGAGTAACGGCACGACCGAGGGTCGTCGGTCGTCGCCAAATGGGTCGCCCAAGGGACCGCCAAGGGGCTGCCAAATGGGCCATCCAAGGGGTCGGGTCGTTACAATAAAAGGCGTCTTTTTATTGTAACGACCCGGCCCCTCGGCCCCTTGGGCGGCCCAACTGGCGACCCATTTGGCGTCCCCTTGGTGGTCCCTTGGGCGGCCCAACTGGCGACCCCTTATGTCGTCGACCGACGACCCTCGAGCGTGTGCCGTTACTCACAAAGTCTTTCCACCCCCGGCGAGTGGATTGTTACCTTCCCTAGGATTCGAACTCCAGACCTCCAAGTTAAGTACTAGAGTTTATGAATCCTGGTAGCCAAGTGAGCGACACTTGGCTACCAGGATTCATAAACTCTAATACTTATTCTGGAGGTCTAGAGTTTGAATCCTGGGAAAGGCAAAAATCTACTGGCCAGGGGTGGGAAGACCTTGTGAGTAACGACACACGCCAAAGGATCGTTGGTCGACGACATAAGAGGGGTCACTAGTTGGGCCGCCATTGTGGCCGCCCAAGGGACCGCCAAGGGGCTGCCAATTGAGCCGCCATTGTGGCTGCCCAAGGGGCCGAGGGGTCGGGTCGTTACAATAAAAGGCATCTTTTTATTGTAACGGCCCGGCCCCTCGACCCCTTGGGCGGCCCAACTAGCGACCCATTTGGCGGCCCCTTGGGCGGCCCAACTGGCGACCCCTTATGTGGTCGACCGACGACCCTCGGCCGTGTCGTTACTCACTAGGACTTTCCACCCCTGGCTAGTGGATTTTTGCCTTCCCCAGGATTCGAACTCTAGACCTCCAGGCTAAGTACTAGAGTTTATGAATCTTGGTAGCCAAGTGAGTAACGGCAAAAATCCAGGATTCATAAACTCTAGTACTTAGCCTAGAGGTCTAGAGTTCGAATCCTGGGGAAGGCAAAAATCCACTAGCCAAGGGTGGAAAGTCCTAATGAGTAACGACACGGCTGAGGGTTGTCAGTCGACGACATAAGGGATCGCCGGTTGGGCCACCCAAGGGGCCGCCAAATGGGCCTCTAGTTGGGCCGCCCAAGGGGCCAGGGGCCGGGTCGTTACATTCCTGCCTAGCCTCCAACTAGGACTTTCCTGATTGAGTAAACAACTTGCACACTTGGTCAACTTGTTAGATCAAATAAGATTTAACTTGAACCTTTGGCAATATCAAAACATAGGTTAATTCTGGTGCTACCTGCACTAACACACACTTGGACTTACACTGCCAAGGCTACACACTTGGAGTTCACCTTGTTGTCCCTATATCCTGTACACTCGTAAGCACATATCAAATACAATAATAAACCTAATTTAAACATTTGCCTAAATATCAAAACCTAGGATCACATTGATTGTTGTAATAATATCCTCCTTTTTGATGTTTAGCAATCTGTTTAAGTTAGGGAAATAAATAATGCAATAACATGCAAATAAAATATATAATCAACTCATGCATAAGAAATGGAACCTAATCTTAGGCTTCCCCTTCACCTAAGCTCCCCCTTAAGTTAGGATTTTTTGCAAAGGTATTTAGTGTTGGAGATCATATGGTTGGCTAGAAGGGGAATTGGATAGACGGTGCCCCCAATTAGCAGTTCTTTCTATACTTGTTAGTTGCGCAGTGGAATAATACAAAAAAAATAAGCTAAACACTAAAGGAAAGACAAATCGCTAACATGTCGATTTATGTTGTTCGAAGATAACTTGCTCCTACTCCACGACTGTCCGTAAGGTGGACGATCCCTGTGATCCTTCGATAGATCAAGCCCCGGAACTCTGGCTAGCACGAACTCCTTCTCAGTGGAGTAAACCTCATACAACCTTGATCAATACACCGCACTACAATCACAGCTCAATATAGACTACTAATAGGGGTTAACCACCTCTATTTTGTCAACCTTAACCAAACTTCCAAGTCTTGGTTATATAGGCCACGGGTTGGAAAATCTCACCTACCAGTCGACTGGTGAAAGTGTCAATCGACTGTCCTCTGTGAAATTTTGACCGTTATATCCCAACGGCTCGATACCAGTCGATTGGTAAAAATACCAATCGATTGTCCACACTGGCTGAGCGAACGGAAGCATTTTGTTCACTCCCAGTCGACTGATGAAAGTATCAGTCGACTAGTACCCTGAGTACAGTCTCTCAGCACTCGGACCCTTACCCTTATGACTCACTTGACTCTTCCTTACAGTCTTGACCTCTTGTCTTCAAGCCTACTTCCTTTGGCTCTCGTCCCTCAGATGTATTCAAGCCTATGGCTTGTCCCAATACCATCCTTCACGTATGCCTCAAAGTCATTTCCATCGGCTCTTATCCTTGCTGCCTTGTCCACTGTTCCTTGGATGCTCCATCCTTCACCGGACCCGAAGCCATCAAACTGAGTCATATATGTATCCTACAAACCTGTATTCTTACATACACATATCAAATAGGGTAAACCTAACTTAAACCCTTTACCTAAACCATCAAAACCCATGGTCATCCCGGACCATCTTGAGGCAAGATTACTCCAACAATCTCCCCTTTTTTATTTTTGGCAATACGTTTAAGTTAGGAAAAATAAATAGCAATAACACATGATAATAACATATTTAGACTTATGTTACTAAGGCTACACACTTGGACTTACATCGTCAAAAAATATACTTATGTTGCCAAAGCTACACACTTGGACTTACATCACCAAGAAATGAACTTATGTTGACAAGGTTACATACTTGGACTTACACAGCCAATAAATGGATTTACGTTGCCAAAGCTACATACTTGGACTTACACCGCTAACAAATATGCAACATGCATTGGAACCTATCACAAAGCTCCCTCTACACCTATGCTCCCCATTGAGCTAGGAATTTTAACACAAGAATATTTAAGAACCTATCATAAGACTCTCTTACACTTAAGCTCCCCATTGAGCTAGGATTTTCTCATCACAAAGGCATTTAAGGTTTTCCCAACTAAAACGTCCTCTCCCTTTGCGTAATATCAAAAAGCTTCCAACAATATCTCAATTGTCGAAATTTGATCATTCAAACTGACCCTAAACTTATGTATTTATCCCCCAAGGATCCAATACACCTATACGAGTTTTCCTAGTCAAACTTAATGCTGAAAAATAATTTCAGGCTTGTATCAGTCGACTGACAAAACCACCAGTCGACTGCCCTTATCGAAATAAACTCACAAAAATAGTTTGTGTTCGATAAACACTGTTACCAGTCGACTGATAACTGCACCAATCGACTGGCACACTGTTTTCAGCCTAAACAACATTCTAAACCTAACTTCAGAAATGCATAAAAAATTCCATAGACATATAAAAATCTCCAAATTTTATGGAGAGGTTTGTTTTATCCGCGACTATTTGGAAAAAATATATTTAAAAATGTATATATCTCAGATCCCATGATTGATACAAAACTGAAAATTAGCTAAATTGTTCAATTAAACCTTGACCTAAAATTCTAATTTTGACTTCCTTTTGGTGTATGTGCCCATACTTAACCTCAATGCATCCCTACCATTAGTTTATATGACATCTATATAGGGTAAATAACTTTAAACCCCCTTGTGTTTTCCATCCAAAAGCAGTTGGCCCCCCTATATTTAAAAAATGACACTTAGTCCCCCTATATTTTAAAGAAAAAAAGGAAAAATAATAATAAATGACCAAAATAACCCTTACTTTGCTATTTAAATGTTAAAATTATGGCTAAATAACTTTAAGTCCATTTTATTTTTCATCCAAAAGTAGTTTCCCCCTATATTTAAAAAATGACACTTAGCTCCCCTATTGGTATAATTTTGTCACACCAACACTTCATTGCTATTTTATTGTATGTCACATTTTATAATGAGAAAGAGATTTTTAATTATGAATTTTATTCCATCTTTATTTGATTTTGGTTCATTAATTTAAAATTTTAGTTTTTTTTTATTTGGTAAGGGTGGTGGAATGAGTTTTTGAATAGTTATTTCTTTTAGAGTTGTTGTTTATCTATTGTTTATATTGGTGCATGTATAAATTTTGTGAGAGTTTTTTTAGGAACAAGTGAAATTTTTGACCTATATATCAATCAGGTTTGGTTAAGATTAAGCTTTCAACGAATATGTGAGATTTTTTATTTTTACTTTTCTTTTTGTCTAAAAATCTAAGGTTACCTTGAATAAGGATGTTTCAGTTAGAATATTTTTAACATTTAGAATAGTAAAGGAGTTATTTTGGTCATTTACTATTTTTTTTCTTTTTTCCTTTAAAACATAGGGGGCTAAGTGTCATTTTTTAAATACAGAAGGAAACTACTTTTGGATGAAAAATAAAATGGGCTTAAAGTTATTTAGCCATAATTTTAACATTTAAATAGCAAAGTAAGGGTTATTTTGGTCATTTATTATTTTTTTCTTTTTTTCTTTAAAACATAGGGGGGCTAAATGTCATTTTTTAAATATAGGAGGGCAAACTTTTTTTGGATGGAAAACACAAGGGGGTTTAAAGTTATTTTTATATCATATTACTCCAATGTCATATTTCCATGCATGAAACATAACCCATATATGTCAATTCCCTAGATTTGAGGCTCAAATCCGTCTTTAAAACCTTTTGGGACATTTATGGCCCATCTAGACTCCCAAGTAATACCCACTTGAGATCCATTGGCCATAGGCCCCATATTAACTTTTTGAGCTTCTCCTAGAGCTCTTAACCTTAGTCACTTCCCTAGATGACTCATCCATTATAGCTAGGTCACGTCGGTGCACCTCGGATGACACTTGGCCTACAAACTTAACCTTCTTAATCTTCTTCTTCTTAACCTTGGACACCTTATCTTAGTTAACTTCTCCTTACCTTTAAATGACTTTCCCTTGCCATTTCTTGACTTCTCCTTTCTATAGTCATATGCAACCCTAACATAAGACTTTCCCTTATCTTTGGAGACACTAGATCGGTATCCTAAACTCGATCTATCATTGTTGTGTCTTTGACTACACAACACCATATTTAACCCTTTAGATCCAACCATGAATCTTTCTATGGTTTTCTCCAATTGATCAAACTTTACCTTCAAAGTTTGATTTTCCCTTTCTAGGTTCCTAAACCGAGAGTCAACATGTCCACCTTGGACATTCCTATACCTACTCTTCCTAGGCATGTGTCTCCCCTTCTTGGGATTAATGCTTTGGTTCTCCATTACCTTCTTCTCTTTAAATAATGAGAATCTAATTTGTCTAGATCTATCATGCATAGGTCTCCTAGGGTTATGATCTACATTGACCCTATTTATATCATGATATTTAAAACTAAAATTTTGCATGGGTAAATAATGAAAATTATTTCTAGCATGCATAGGAAAATGAAATTTTGAATTAAAATTCAAATTAGGGTGTACCTCCCTTACCCTTGAAGCTCTCTCTCGACTTGAGCTTTCTTCTTCTCCCATTTCTTCAAATGCGCTAGCTTCTTGATCTTCCTCTTCTTGGGGCATTTAGTAAATAACTTGATTGAGTTTAGGTGTTACCTTCTTACTGTACATCTACTCTTATAGCGCCCCTTCTCATTGCACCCGAAGCAAATGATGTGGTTCTTTGACTTCACTTCAGTGGAAATGCTTGCAAGGTTGACTTCTAAGACTTCCTCTTCACTTATCTTGGATTCTTCTTCAACCCTTGAAGATATGGATGACACTTCCTTATCTTCCTTCTCGGATGTGACCGAATTCACTTCTGCTTCCTCTTTTGATGTTGAATATGTCTCCATATCTGATTGATCCTTCTCTACTTCTTGGACCATTGGACTCTTCTCCTTGGGCTCTACCTTTTCGTGTGTAGGGTTAGGTTCTTATTTTAGACCCAACTTTATCTTACTCCATAAGTCATGAGCATTCTCATAATTTCCTACATCACTTATCACATTAGAAGGCAAAATATTTATTAAGATTGATATTACCTTATCATTTGCCTTTGATAGTGATCGTTGCTCCTCGGTCTAATATCTTGATCGGAGTCTTTTTCCCTTCTTGTCTTTTGGGAGTTTGAACAACTCCTTGACCACCATCATGGTGTCCCAATCCATTTCAAAGAAGACCTCCATCTTCATCATTTAATACGTGATGTCCTATAGACTTCCTCCTTCATACTTTGGCAGAGCTATCAAGTAGGCCATCTTTGAAAGTTGCTCTTCTCGGCGGTTAGTCTGACGAAGTGTGAACTCGCTCTGATACCATTTGTTGGAGATCAAATGACCGGCTAGAAGAGGGGTTGGACAGATGATGCCCCCAATTCACGATTCTTCCTACACTTGTTAGTTGCGCAACAGAATACTACAAAACAAATGAGCTAAACACTAAAGGAAAGATAAACCGCTAATACGTCGATTTACGTGGTTCGGATATAACTTAATCCTACTCCATGAATATCCGTAAGGTGGATGATCTCTGTGATCCTTCGGTGGATCAAGCCCCAAGACACCGGCTAGCACGAACTCCTTCTCGACGAAGCAAACCTCGCACAACCTTGATACACCGCACTACAATCACAGCTCAAGGTAGACTACTAATAGGGGTTAACCACTTCTATTCCATCAACCTTAACCAAGCTTCCAAGCCTTAATTAGAAAACCCCACCTATCAGTCGATTGATGAAAGTACCAGTCGACTACCCTCTGTGGAATTTCAATCGTTACATCCCAACGGCTTGATACAATCGACTGGTGAAAGTACCAGTCGACTACTCCACACTAGTTGAGCGAACAGAAGCATTCTGTTCGCTCCCAGTCAACTTTCCAGTCGATTGAACCAGTCGACTAAACCAATTGACTTCCTAGTCAACTGAACCAGTCACCTGATGAAAGTATCAGTCGACTGATACCCCGAGTACAGTTTCTCAACACTTGAACCCTCATCCTTACTACTCAGTTTACTCTTCCTTGCAACCTTGACCTCTTGCCTTCAAGCCTAATTCCTTTGGCTCTCATCCGTCAGATGCATTCAAGCCCGCGGCTTGTCCCAATGCCATCCTTCGCGTATGCCTCAAAGTCGCTTCCCTCAGCTCTTGTCCTTGCTGCCTTGTCCACGGTCCCTTGGATGCTCCATCCTTCACCGGACCCGAAACCATCAAACTGAGTCATATATGTATCCTGCAAATCTGCACACTCACATGTACATATCAAATACAAGGGTAAATTTAACTTAAACTCTTTGCACAAACCATCAAAACCCATGGTCACCCCATACCATCTTGAGGCAAGATTGCTCCAACATTTAGCTTTCCCACTTAAACTTCAATTTCTCCCCCTTTGCCATACAATAAAAAGAGCTCCAAGAATACTCTAATTATTGGACTCTTAGGCCTTTAATGACCATTAATCATCATGTATTAATCCCCTAAAAGATTATATATATGTATATAACCTTTTTGGTCATTTTCTATTGCTAAAAAATAATTTCAGATTGTATTAATCGATTGCCCTAGACCCAGTTGACTGATCTTATCGAATCAACCCCACATAACCATTCGTATTCGATAAACAGTGTTATCAGTGTTAGTTGCTACTCGGAATACCGTCCTATTTCCCTTGTACAAAAATTTGTACAAGCATAGAACTATCCTAGCTACCCATGTGCTCTACTAAAGTTAAATTTGGATTGCAAACGATGCTTAACATTATTAATCCAAATCTCCCCTTTAGAAGTTAAACTTAGATTGAGAACGAAACTTAACATTCTTACTCCAAGTTCAACCGATGTGATCTTCCTAAGTTAAACCATATTACAGAAGTTATCAAATATCCATTTCTAAGATCGGCTTCCAGGTTAAACATGACGAGGCACTAAGCCTTCTTGGGTATGGGATCATCCACCACTTCCTAGACAAAGCCTCACAAAGAAATCAGATATTTAACTTCTTACAGTAAACTAGGTTTAATTATAGAGACCTCAATAGAAACACATTATCGAAACATGAAATCGAAACGAATATCGATAACAAAAACGATAATTAAAGTCGATAACCTCTTGTGTTTGATTTTTAAGATCTATACAAAAGATGAACTAGTTATGATGCGGAAACTAATAATTAGTTTTACCTCTTGTAACTTATAGACCTCTTGATCTTCTATTGTATTCCTCTTCTTATTTCGGACGTCGTGTGGGTGACAATCTACCAAGACGAGAATCCACCCAAGCCTTCTTCTTCCTTCCAAGTTTCGGCCACCAACTTTCTCCAAGAGATGATGAAGTTTGGCCACCAACCAAGCTCCAAGGGATGCTAGGAAACAATGCCTCCTTCTTCTCCTTCTTCTCCAAGCATGAACCGACCACCAATCCAACCTTCAAGTCTTGATGCCCCTGACCACAAAGATGAAGAGAAGAGGAAGAGCAAAGGGTCGACCGCCACCAAGGAAGAGAGGAGAGGAATAGAAGATGTATTGTTATTGGGTGAGGCACCCCCTCCTCCTCTTTTATATTCCTTGGTCTTGGCAAATAAGGAAAGTTTTAAACATAATTAAAACTTCCTTATATTCCTTGCCAATAACTAAAAAAGAAAGTTTTAAAATAAAAAATTAGAACTTCCTTTTCTTCTTGTCATGGCCGGCCACCCCTTTAATTCCAAACAAGGAAAGTTTTAAACATGAAATTAAAACTTCCTTATTTGTTTCCGGTAAGAAATTTAATTAAAAAAATTTTCTTTAAATCCCTTGTTGGTTGTAAAAGAAAAATTATATAAATTAAAATTTTTATTTTAAAACATGTGGATGGTTGCTAAAAAGGAAAGTTTTATCAAAAATTAAAATATTCCTTTTAACTACAAATAAGGAAAGATATCAAACATTTCTCTTAATCCTTTGTAGAAAGCTATAAAAGGAAAGATTTAAAATTTTTAAAACTTTCTTTTAAAACCATGGCTTCCACATAAGGAAAGATTTAAAATTTAAAATCTCCTTTTAATCTATATGTGGGCGGCCACCCTTGCTTGGGGTCCAAGTTAAGGCTGGCCACAACTTGGCTCACAACTTGGTTTGGTTTGGCCGGCCCTAGCTTGGGCTCCAAGCTAGGCTTGGCCGCCACCAAAAAGTGGGTAAGAAGTTGGGTTTTTGGTGGATATAAGACTTTATAAATAAGAGGCTACAATAAGGACCAAGAGGAGGAATTGGTTTTAGTCTCCCGATGAGCTTGAGCTTCCCGTGTTCGCCCTGAACACCCAACTCAAGTTCATCAATAATATCTCATTCCATTAAAGAGTTATTATTGCACTACCGCACCAATCTCATATTAATATGTGGGTTCCTTCTTATCATGAGTGTGTTAGTCTTCATGTGTTTAAGATATTGAATGTCCACTAATTAAATGAGTTACTGACAACTCACTTAATTAATATCTAGCTCCAAGAGTAGTACCACTCAACCTTATCGTTATGTCGGACTAAATCCACCTGCAGGGTTTACATGACAATCCTTATGAGCTCTTCAGGGGGACATCATCAACCTAAATTAGTAGGGCATAGTTTTATTCTATAATCAACAACACACCATATAAATAATATCATTTCCCAACTTATCAGGCCTATTGATTTAACGAGCTAAATCGTACCCTGTGATAAATTAAAGAAATAAATATTAAGTATATGTGCTTGTTATTATATCATGATTAAGAGTACACACTTCCATAATAATAGAGGTATTGTTCTTTTATATAGTCAGTATAAAAAGATACTACCTCAAATGGTCCTACTCAATACACTCATAGTGTACTAGTGTAATTTATTAGTCAAGATAAACTAATACCTAATTACACTACAATCACTTCAATGGTTTGTCTCATTTCATCTTGATTGTGAGCAACTGTTTATAATTTATAAGGAACTGATAACATGAACTTCTGTGTGTCTCCTCACACCATGTTATCTACAATATAAATTAAATGGACAACTACACTTAGCATAAATGTAGACATTTGACCAATGTGATTCTTATTTCAAAATAAATATTTACAAAAAACTAGACTTTTAGTATACACTCTAACAATTAGTTGACTGGTAATTGATACAATCAACTGGTACCCCTATTTCAACCCAAACTATATTTTGAACTCAACTTTAGACATGCACCAAGAATTCTACAAACATCTAAAAATTTCTAAATTTTGTGAAGAGTTCTGTTTTACATTTGTTTACTTGAAAAATATATATTTAAAAATATATTTATCACGGATCCCAAGATTGATATAAAATCTAAAACTATCTAAATGGTTTAATTGAACCTTAACATAAAGTTCTAATTTTCCTTCCTCTTGATGTATCTGCCCATACTAAATCATAATGCATCCCTAGTATTAATTTATATGACATATATACATGTAAAACTAATTTTCATGCAATATAAATCCAATTTCATATTTCTTGCATGACAACTCAATTTAATCGTGACAATTCCTTGGGTTTGAGAATCAAGTCCGTCTCCAAACCACTTGGCACATATTATGACCCATCTAAAATCTCAAGCAAGGTCCACTTGAGATCCATTGACCATGGGTCACAATTTGATTTTTTGAGCTCTCACTAGAGTTATTAACCTTAGCCACATTCTTAAATGTCTTCTCCATTATGCCTAAACCACAATGGTGCACCTTAGGTGATTATTGGTCTAACCACTTTACCTTCTTAACCTTGAACACCTCATCCTTGCCATAATCATATGCAACTCTTACATATTTCTTCTCATTGGCCTTGGATAACTCTCCCTTGCTTTTGATTACTCCTCCCTTTCCATTATCATATGTCATCTTAGCATATGATCTCTTTTTGGCCTTGGAGGAACTAGATCGGTATCCCAAACCCGATCTATCATTGTTGGGTCTTTGGTTACCCAATACCATACATAGTCTCTTAGATCTAATATTGAATCTCTCTAAGATTGTCTCCAAACTATCAATTTTTGTCTTTAAAACTTGATTTTTCTTTTTTAGACTCCTAATTCTAGACTCTTGTTGTCCACCTTGGACATTCCTAGACCTATCCATCTTTCTAGGCATGTGCCTCCCCTTCTTGGGATTTTTACCTAGGTCCTCCATTACCTTATTCTCTTTAGATAATGAGAATATAATTTGTCTAGATTTATCATGCATATGTACCTTAGGGTTAAGTCTAAAATTTACCCTACTTCTATCATGATACCTAAAGTTAAAATTTTTCATTGCTATATGATGATAATTACTATCAATCCTAGTATGCATGGCAAAATAATAATTCGAATTACAATTCAAATTAGAGTATACCTCCCTTACCCTTGAAGCTCCTCCTTGACTTAAGCTTTTCTTCTTCTCCCATTTTTTCAAATGTGCTAACTTCTTGATTTTCCTCTTTTTAGGGCACAGAATTCAATAATAATTCTATGCTAGCTTCTTGACATGTGTACTTCACGTGTGGTATTGACCTTTCTCTTTCTCCCCACACGTGAAGTACACAAAGTGCATTCTCCTCCTTTCGACTTCTTCATTCCTACAACCTATATGAGTATCTAAAACAACTTGAGTGGATTTAGGATTTACCTTTTTCTTACCCATTGGACACTTACTTTTATAGTTTTCCTTCTCATTACAACCGAAGCAAACGATATGGTCCTTTGCCTTGACTTCGGTAGAGATACTTGAAAGGTTGACTTCCAAGACTTCCTTTTCACTTCTCTTAGATTCTTCTTCAACCCTTGAAGATGTGGATGCCACTTTCTCATCTTCCTTCTCCTCGGAAGTTGAACACATGTCAACTTCCGATTGCTCCTTCTCCACTTGAGCCACTACGTCACTTTCCTCGGACTTTTCTTCTTCATGTGTAGGCTTAGGTTCTTTACTTAGAATCATTTTTACCTTGCTTTACAAATCATGGGCATTCTCATACTCACCTGCACAACTCATCACGTCATTAGGTAAAATATCAATCAAAATTGATATTACATTTTCATTTGCCTTTGATCATGAGCTTTGCTCCTCGGTCCAATAACGTGTTCGGAGTCTCTTCCCTTTCTTGTCTCTTAGAACTTCAAACGGCTCCTCGACAACCATCATGGTGTCTCAAACTATCTCATTGAAAGCCTCCATTTTCACCATCCAAAAGGTGATATCCCATAGATTTCCCCCTCTATACTTTGGAGGAACAATCAAGCCGGTCATCCTTAGCTTCCTCAGTGGTTAGTTCGACGAAGAGTAACCTTGCTTTGATACCACTTGTTGGGGATCGTGGTCTGGCTAGAAGTGGGATTGAATAGACGATCACCCCAAGTTGTTAACTTCATACAATGTTAGCGCAATGGAAAAAATAAAACAACAAGTAGAAAGCTAATCTAAAGACAAGAAGAGCAAGCAAACCACAACACGTTCGTTTAACGTGGTTCGGAGATAAAACTCCTACTCCATGACGTGTTCATAAGGTGAACAATCACTGTAATCCTTCAGTGGATCAAGCCCTGGGACTCCAGCTAACATGAACTTTTTCTCGATGGAGTAAACCTCACACAACCTTGATCAATACACCACACACCGATCACCACTCAAGGTAGACTACTAACAGGAGTTTTCGACTCCTATTTTGGCAACCTTAACCAAGCTCCAAGGGCTTGGTTTATAGGCCACGAGTTGGACATTCCATGTCATTTTTCGCCTACCAGTCGACTGATGCCACTGTTGGACACAACCAATGATATTTCACAGAATTTGTGATTCTGTATCTACTAGTTGACTGGTATCCTTAACAGTCGATTAATCTTCACAACTGAAGGCACAGAAACATTCTGTGCCTTGGACTAGTCGACTGGCCTTCATACTAGTTGACTGATAATCCCTGACACTAGGATTTTTACCCCAAGTACAACCTCGACCTTGCCTTTTAGCCTCTTTCATTAGTCTCACATCTCTCGGATATTTTCTCATCCTTCACGCTTTGCTTTCAAGAGTTTCATTCGGCCTCACGTCCGTCAGATGCTTCCTCATCCTTCACGCCTTGTCCTTGTTGTCGGATCTTCACCATGTCAAGTCACACTTGGACTTACGTTGTCAAGAATACACACTTGGATTTTACCATACCAAGTTACACTTGGACTTACATTGCCAAGGCTACACACTTGAACTTCACTTTGTTGTTCTTGCATCCTGCACACGCACAAACGTATATCAAATACAATAATAAACCTAACTTAAACCTTTGTTCAAAATCAAAACCTAGGGTCACACTTTGCAAATTAAAAAAAATGTCATTTTGATTTTTCTCTTTTATTTTTAGCAACTAGATTTTCCAATACTATGTGATGTAATAAAGACGGATTCCTACTAGAAATTCAGTTAAAGTTTTTAATTATTTGATAAGTGAATCTTGTTTCTACCTTAAACTCCATCTTTAGCTCTATGAACAGCAAGTTGTACCTTAATACTTTTGTTCCAACATGATATAATTTTATCAAACACTCGAAAAAGAAGGTACGAAAGGGACATCACAAATCTCGAGAAGGGCAAGGATGAGCATAATGGTAGGGAAGAAGGTGGGGCTCTCTCTGGTGGTCTTACTTTTAAGGGGCCCCTAATGATCATAGCATTTACAAGTAGTTGTTCACCCTTGTATGAGTAGAGACACAAGAACGGAAGATAACACGAAGGAAGTAAGTCGAAACAAGATCACATAAGAGAGAAGACATGTATGTATGAGCAAGTAAATCATGACTCAGATGGTTGAACCTTCATCTGATTGTCGAACAACACGAACACACAAAAGATAGACAAAAGTGATTTAATGTGATTCAACATAAGCCTATGTCGATAAAGAGAATCAAAGATCTAAATAATAATTAATGTTCAGACCTTAAAATTGAGACTTTAGTCGTCTTGAACTCCTCTCAATACAAAAAGTTATAGAACTTTGTTCGAAAAGAAAATCATAAATGAGATCTCTATCGCATAAGTACATAGGAAATCCATTAACAGTCTCCTCGGACGGGTCTAGTAGCTAGCGCATGAGGTGTTACCATAATAAGGTCTGGGGTTCGAATCTCGGCAAAGCTAAGGTAAATACCTTCCTTATGTGTTAATCACTATTCCAAAGGCTAGTAGCCGCCCGTGATTTACCCCTTTCATGTTGACCTTGAGACGGATTAGCAGGGGCGCTGGAGACGAGCGTATTCACCTTTTGCCACAATAGGAAATCCATTAACACAATAACTTTGTTAGGTGAAAATTAGAGATGGTCACATGAATCAGATGCACCCACCTTAAATGAGGGCCCCCTCATTTTACTGAAGAAGACACATCAAAATGAGAGGTCCAATGTTAGAGTGAAAGAACAACGACCGAGCCTTTCGAGTATCCCCACCAACAATATATTTTCAAAATTGAAACAAGTCTAGACAATGCAAGTTCTTATAGAGAAGTATCCTTCTCTTAAAAATGGTGGTCCTCAACCGGAATAATCTCCCCATACTCATGTATTGTATTCCTAAAACTTAGTTTTCGGTTCCCGCAGTGTATATGTGGCAAAAAGCGATTCGCTCGTCCCAGTGCCCCCGCCAATCCGTCTTTAGGCCAACACGAAAGAGGTAAATCATGGATGACTATTAGCCATTAGTATAGGTGGCCAAGGCATGAGAGAAGGTACCCTCGGATGTGCTTAGTTTCGATCTCAGGATTTCATGTGACACCTGTTAGGATTGAAATGTACTAGAGATAGGGGGTTGAATAGCTTGTCGCGCTTGATTGCTTGCTTCGTTGTTGTTGATAGACAGCGGAATAAGACTACGAAGCACTCTACAATGCTAACACGAGAATTTACTTGGTATCCACCTCAAGAAGAGGTGACTAATCTAAGAATCCACACACAACTCGCTCTCCACTAATGAAATACTCCTTCTCGGTCGCAGCCAGAGGCGGAGAAGCCTCGTACAAACCCACACAACAAAAATACAACACACACAAGAAGAAAATACAAAGATACAAGGGAAAATTCTTTCTTCTTGCTTACTTGTTGCTTGTTGTTGCCTCTTGAACCTTGGAAGTGTAACTACACTTATCTCTAGAGCCTTCAAGAACTAGCTATGGAAGTGTGGAGAAGCTCGTGAGAATCGGTGCTGAGATAGTTTATGGTCGTTGGAGAGAAATCTGAAGAAGATGCTCGCCAACGGCTATAACCTGCGCAACAGTCGGATCTCAATCGATTGAATAACTCTCAATTGATTGGGGAAGCTTTAAATCGATCAGCTGATCGATTCAGAGCGTCTCTGTGCTCTCTGAAAATAGCCTGAATCGATCGCCCGATCGATTCAGTTTCTGTGCGGATTTCCAGTTCCCCAATCGATCGACCGATCAATTGGAGGTGCCCAATCGATCAGCTGATCGATTGGGAACGCTTCTGTGCACTCGATATAAGCTCCCAATCGATCGACCGATCGATTAGGCCACTGCTTGTCGCAGCATACCCCCAATCGATCGGCTGATCGATTGGTCTCCCTTTGACTTGCTTAAACTAAGTCTAGGCTTCCCAATTCCAACATATGGTCAACCGTGACCTGTTGGAACATTATGCCTAGCATCCAATCAACCTTGACCTGCTAGGATTTCTTCACCAAGTATTCGGTCAATTCCTTTGACCCACTTGGACTTTTCTTCCACCAGATGTTCGATCATCTTTGACCCATCTAGATTTCCTTGTGCCAAGTATCTAGTCAACTCTTAGACCTACTTGGACTTCCAAACATCAGGTGTTCGGTCAGCTTTGACCCACTTGGATTTCCACATGCCTGACTTCACTCATCAGGTCTTCCATCTACCTAGTTTCACTCACTAGGACTTTCCATCTACCTGACTTCACTCACCGGACTTTCACCTAGCTTCACTCACTAGGGTTTTCACCTGGCTTCACTGACCAGGATTTTTTCACTGCCTGACTTCACTCACCAGGACTTGCACCTGCCTGGCTTCACTCACCAGGACTTTCACCTGTCTGGCTTCACTCACCAGGACGTTCACCTGACTTTACTCACCAGGATTTTCCATCTGCCTAACCTTCAGTTAGGACTTTCCCAGTCAAGTATCCAGTCAACCCTTTGACCTACTTGACTCTTCCTCATACCTAACTGGTCAACCTCGACCAGAGGGGAATTGCACTAGCAATCTCCCCAATCGGATGATTGCACCTGCAATCTTCATGTACTGTCAAACATCGAAATCCAAACATCTAGATTCAGGCTTGAGCCAACTCAAGCATAGTCAACCTAGTCAACCTTGACCTAGGGGATATTGCACCAACAACATTATCCCATGTCTTAACCACCACACCATCCCGAGGGGACTGTTCCCATAGTGTATATAGGTCCATGGATGGTGACCAGGTACTCGAAGGTGAAAAAAAACTCCTTGCATGTTGTATTTGAACTACCAAGTTACTGGTGTATGTTTAGGTTAACAATTTTTCATCGAGCCATGTCACTTTTACCATACTTAACTGAACCTCACTGAAACTTAGGTACAAAGTAATAGTTCAACAACAACAACGGAGGGATTTTAAGTATTAAGAATAGAATTTTAAGTATTTATGATTATTTTTTAAAAGGATGGAGGGATTTAGAGACATATCTTAGTTAGAAAATAATCAGGATGTTTGAAATGGAGGAGAATGTTGAGTATTCTTTATGATTGTAAAATACCTTTAAGACTTAAAATTTTATAAAATGATAGTTAAACTTATTATGTTATATGGAACTGAATATTAGGCTATGACTCGAGTATATAAACAGAAAATGAGAGTTGCAAAGATGAGGATATTAAGGTGGATGTACGAATATATAAGGATGGACATGATAAAAAATTAAAATATTAGAGAGAGAGAGTCGTATTGCACCTATTGAGGAAAAACTTCGAGAGATGATTAAATTAGTATGAACATATACTTAGACGACCAATAAATGTCCAGTTAGACGATGTGAAACTATTACAAATATGTACATCAAACGAGAAATAGAAAAATTAAAAAAGACTTGATTAACAACAATAACGATAAAGTCTAATGATATAGAAAGATCTATATATCTGACTCTATCTAGTAAGATAAGATTTGATTATTGTTGTTGAAACTAACTCTACTAGATTTTGATAACAATTGAGGTTGCATGGGCAAACAATTTATTCGAATCGAAAAAGCTAAAAGAAATAGCAGAAAGTAATCCATCTTTGTTTGTAACTAACCTCTTTATATACATCATAAAAAGGAAATTGTATGGATTTACTTAAGAGTTACTTTGAATGATGAGAGACTCGCCTGGTAATCTCAAAGCTAAGTTATTGTGTATTAGTGGCTTTCGAGCTTGGTTCCGATCTTCCAACTAAAAGAGGATCTTCTTCACCAATCTAGAGAGCACCTAAATACTTAGATCACTAAAAGTAGCAATTAGCATTAGGAAAAACAATCTACTTCAACAACGACAAAATGTGCATAATGATGAAATGGATTTTGCAAATAGTTATCATGCCTAATCATTCGGAAAGCAGAAAACCAACTGTTGGGGCGGGATTATACACTACACACCCTCTCAATCACAAAGAGATAATACTGATTGGCATTCATTTGAGCAAAACCCCAATCTCCTATGAATCCTCATTCTGGTCATTTGACAAAGCAGCAGGAAATTATTCAAAACTCAAGCAACAAAGTTACATTTCACGAGTAGTGACACACCGACTGAAAATTGTTAGCTTGAATTGAGATAAGGGAAGTTTTTGACATCTTTTATCGAAGATATTGTTGTCGTATTCTGGCACGATTCTCCTCCCACCACAACCTAGCATGCATCTCTCCAAATTTCTCCCGGCTGCAAATTATGATGGAAGTAGAAAAAGAGTCCGCATGAGCCATTGTAAGATAAACCGAAAATATTTATCATAATTAGGGGCTATGTGAGTCCTGATTTTTTGGAATCAGCTTCTTCATGTATTAATCTCTCCCTTGAACTCTATGCTATTGTATCACTACTAGTATTCAGATCTCGTATGCCATTTTTAATTGCCTTAATTTGATTATTCTTTGGTCTACTATTATATCTTTCAATTGGTCATCTTTGAACCCTTAAGATTTGTGTTTTCCAAGAGAACATGTTAAATAAATAATGCCTTGAAGCCAAACAGTATGATAGGCAATCTAATATTGTGCAATGATACATAAGGTTCTGTGCTAGTTCTAGAAAAAGATCAAACAGGAAGATCTGAAAGAGATGCTATAAAAATGTTTATTCTGTGAGTACAACCACAATAGTAGAGGAACTAGAATCAAAAGATAATGGTTGATAGAAGACTGACCTGAATCTGACACGGCAAAGCTCTCGGATTCCTCTTGGTAATTCACGGATTGTGATATACACACCAGGTACATCCTCTTCCACCCACTCCCTTTCCATATCACTACCATTGTTCACAGATGAGAAGATCTCCTCAGACTGATCCAGTTCCTTTGGCGAAGAACTTGCTCTTGTTGATGCATCTGTGGATGATGTTTCTGTCTTTGAACCACTGATGCTCGACAGCTTTGGTGTTGTAGTTAAGATGCTTGAGTCGTAGCAGTGGCTGTGTTGATGGGAATTGTAATGGCCCCTACAACTTTTGTGTTGCTCAAGTGAATCTGATGATGAACATTCCAATGCACAGCCTTTTTTAACTTCGTCCTCGAATCTTGGTGGTGTGGGAAGAGACTGTTGGGAATAACCCGTTACAATCAGTGTGATTTTGCAACTCTTCTGAGTAAATACCAAAGTCACAAGAACTTACAATCAAGTAGGTTTGAGCAGATAATCTCAAACTGTCGACTCTAGCGAGCCGAGCCACGTGCCGAGTAGATGAGTCGTGGACACCGTGAGTTGTCGAGCAGCGCCACGTTGTGCTAAGAGTTGCTGACAGGATGTCGAGAGCTGCAACACGAACTCAGAGTGGATGCCGAGTCCAGCAGAGCGCTGTCTCCTTAAAACAGATTTGGCCCCTCCGTGGTGCTCAGAGGATTAAGTGGACGTCTGTTTCCCAGGATAAAACGGCAGGATCACGAGTACAACCGAGCACTGATTGTCGTGACGATCTGAACTAGCTCCGAAAACTATCACTATTTCTGTTGAGCAAAAGAAGTGCACAACAGAAGGGAAAGAAACATGGGGATTCAAAGTGGAAGGGAAGCACGTGCACACAAAGCTTAGTTTTCCACACGAAACTCACTGAAGCTGTTTCTTGTGCTCTCCTTCGTTTCTGTGCTCAAGGTCTTATATAGACCTTGTGCAAGCTTGGCTTGCAAGCACAGCAAGCCACGTTGTGGCTTGCATGCTTGCCAGCAAGCCACAACGTGGCTTGCTGTTGGCTTTCATTGGCCAGCAAGCCACAACGTGGCTTGCTGGTGGTTGCAAGCAAGTCACGTTGTGGCTTGCAAGCTTGTTTATCATGTGGCCTTGTTTGCCATGTGGTACAAGCAAACGTGCCACGTGGCGTGTAAGCAAGCTGGCAATTTTTCATATCTTGTATGCTGGCCAACAAGTTGTTTGACTGATATAACAAATAATGGGGTTCACAAAACTACCCCTCGGGTTGTTGTCGTCCGGGCCCTAGATTTCCAACCCCCTTCGTTCCGAATCAGTCGGAAAGCCTTGCTTGCAATCGTTGTGGGACTACAACCCACACGTCGCGTTTTCATTCAATTTTTTCCAACAATCCCCCACATGAATGAAAACAAGGATTTGTGATAGTTTTCGACAGTTGAGTCGAGTATAGGATAGGTAGGTGTTACCCTTTGAACCTTCCCTTGTAAATGTTGGTGCAATATCCCTTAGGTCAAGGTTGACCTGGGTAACCAAGCTGAGTCTTGGTTTGGGTTTAGATGTTTGACAATAAGATATTGATTGAAGAAGAGTCAAGTAGGTCAAGGTTGACTGGATACTTGACTGGGAAGTCCTAACTGGGATGTTAGGCAAAATGAAAGTCCTGGTGAGTGAAGTCAGGCAGAAGAAAAGTCCTGGTGAGTGAAGCCAGGCAGAAGGAAGTCCTAGTGAGTGAAGCTAGGCAGATGGAAGTCCTAGTGAGTGAAGCTAGGCAGATGGAAAATCCTGGTGAGTGAAGCCAGGTGAAAGTCCTAGTGAGTGAAGCTAGGCAGATGGAAATCCTGGTGAGTGAAGCCAGGTGAAAGTCCTAGTGAGTGAAGCTAGGCAGATGGAAAACCCTAGTGAGTGAAGCTAGGTGAAAGTCCTGGTGAGTGAAACCAGGCAAGGGAAAATCCAGATGGATCAAGGATGATCGGACATCTGGTGCTGGGAAGTCCAAGTAGGTCAAAGGATTGACTGGATACTTGGCATGAAAGAAAAGTCCAAGTAGGTCAAAGGGATTGACCGGATACTTGGCACAGAGAAAAGTCCAAGTGGGTCAAAGGGATTGACCGGACACTTGGTAAGGGAGTCCTAGCAGGTCAAGGGAGTGACTAGATGCTAGGCATGACATACCAACAGGTCAAGGTTGACCGGATGTTGGTTTGGGAGGTTTAGGACTTGGTTTTGGACAAAAATCAAGTGCTGGATCGATCAGTGGATCGATCCAGACCTGTCCCAGCGAACAGAGAGCTTCTGGATCGATCCGTGGATCGATCCAGAGGTCCCAATCGATCAGTGGATCGATTGGGACGCGGCTGCTTCGCGCGATAAGCGCTGGATCGATCCGTGGATCGATCCAGAGCACAGAGGCGCTCTGGATCGATCCGTGGATCGATCCAAAGCCTCCCCGATCGATTGGGAACATTCGAATCGATTGGGATCCGACCGTTGGCGTCGTTTATAGCTGCAGGCGTTCGATGGCTGCGGCAATCTCTTCACTGATTCACTCCAGAGCTCTCGCCAACTCCTCCACAGCGCTCACAAAGCTCAGATCGCCAGTTCTTGAAGGATCTTGGAAGCTCTCCAAGTCAAGAGGCGGATCAAAGCCAAGAAGAGAAGCTAGGGTTAGGGTTTTGTACTCATTGTAAGCTTGTAAGCTTGTATTTCTTATATCCTTTCCCTCTCTTCTTGTATTGAGTCTTGTAGGGTTTCTCCGCCCTTGGTAGTTACCGAAAAGGAGTGTTTTCATAGTGGAGGGTGCGTGCGTGGTGTGGATCCTTGGATTAGTCACCTCTTGTGAGGTGGATACCAAGTAAACCAACCATGTTAGCGTTGTTGTATTTGTTTCTGTATTTTCCGCTGCACATCTTTGAAGGAACAAGCAACGCCGAGCACCGAGCGAACGCGACGAGCTATTCACCCCCCCCCCCCCTCTAGCTACTTTTGGTCCTAACAAGTGGTATCAGAGCAAGGTTGCTCTTCACCGGAATCACCGCCGGAAGGGGCAAACATATCAAGAAAAGCTAGAGGGTGAAGAAGTTGGAGCAAATTCTTCAAGTTCAAGATTCTATCAAGCTCAACTTCAAGATGCAATTCCAAGATGGACTTGGATTTGACACAAGGGTGGCTCCACCATACACATCGGCAAGCTTCGATTCTTGGAGATCAAGAATCGAAAACTTTCTTATGATGGAGATAGAGCAATGGTTTGCTCTAATGGAAGGCTTCAAAGCTCCAACAAACTCCAAGGGCAAGCTTCTAAAGAAAAGCAGATGGAGCTCAGAGGAAATTCAAAGGGTCGAGGCAAATGACAAAGTGACCAAGCTTCTGGTCAACTTATTGCCTAGCCACATCTTGGCTCGAGTTGGGGAGTTTGAAGATGCCAAGGAGCTTTGGAACAAATTGGCAAGAATTCATGAGATCCCCTCCACTGTATCAAATCAAGGAGAATCCAAAGAGGGCGACTCATTGGATCAAGACCAAGAGGAGGACTCCGAGGTTGAGAGATGCTCAACCTCCGAAGAAGAGGAAATCCAAGATGCTTCATCCTCAAGGGAATGCAACGAAGGGAACAAGGAGGGAGCATACTCCTTGTTTCATATTCAAGATGATGAAGCCTCCACCTCTAGGATTGAGGGGGAGCAATCCTTGGTGACACCGGATCAAGAAGAAGGAGAAGCTTCTACATCCGGGTCAAGTGAAGAAGAAGAAGATGATGCCACCTCTGAAATTCAAGAAATATCAAATGGAGGAGCAAGTGCCATCCCTATACAAGAAGGTATAAATATTTCAATTAATAATAAAAATCATATAATATGTTTTGAGTGTAGGGAACATGGGCACTATAAGAGCAAGTGTCCCAACTTGGCCAAGAAGAAGGGCCAAGTGGCACAAAAGGGCGAGGAGAAGCCCAAGGAGACCACCCCCGGGACAAAGAAGAGCAAGGAGCACATTGTGTGCTTCTTGTGTCAACAAAAAGGGCATTACTGAAATCAATGCCCCAAGGGGAAGAAGATGGTCAAGGCTCAAGGAGGCACTAGTCAAGGGGGAGCCTCCAAGGTAAAAAGGAAGGTAACTTTCGTTGAGCCTATTCCCTTGCAAAATGGTAAAAAGCATGCTAGGTCAAATTTTTATCATTTTAATGCGATTTACCATAAGAATAGGAAGCACGAGGGCTTTAAGGAAAAGCATGTGGCCCTACATGCCAAAACTACTATCCCTAAGGCTAGGAATGTAGGTAAAAACCTAGGTAAAAACTCTAAGGATTTTAGATACAAGCCTAGAAACAAAAATGCTCATGGGTCAAATACTAAGGACTTAGTGAGAGAAAATCAAGTCTTGAGGTCAAGACTTGATAAAATGGAAAAGACCCTAAAAAGGATGGAAAATATCCTATTAGGGCAAAATGAGCATAACCTAGGTCTAGGAGCACAAAGGTCATCTAATGGCCATAGAGGTTTGGGATACAAACCAAAGGCTAAGAAGGATGTGCCCTCTTACCATAGAGTTCCATATAGTTATGGAACAAACCCTAGGTCTAGTGGTCAAGCCAAAAATACTAGGGAAGTCATCCCTAAGAGTATTTTTGCAATAAATGTGACTAAGACTTCTAAGAAGTCTAAGAAAGTCACAAACAAGGTCACAAGGGAGGTTATCCCTAGAGTTGACCTAGAAAATGTGACCAAGGCTTCTAAGAAGCCCAACAAGGTCACTAGGAAGGTATCTAGGGAAGTTATCCCTAGTGAGTACCTAGAGCATCCAAGGAGCACCAATAGGTGTTGGGTTCCTAGGAGCATCTTCTCTACCCCATAGATGGGTTAGAGAGTGTCAACTCCGATTAGAAGGGTAGTTAACCCAACTTTGAGGAAATTGACACTCAAGGAGCATTTTCAAGGTTTTAGTTAACCTTTGAAAATGAAATGGACCTTTTGATTACTCCTTGAAAGAGTAAAATGTGCCTAATGGTGGAAGAATTGATTTTAATCTTAAATGGCACATATTGGGAAATTAATAAGAACTATCAAGTTGGGATTTTGGTATGTTCTTAAGCAATTTAAGGCAACCGGGCCTTAAATTTAAAAAGTGCTACTCTTGAGGAAAAATGGAATATGCCAACATTTGAGGACATGTTTACTTTCAATTGGCATACATTAAATCAAGGAGATTAGAAATGCCAATTTAGGTTTTGGCACTCTCTTGAAGCACTTTAGGGCAATCTAGGTTTAAGTTGTAAGTTTAGCTAAGACTTTAAGGATAGTTAGATAGTTAATCTAGGTATATTTTATTTATGCTAAATCTTGCCATGATTGTTTGCCCATCATATGTCATGACATCATGTCTATTTTTACATTCATGTTTTATTAAGAAAAATCCAAAAATACCATGTCATGACATTCATACATCATGTAGCAGTAGGATATTTTCTTTTGAAGATTATTTTCTTTTGATGTATGCCATAACATAATCATGCATTTAGTTTAATTCCTTGTAATTAAGGACGAATGGCATTTAACGACACTTATTAACAAGTGACATCCTGGGTGGATGTCTAATATCTCAAAAATGCCTAGATAGATATGCATGATCCCTAGATTAGGGCAAAAACCAAATTTTACATCTCACAAAGACCTCTAAGGTGACTTGTATGTGTTTTCGTGCATATTATATACAAGTGAGATGTTAGGATGATGAACAAAGCTCAAGATGTTGATTTAGTGCATTCCTTTGAGTTTTAAATTCATCAAAACACATAGTTATGTGTTTTCCCATCATTGGGAAAGCTAATGTACAAGTCATGTGCATTATGCCCAAGGAACATGATGGGATATTGGTTTTGAAAATGTTTTTAAAATGTTTTTGGAAAACCTTGGTGAAGGCTATCTTTTGATAGTAATCACCATTGAATAGTTAGACACAAACTTGAAGAAAAACACTAAAGTTTTTGCAAGTTTTCAAGTTTGTGTCAATCTTTGAAAATATGATGTATTTTCATAGAAAGCTATTTTTCCATGATTAAGTATGCCCTAAATAATGTCTACACGAAATTTCATAATTTTTGGATTTTTGTAGAATTTTCTAGGGGTTTCTGAAGTTGACTGAAATGGAATTTCAGCAACTATCAGAGCTCCGATCGATCCATGGATCGATTGGAGTTCCTGAATCGATCCATGGATCGATTCAAACAGCAATTCCCGCGAGCAGAAACTCGCTGGATCGATCAGCCGATCGATCCAGGGAGTCTGAATCGATCAGTGGATCGATTCAGCAAGGTTCAATCGATTGGAACCCAACTCCAATCGATCCAAGTTGATGATTTTGGCTGGGAAGGCTTGATTTCAGCATCTTTGAACCTCTTTGAGTCTAGTTAACCATTCCAAACCCCTAAAATACATTTGTATACATACAAAGGGTGTTTTCATGTTGAAAACAATGATGGATTGGTTAACGAAGACTAAGTAGAAGTTTAGGTTGAGGTTGTTTCAAATTTTGAATATTTGAACCTCAAAACTTCTAAATTTGGGTTTCCTAATGTTTTAGGGATTCCAAGTCATTGTTGGTGCAATGACAGAAGTTACCACCATGTCTTTAGGGGGAGGGACTCTTTAAAGACATGAAAATTATTTTTCATGAACCTTGGAAGGTGGTTAACCTTCTGTTGTGAACTTGCTCAAGGTTGAGCATTTAAACTTGAAATGGGAAAAATGGGGAGTGGATATCCTCATTATTTCAAGTGGACACTCAAGTGGTAGATAATGCTCAAGGTTGGGTAGTTGTCTACATTGAGGGAGAAGTTAAGGATAAATGAAGGGTATGAGACCTTCATTATCGTGTTGATCACAACGAGTGATGTTGTGAACAACGATGAGCAACTCTTCAGGGGGAGAGTCTTCAACAAATGGATTTGTTGAAGTGTGCCCAGAATTGGAGCATAGGTTGATGTGTGTCCAACGATGGGTTGATGTGTGCCAATAGGGGGAGAATGTATGGTTAAGCTTAGTCCTTCATTACCTATGGGAAGGTCATAGGGGGAGAATGAAAGAACTCATGAAAGGGAGTAAGTTAGGCTTTCATTACCTAGAGGGAGTTTGCCCTCTTAGGGGGAGAATGAAGAGCTTAATTTATGCTTTCATTACCTAGTGGCATGAAGAAGGAGGCTATGGGATTAGCCTAACTTACATATGGGATTGTAAGTGTTATTGTGGTATTGTCAAACATCAAAAGGGGAGATTGTTGGTGCAATATCCCGGTCAAGGTTGACCTGGTAACCAAGCTGAGTCTTGGTTTGGGTTTAGATGTTTGACAATAAGATATTGATTGAAGAAGAGTCAAGTAGGTCAAGGTTGACTGGATACTTGATGGGAAAGTCCTAACTGGGATGTTAGGCAAAATGAAAGTCTGGTGAGTGAAGCCGGTGGAAGAAAAGTCCGGTGAGTGAAGCCGGTGAAGGAAGTCCTAGTGAGTGAAGCTAGGCGGATGGAAGTCCTAGTGAGTGAAGCTAGGCGGATGGAAAATCCTGGTGAGTGAAGCTGGAAAGTCCTAGTGAGTGAAGCTAGGCGGATGGAAATCCCGGTGAGTGAAGCGGTGAAAGTCCTAGTGAGTGAAGCTAGGCGGATGGAAAACCCTAGTGAGTGAAGCTAGGTGAAAGTCACGGTGAGTGAAGTCGGGCAGGAAAATCCAGATGGATCAAGGATGATCGGACATCTGGTGTTGGGAAGTCCAAGTAGGTCAAAGGATTGATTGGATACTTGGCATGAAAGAAAAGTCCAAGTAGGTCAAAGGGATTGACCGGATACTTGGCACAGAGAAAAGTCCAAGTGGGTCAAAGGGATTGACCGGACACTTGGTAAGGGAGTCCTAGCAGGTCAAGGGAGTGACTAGATGCTAGGCATGACATACCAACAGGTCAAGGTTGACCGGATGTTGGTTTGGGAGGTTTGGGACTTGGTTTTGGACAAAAATCAAGTGCTGGATCGATCAGTGGATCGATCCAGGCTCTGGATCGATCAGTGGATCGATCCAGACCTGTCCCAGCGAACAGAGAGCTTCTGGATCGATCCGTGGATCGATCCAGAGGTCCCAATCGATCAGTGGATCGATTGGGACGCGGCTGCTTCGCGCGATAAGCGCTGGATCGATCCAGGCGTTTTCCCAGAGCACAGAGGCGCTCTGGATCGATCCGTGGATCGATCCAAAGCCTCCCCGATCGATTGGGAACATTCGAATCGATTGGGATCCGACCGTTGGCGTCGTTTATAGCTGCAGGCGTTCGATGGCTGCGGCAATCTCTTCACTGATTCACTCCAGAGCTCTCGCCAACTCCTCCACAGCGCTCACAAAGCTCAGATCGCCAGTTCTTGAAGGATCTTGGAAGCTCTCCAAGTCAAGAGGCGGATCAAAGCCAAGAAGAGAAGCTAGGGTTAGGGTTTTGTACTCATTGTAAGCTTGTAAGCTTGTAAGCTTGTATTTCTTATATCCTTTCCCTCTCTTCTTGTATTGAGTCTTGTAGGGTTTCTCCGCCCTCGGTAGTTACCGAAAAGGAGTGTTTTCATAGTGGAGGGTGCGTGCGTGGTGTGGATCCTTGGATTAGTCACCTCTTGTGAGGTGGATACCAAGTAAACCAACCGTGTTAGCGTTGTTGTATTTGTTTCTGTATTTCCGCTGCACATCTTTGAAGGAACAAGCAACGCCGAGCACCGAGCGAACGCGACGAGCTATTCACCCCCCCCCTCTAGCTACTTTTGGTCCTAACAGTAAACTCTGTTTGCTCACTGGCTGATTAGTAGACGTGATGTCTTTGAACTGTTTGGCCGTTGGTGTAAGCATGGACAGATCTTACCCAAGACTCTCCCTGATATAGTTCAGGTCTCATGAGTGTGTTCGTTCTTGGCCATGAACACGCCTGGTTCTGTGAGAAGCTCTCAGAATTGTGTCTCCAATTCTCTTCGAAGCGACCTCACTTCTTTCTCACATAGGTGATCCCTCAAGAGTTACCATCTACTCTTTTTTTATCATTAAAAGCCCATCGGCTTATCCTGGTCTCGTCACTGTTTCATGGGGCTTCCCTTACAGTGTGTCTAGTCAGTGCAGATTAGTTGTCCCTTTGAACCTAGTTCTTGGGATCTCCAGTCAGCATAGGTTGGGTGTCCTCTGTACTGATCGCTGACAACGGCATCAAGCCCATTCCCTGTGATGAGCTTGCAACTAACTCTCGATTTAACCCTTTGGTTAGCGGATCCGCTAAGTTATCTTTTGAATTCACATAGTCAACATTGATAACTCCAGTTGAGAGTAGTTGTCTAATGGTATTATGTCTACGACGTATATGTCTAGACTTACCATTATACAGATGGCTCTGTGCCCGACCAATTGTTGATTGATTATCGCAATGTATGCAAATCGCCGGCACAGGTTTTGGCCATCGTGGAATATCTTCTAAGAATTGTCGTAGCCATTTAGCCTCTTCACCACATTTGTCAAGAGCTACAAACTCAGATTCCATCGTGGATCTGGTTATTACGGTTTGCTTAGAAGATTTCCAGGAAATGGCTGCACCAGCTAGAGTGAAGACATATCCACTCGTAGACTTAGAGTCTTGTATATCAGATATCCAACTTGCATCGCTGTATCCTTCGATCACAGCAGGATATCTTGTATAATGCAGTCCATATTCACAAGTGTACCTTAAGTACCTCAGTACTCTTGTTATCCCTTTCCAGTGCTCAATACTGGGATTACTCGTGTATCTGCTCAGTCTGCTTATTGCGTAGGCTAAGTCTGGTCGTGTACAACTCATCAAGTACATCAGACTTCCAATCACTCGAGAGTATTCTATCTGCGAGATACTTTCACCTCGATTTTTCGATAGATGTTGACTCGTATCTATTGGCGTTCGTGCCAACGCAGTATCACCCTTGGTGAATTTCTCAAGAATCTTGTCCACGTAATGGGACTGATTAAGAACAAGTCCTTCTGTCGTTCTAAGAATTTTGATTCCTAGAATCACATCAGCTAGGCCCATGTCCTTCATGTCAAATCTTGAGTTCAACATGTCTTTAGTGGATTTGATTATCTTATCATTACTCCCAATGATAAGTATGTCATCTACATAGAGGCACAAGATGACATAGTCATTCTCTGTGGCTCTCATGTAGACACATTTATCACATTCATTGATCTTGAATCCACATTCCTTCATGGCATTATCAAATTTTTCATGTCACTGCTTTGGTGCTTGTTTCAAGCCATATAATGACTTCACCAATCTACATACCTTGTTTTCCTGTCCTGATACAGAAAACCCCTCAGGTTGGTCCATATAGATTTCCTCTTCTAAATCCCCGTTTAGAAAGGCTGTCTTGACATCCATTTGATGTATTTCGAGAGTCCATAGAGCAGCGATAGCCAATAATACTCTAATGGAAGTTATTCTAGATACCGGAGAGTATGTATCGAAGTAATCAAGGCCTTCTCGTTGTCGGTATCCTTTGATGACCAATCTGGCCTTGTATTTATCGATTGTACCATCTGATTTCATTTTCTTCTTGAAGATCCACTTACACCCTAGTGGTTTACTTCCCGGAGGAAGATCCACAAGTTCCCAAGTGTGATTTTGCAAGATAGATTCTATCTCAGATGCAATTGCCTCTTTCCAGTGAGGTCCATCAGACGAGCTTACTGCTTCTGAGTAACTCCGGGGTTCACTTTCTAGTATGAAAGTGATAAAATCCGATCCGTAGGATTTTTCTGCTCGAGCTCGTTTACTCCGTCTAAGCTCAACCTCAACTGGTTCCTCATTTTTTTCTTCGTCTTGTGTTTCATATGCTCGTTTTGAGGAGCTAGCATCCTCTCGGGTCTTAAAAGGAAATACATGCTCAAAGAACGAGGCATTTCTCGATTCAATTATCGAGTTCTTGTGTATCTCCGGTATGTGTGATTCATACACACAAAATCTATACGCGGCGCTGTTTTGTGCATATCCAATAAATATGCAATCAACAGTCTTTGGTCCTATCTTAATCTGTTTCGGATCAGGTACCAACACTTTGGCAAGACACCCCCACATTCGTAAATATTTGTAGGACGGTTGTCTTCCATTCCACAACTCATAAGGGCTCTTATCTATTTTCTTTCGGGGCACCTTATTTAAAAGGTAATTAGCTGTTAACACAGCTTCCCCCCACATGGACTCTGGCAATCCAGAGCTTAAGAGAAGAGCATTCATCATCTCCTTAAGAGTTCGGTTCTTTCGCTCAGCAACTCCATTTTGCTGAGGAGTATAAGGAGCCGTTGTTTCGTGTCTGATCCCATGTTCAGCACACAACTCAGCGAACGGTGACACATATTCGCCGCCTCGGTCACTTCGAACCACCTTAATCTTCCTATTAAGCTGGTTTTCAACCTCATTCTTATAGAGAGCAAATTTCTCTATATCTTCATCCTTACTTTTGAGAAGATACACATAACAGTATTTTGTGTTATCATCTACAAAAGTGATGAAATATTTATTACCACCACGTGTTGGCGTACCTTTTAGGTCGCACACATCAGTGTGGATTAGGTCAAGTGGTTCATTACTTCTTTCAATATGTTGAAAGGATGACCTTGTCATTTTTGCTTCAACACAAATCTCACACTTGTGTTTTGGGTCAAGGTGGAATGTAGGTATGCTTTGCATGTTTATTAATCTACGCAACACATCGTAGTTAACATGTCCTAGTCTACCATGCCACAAACACGAAGACTCAAGCATATAAGTGGAAGAGCTCTCATTTTTATTTATCTTGGGCCTAATGGCCATTACATTGAGCTTAAACAGCCCATCAGATACATAGCCTCTTCCTATAAACACTCCATTTTTGGACAATACAACTCTGTTCGACTCAAAAACAATGCGAAAGCCATGCTTGCTCAGAAGTGATCCGGACACTAGATTCTTCCGAATCTCCGGAGCGTACAGCACATTGTTCAGAGTGAGGTCCTTGCCCGAGGTCATCTTCAGCACCACCTTTCCTTGGCCTATGACGTCCGAGGTTGCTGAGTTCCCCATGAACAGTTTATCTCCAGTAACTTGTTCGAAGTTGTGGAGCAGCTCTTTGTTGCAGCACACATGTCTGGTGGCTCCAGTATCAATCCACCATTGCCGAGGATTAGAACCTATTAGATTCACTTCAGAAATCACAACGCAGAGATCCATATCCTGTTCTCCCGCCAGGTTGGCCTCAGGTTTTTTCTTCTTTGGCCTTTTACAATCTGAAGCCTTGTGACCCATATGATCACAATTGTAGCATTTCCCTAAGAACTTCTTTTTCATGTTTTGTCCTTTGGGTTGCGTCGTGGAAGATTTTAGATGCTTCCGTTTTGAGCTTTGTCCGTGCTCAACAACATTGGCTTTTACAGTAGCCTGAGAGAACAGTTTTCTCTCCGAATTCTTGTTGTCTTCTTCTATACGAAGGCGAACAACAAGTTCCTCCAGGTTCATTTCCTTCCTCTTGTGCTTCAGATAATTCTTAAAGTCCTTCCAACCAGTTGGTAGCTTTTCGATGATAGCTGCCACTTGGAAGGTTTCGCTCAGAGTCATACCTTCTGAGTGAATTTCTTGTAAGAGTACTTGAAGCTCCTGGACTTGACTGATTACAGACTTCGAGTCACTCATCTTATAGTCCAGGAAACGACCAACAATAAACTTTTTGGCCCCAGCATCCTCCGATTTATATTTCTTGTCCAGAGATTCCCACAATTCCTTTGCCGTTTTTATCTCACAATACACAAGATATAGTGAGTCGGCAAGATTGTTAAGGATGTAGTTTCGACAGAGGAACTCAGACTCGTTCCATTTGTCGAGCAGAAGGAGGGTGTTTACCTCATCTACACCCTTAACAACCTTGGGAATTTCTTCGGTCAAGATACGTGCCAGACCTAGCGTGGTTAAGTAGAAGAACATCTTCTGCTGCCACCTCTTGAAATTCACTCCTGTGAATTTTTCTGGCTTTTCCCCGTGATTGATTGGCACATTCCCAATCGGGGCGGAGGAGGCCGGCACATGTTGAGCCTGTTGCATCTCAACATTTTCTGCCGCCATATCAACAGAACGAATCTGTTTTAAGTTTGTTGGGAATAACCCGTTACAATCAGTGTGATTTTGCAACTCTTCTGAGTAAATACCAAAGTCACAAGAACTTACAATCAAGTAGGTTTGAGCAGATAATCTCAAACTGTCGACTCTAGCGAGCCGAGCCACGTGTCGAGTAGATGAGTCGTGGACACCGTGAGTTGTCGAGCAGCGCCACGTTGTGCTAAGAGTTGCTGACAGGATGTCGAGAGCTGCAACACGAACTCAGAGTGGATGCCGAGTCCAGCAGAGCGCTGTCTCCTTAAAACAGATTTGGCCCCTCCGTGGTGCTCAGAGGATTAAGTGGGCGTCTGTTTCCCAGGATAAAACGGCAGGATCACGAGTACAACCGAGCACTGATTGTCGTGACGATCTGAACTAGCTCCGAAAACTATCACTATTTCTGTTGAGCAAAAGAAGTGCACAACAAAAGGGAAAGAAACATGGGGATTCAAAGTGGAAGGGAAGCACGTGCACACAAAGCTTAGTTTTCCACACGAAACTCACTGAAGCTGTTTCTTGTGCTCTCCTTCGTTTCTGTGCTCAAGGTCTTATATAGACCTTGTACAAGCTTGGCTTGCAAGCACAGCAAGCCACGTTGTGGCTTGCATGCTTGCCAGCAAGCCACAACGTGGCTTGCTGTTGGCTTTCATTGGCCAGCAAGCCACAACGTGGCTTGCTGGTGGTTGCAAGCAAGCCACGTTGTGGCTTGCAAGCTTGTTTATCATGTGGCCTTGTTTGCCATGTGGTACAAGCAAACGTGCCACGTGGCGTGTAAGCAAGCTGGCAATTTTCCATATCTTGTATGCTGGCCAACAAGTTGTTTGACTAATATAACAAATAATGGGGTTCACAAAACTACCCCTCGGGTTGTTGTCGTCCGGGCCCTAGATTTCCAACCCCCTTCGTTCCGAATCAGTCGGAAAGCCTTGCTTGCAATCGTTGTGGGACTACAACCCACACGTCGCGTTTTCATTCAATTTTTTCCAACAGAGACATGGCCTGGTGATTGAATCTCTGGACATTGTATAGTTCCATGACATCCTCATAATTTTCTTCCCACCACTTTTGAGCTCGATACTGGTCAAACATGTCTTGACTAGACAACACAAGAAAATGGCTTCACAAGCATGTACAATGTTTAAAAATTAGTTTAAATGACAAACTGATAATACCAAGGAAAGTTTTACAAAATGATAGTTAAATGTTATATGGAGCTGAATGTTGGGTTATGACTCAAGCATATAAGTAAAAGAGATAAGGATGTTAAGGTGGATGTGTGGGCATATAATGATGGACAAGATAAGAAATGAAAATATTAAAGAGAAAGTCAAGGTTGTACCTATTGAAGAAAAACTCTCGGAAATACGTTTAAGATGATACGGACATGTACTTTTAGACTATTAATAAATGCTCCAGTTAGGTGATATAAAACTATGACAAATGTATATATCAAATGAGGAAGAGGAAGACAAAAAAAAAGACTGGTTAACAATAATAAAATAAGATAAAATTTATTTAAATAAAAATAATGATATAGTAGGGGATAGAGTTCAATGGCCTAGGAAGATCCATATAGCCGACCTCGCTTAGTGGAATAAGACTTGATTATTTTTATTGTTGTATGATGGATGCATCACAAGCAGCATTCCTATCTGTTGGTCCCGAGTAGGCCGACAAGAGGGGGTGAATTGCCCTGAAAGAAAGTTAGCACTTCTTTCACTTTTGGAACTTAGCAAGGAACACACGTTATTTTAACAAAAATTAAAAACATACAAACAAAGTAAGAGACAAAAGAATTTACTTGGTTTGCAATCGGCGAGATTGCTAATCCAAGGTAGTGGAAGCTTAACTAGAATATCTCCTTCGGTTAAGAAGGAGTAGCCTCTTACAGACATTAATGCTCGAACAAAAACAAAGAATGAATTCAGAAATGAAAGTGCAGTGTATTATTTGATGAAGAGGATCAGGGTTCTATTTACAGCTCACTGGTCGAAATATAGCTGTTAATGATGTGGTAGCTTCGGGCGCTTGGACCAAGTCCGAGCACCTCCACCGTGGCACCTTTTCTGCTTTGCAACGGCTTCGTGATAGGATTTCTTGGTACCCGGGCGCTTGGAACGTGTCCAGGCGCCTGGAGTTTTGCTAACGTAGACTCTGAACGTCATCCTCGTAGCAACGTCTCGACGGGCACTTGTTCTGGACCAAGGTGGTTCGGGCGCTCAGACTGGTCTGAGTGCCTGAAGTCCGGGCGCCTGGATAAGTCAACTTCATGTTGACTTGTTCGGCATATTCGGTCGATTGGATGATTCTTTGGCCATCCAAAGTTAAGCTCACCCGAACCCAACTCCAGTCTTCTCCTCGAGCAGTCTTCCACTCTGACTTCTCATCCCTTGGAAGTGCCGTGCACATTCTTCTCATTTGCCGATGTACTCTTTCATAGCTCCTCATCCCCCAGAAGTGTTGCGTCTTTTGTTCAATTTCATGTGTTCTTAAGTCTCTACGCACTTAGACATAGGACATCAAAATAACGCAGAGCCTAACTTAACCTGATTGATCACATCAAAACCAATCTGAGGTACTTACAATCTCCTCTTTTTTGATGTGCATTAACCCAAGTTAAGTTAGAGTAAAACAAATAATAAAATAAGTAATTATTGCAAGTAAATAAATTGGAAATTATAACATGTAACAACGAAAATTGAAATAAAATCTTAAAATCTATACCTCCCCTAAACTTAATCTCTAATCTTCTCCCCCTTTGATCGCATAACAAAAATTAGGAAAAATATGAATTTTTTTTAGAAAAATGTTGAATCTTTTTGTAGGGGTGTAAGACAAAATTATCAGTTATATATTTTTTTACCAAAATTAAGTTAAAAAAGGAATAATTTTTAATCAATTATTAAGAATTTTTTGCAAAAATAATTTAAAAATTATTTTAATGTGTTGAAAAATATTAAAAAAATTTTGTCAATAATAATCATTATAATTTGAAACCATGATAAACATTTTAAGTGTAGAACATTCTTTATTTTAATTGTAGAAAATATTTTAAATAGATAAAGTTCTTTTCAAAAATAAATATTTAAAAATAGTTTTGAATCCTAAAAATCTGGCTGATTTTTGTAAACATTAAAAATATAACTGTAATTAGTTGAAATACCAAGTTTTTCAAAAATTCATCTCCAAAAAATTTTAAACTTTAAATTATATTTTTTGATAAAAAATTCATAAAAAATTATATAATCATCCAAAAATCCCAAAAAAAATTATACTAACTGTTAATTCATTTGTGCATCACAAAAAAAATTCAATAGAAAATATGAAGAGTAGGTATATGAACTAATTGATTTTGTAAATAATATTTAAAATTAAAATAAAATTAAAGCATGTATAAAAATTAATTTTAATCAGAAACTCAAAATAAGTTCCTACCTACTGGATTTATCAGAAATTTTCGTGATATATAATTTCTAGGAATTTTTTAATTTGGCACTTGTAAAATCTTAAATACCAATTTAGCCTTTAAAAATTTCTAGAATTCTGAACATTTGAACATGCATAATTCTTTTTAAATATTCCTATTTCCTCTTTTAAGTTAGAGTTTTTCATTTAAATTTTATGAAAAAGTTCTAATGGATATGCTTTTGCTAAGTTTATATTTAACTCCTTGTTTTCTATTTTTAACTCCATGCATTTATTTCGTAGTTTGCATAATGTTCTAGATAGCATCTTTATACCTTCATACAACTGGTCAGAAGGTAAGAGTCATACCTCACTTATTGTGTCAGCATTCGAAGCTCCCCCTTCACCGATGCTCTCGATGCTCATTTCGGATGAGGTCGACTTCTTGATGATTTTCCATAAGTGCAAGTCCAGCGTAGGCTTTGATCTCGGACTCTGACGAAGACTCATCCCACATGGGTTTTAAATTTTTGTTCTTCATCCGTCTTGGCCCTTTTTCTTTTTCTTTCTCCTTTTTCTTCAGCTTAGGATAGTTGTCCTTTATGTGCCCTTCTTCTTGACAATTGTAGCACCGAACCTTCCTTCTGCTTTAGATTAGCTTCGTTGTCTGTTCCTTACCAAAGTTATTAGACATAATTTTTTTAAAAAAAATTCTTTACCATAAAAGCTGCTTTGTCTTCGTCGAGTGATGTGTCAGAATCCGGTTTGTCTTTCTGGTTAGCTTTCAGTGCTAGATTCTGAGCTGACTTTTCTTCTTTATTTCTTAAACCTATACATCTCAACTCATGAAGTTCAAAAGTTGAAAATAGATTCTCTAAAGTACTTACCTCAAGGTCCTTGGAGATGTAGAAAGAGTCTACTATGGACGTTCACTCGGGTGTTCTTGAGAAAGCATTCAGCACATACCTTAGGGAGCCTCGGTTTGTTACCATTTCTCCCAGATTCTTGAGTCCGGTAATCAGCTCCTTGATTCTTGCATGTAGATGAGCTATCGATTCTTCCTTTTCCATTCAGAGGTTGATGAGTGGGTTCCGGAGCAAGTCACGTCTTGTGAGTTTGGCCTTTGAGGTCCCTTCATGCAACTCCAAGAACTTCTCCTAGAGTTCTTTGTCTGATCCGTAGGCACCAATTCTGTTGACTTCTTGAGGTGGTAGCACACTTAGTGGTAGAATTCCACTCTGCTATTGGCTACGAACCTTCGTTCTGCTTTAGATTAGCTTCGTTGTCTGTTTCTTACCAAGGCTATTAGAGTTAATTTTTTTTGAAAATTTCCTTACCATAAAAGCTACTTCGTCTTTGTCAAGCGATGTGTCGGAATCCATCTCGTCTTTTTGGTTAGCTTTCAGTGCTAGGTTTTGAGCTGACTTTTCTTCTTTATTTCTTAAACCTGCGCATCACAACTTGTATATTTCAAAAGTTGAAAATATATTCTTTAAAGTACTTACCTCAAGGTCCTTGGAGATGTAGAAAGAGTCTACTATGGACGTCCACTCGGGTGTTCATGGAAAACATTCAGCGCATACCTTAGCGAGTCTTGGTTTGTTACAATTTCTCCGAGATTCTTGAGTCCGGTGATCAGCTCCTTGATTCTTGCATGTAGATGAGCTACCGATTCTTCCTTTTCCATTCGGAGGTTGCTGAGTTGGTTCCGTAATAGGTCACGTCTTGTGAGTTTGGCCTCTGAGATCCCTTCGTCCAACTTCAGGAACTTCTCCCAAAGTTCTTTGACTGATCCGTAGGCACCGATTTTGTTGACTTATTGAGGTGGTAGCACCCTTAGTAGGTGGAATTCCACTCTGCCATTGGCTACGAAGTCGTTTTACTCCTTCTTGGTCCAAAGATATTCTTCTTTTTCTTCTCCTTGTTGATCTTTGGATACTACAAAATCATATTTGCTTATTAAAAGAATTTCGAAATCAGTTTTGAACAATACCTTCATCCAATGTTTCTGCGAACTCTCCCTCAAATTTTGATGGGTAGATACTTGGTCCGACCATCATCTCCTTACTTTAGCAAATGGTTAATCCTTCGAGGGCGGTCTAACTCGAATATGAATTGTTGGTCCCGAGTAGGCCGGCAAGAGGAGGGTGAATTGCCCTAAAAGAAAGTTAACACTTCTCTAGCTTTTAGAACTTAGCAAAGAACACATGTTAGTTTAACAAAAATTAAAAACACACAAACAAAATAAGAGACAAAAAAATTTACTTGGTTTGCAACCGGGGCGGTTGCAAATCCAAGACAGTGGAAGCTCAACTAGAAGATCTCCTTTGGTAAAGGCAGAGTAGCCTCTTGTAGACATTAACGCTCCAACATAAACAAAGAATGAATTTGAAAATGAAAGTACAGTGTATTATTTGAATGAAGAGGACCAAGGCTTTATTTATAGCTCATTGGTTGAAATATAGCCGTTGATGATGTGGCAGCTCCGGACGCCTCCACCGTGATGCCTTATCTGCTTCGTAATGGCTTGGAGATAGGATTTTCTCTGTCCCCGGGCGCTTAGACGCGGTATGGGCACCTAGAGTTTTGTTGCCGTGGACTCCGAACGTCATGTTCGTAGCAATGTCTCGACGGGGCACCTATTCTGGCCCAAGGTGGTCCGAGCGCCCGGACCTTGTCCGGGCGGATGCCTGGACAAGTTAACTTCATGTTGACTTGTCTGGCTGTTTCAATCGCTTGGGTGATTCTCCAACGATCTAGAGTTGAGTTCACCCGAACCAAATCTCGCCTTCTCTTCGAGTAGTCTTGCACTCCGACTTCTCGTCCCTCAGAAGTGTCGTAGGCGTCCTTCTCGCCCATCGGTGTACTTTTCCGTAGCTCCTCGTCCCTGGTGTACTCTTCTGTAGCTCCTCATCCCTTGAATGCACTGAGTTCGTCGACTTGCTTCCTATGCCATCCTTTTCACTCGCTACGTCATCCGCTCGACTTCCTGTGTTTCTAAGTCTCTACACACTTAGACACAAGACATCAAATAGCACAGAACCTAACTTAACCTGGTTGATCACATCAAAATCAACCCGGGGTACTTACACTATCTTTAGTCAAAGCTATATTCTTAATACCTACATCATGATATACTGTAGAGGAGTACAAGTTGAGTTCAGATAGAAGGCAATATGGTTTGCCCAAGGTGGAAGAAGCTTGTCTAAGGTGGTTATAGCTTTATTGAGGTGGCATGGCTTGGCTAGTGCAAGTTCAGCTTGCCCTAGCGGGACAAGGTAGAGCAAACTGAATGTGCATGAGCCAAAGTGGGTAACTTGGCCCCATAAGTAGGGAGAGTTAAGAGCACATTACATCGTTTTATTCTCTTATTCTCATGAGCTAGCAGACGTCACTCGACAAGGGATTGATAAGCGAAAATGATAACCTATGTCAAAAGCGAAAACTGAATGTCTATGATTGTCAACCATTTGCTCTCTTTGTAGATAATGCCCTCTTCATCAAACATGTGTTGTCTATCCATTTGACTAAAAGATGTATTTAGAAATTGCCACGAGTCCCCTTTCAAGAGTGGTATAGGTTCTTATCAAAGGTGTTAACCAATGGAGCACCTTAAGGTAGTGTAATCCTTTGGATGCCAGTAGTTACAGTAGACCATCGACTCTCTTTCCATGCAATGCTCTCCCTCACTGTATAGAATTGTAAATGAACCAAACATTCAAGAGTAAGCTTGGTGTTTGACTTTGTTTGAACTTTTTTTATGTTCGTTTAATGCACACAATGTCAATTAAATAAACAAGCTTGAATAACTTATTAAACTAAATGAACAAACTTGAACACATGTGTTCAGTCCGTTAATGTTCACGAACAAAATTTGTGAATCATGTTCAGCAACAAAACTCTTGTCAACATAGTAAATAAACAAAAAAACTTTCAAAATGAACAAACAAGATTGTATTATCAAACTCAATAATCAATCAAACAAGCTTAAAAATGTAAAAGTTTCAAACAATAACATGTAAACGAACCAAACTTAAGTTTGTAAAAAGGAAACCAAACCAAGCCATTGAAATGACTTAGTTACGCTTGGCTCGGTTAGCAAACTTGAACACCACAAAATTTGCCTCAGCTTGGCTCATTTACAACCCTACATACAAAGTCTCTCATTTGGCTATCCAAGTAGTGGAGATTTGGGGTTGTCCACTATATCCTTTATCATCCTCTTCATGTGTGGATGTCCCAAACATAACATATAAATAAGAGTAAATTGATGTGATTTTTTACATAGACAGGATTCGAGACCATATGAATGACTAAACACTTGTTTCAAAAGCTCAGTGTTTATATATTTTTATTCTCTAGAAAGATTCAACATAAAGCACACAATGTTTCTCCAAGCAACCTACAATCAGGTTCAGGTAAAATGAATCATCAAGATCTTGTGGCAACTGGCAAGACCCACATACTACAATTAGACGTGAGTGCCACTTCCCATGATTCCCCAAGTCAAAGAGGAATCTCCAGCTCATGAAGACAATTCAATGTCTCACAACCTACAACATCCATACTCCACGTTAAACAAATGACAACAGAGCCATACAGCAGCACCAGCAGGATACAGCTTAAGCACAGCAGGCCCTCCAGTCCCAAAGAAACATTCTTTACAGTTTAAAAAGGAAGGGAACAAGCCTAAGAAAGTCACAATTTTTAACTTTTGAGCAGAATTTTAAAGCCTTTCACACCCCTATAATTCCAGTTTGACTCGGCACCTAAAGCCAAAAACATTGCACGAATTTAAGGGGGAAATAAGCTATAAAAGGATAGCATAGTACAAGAAGCTCCTGTCAATAGGTGATCTCAGGAAAATGTTTATTGTATACTATCTTATCCTACGTTACAAGAGATTGTTTCCACGACTCGAATTCATAACCATGAAGGTCATATGACAACAACTTTACCATTACATCAAAAGAGAAACGATCTCTCTTAGAAAATTTCTAAAGTTTTTCTGAAGTTTGGCACTTTCTTTCCCCATGTAGCTTAAACACATTGTGCTAAATCCTATATACCAGTAGGGAATTTTAATTGGCAAGCATGGATGATCCATGACGAATCGAGCCTGTTCGTGAGGTTTTCAAGCCGGCTCAAAAAATATGTGATTTGTATTTGAAATTATCGAATTTGAGTGGAACTCGAATATGCTTGATAATTTTTTCAAGTCGAATTCAAACCCATAACATTTTATTCGATGGTTAACTAGTCACTCATGAGCCGAACTCAAATTTAAGTCATTTAACCAAACTCAAGCTCGAGCCAAAATTATTTGTATTTCCGAGTTTCACATCGAATTCAAATATCACGTATATTTTTCAAATTCGAATTCAAATATCAATATTTTCGCACTATCCAATTCATTTGCAACCCTAATTGTAAGCAAGTAGATTTCCTTTTCTCAGTCAGTGGGAAGTGGAAATCCCTCACTGAAGAAAACCAGATCTCATCGCATTTGGAGACAAGAGAAGGGATCACATAAACGGGGTGAAAATGGGAGTGGAAACGAAGTACCTGAATCTGATCTTTCTGACATAGTTACCGCCTTGTGGAAGCGAGAGGAAGGTGATCAGTATCCCGGGCTCAACCTGGGACACCCACTCCTTGGGTTCCTCGTCCTCTCCGTCCTCAAGAAACGCCGACGAAGCCTCCGTCCGGCCGCTGACCGAAGGCGTCCTCTCGCCGATGGAGAGCCACCGCATCCGCGCCTCCATCTCTCGCCACTTCGCCGCCGCAGTTCTCGGCGTCGACACTGCCTCCGATTTGATGAATCTGGATCCTTGATAGTGTCGGCGCCGTCCATGCTCCGTCGCTCCGAAAGTCATATCCTTAATCTGAACAAAAGAATCATAGAATAAAACAAAAAAAACCAATAATTGGATCTAAATCAAGAGATTGGCAACTTGAGGACTGATTTCATTGACGGCGTCATCGTCGTCGGAGTCGTAGAACGGCGCTCGGCCTCGGTCAAACTGCTTAGGGCAGGAAATGCAGGTCAACATATGGGAGAAGGGAAGAGATCGGCCGAGGAAGGAAGGAGGAGAAGAGATCCGGAACGCCAAAGAGGAAGAAGAAAGCGTAAAACAGGAAGACAATCGAGTTGTTAATTTAAATAAAGGAAATAATTTAAAATATCGTGTAAATTTTGAAAAAATATACCGGGCAAAAATGGAATAAACATTTTTTTTTTTTAATTGAAATCACATGAGATAAGAGGCAGTCCGGATCTACCGTAATTGATCGGTCGTGTTCATGAATAAAATTTTATAAATTCTATCTGTAGTTCATAAAACCTCATTTATAAATGAGTTAGTTCATCTTTGGACTCTACTTATTAGAGGATTCTTACTCGATAAGCGGAGCCCTGCCTCCGTCCAATATTTTTATTTTTTTAATTATCCTTATTTTTAAGATTACGAATTCCTACTTATTACGATAAACACTTTAAATCTAATCAAAAAAAATAAACTATAAACAGTTATAATTCACAACTACAATAATATAGATTTTTCAATTATAATTAATACTAATAAATTATGTATTACTTCTATAACATATACCCTTTATCTTAGTCAACATTATGCTACTAAGCATTCAACTTTATTTAATGATCCGGCGGTTAGAACAGGGGACCCCTATTCTGAGGAGTCAATGCCACGCTGGAGTCAAAAGGCCAAGTGGCCGACCGGAGAGGGAGGGGCCGACCTCCCGACCGGCCCCGGCAGACCGACTGGTGAATAGCCAAGGCAATAGGGGCCCCCACTGAAGTCGTAGTTCCGACGCTCAATGGAACAGTAGCAGGGAGCCGAGCGGAAGCCCTAAGAGAAGGTGACATACTGCTAACAGGCCCTGCATAGTACCCTACCGAAAATATCCCCAGCATATCGATGCATACGGCAGGCCGGCGAGAGGGGAATTCCGTCCGGCTGGCGCATAAAATGAGGGTCGTCCGGATGTCACTCCCCGTCCGGACGGACGTACCAGCCTGTGGGGTAGGGAAGGACAAGGACATCTTCTGACAGCTGTCAGTCTAACAGTTAAGTGTTCTCTTGTCACATCGAAGACGTGCTCGGACTGTAGCAGTATGGCGTCAGGTAAACTTTCTGACAGACACATACCGAGGTATGGGCTGCGGACACGAAGGCGCCTCGGTGGACGTGCAATAGCTCTTTCACCGCTCTATATAAAGAGCTGCATACTTCGTCGGAGGTACGCGTTCAAGACCTTTGGAGCTACTTTTTCCACCGCCTGCTTACCTGACTTGAGCGTCAGAGGGTCGCCGCCGGGAACCCCTTCCCGGCCTGACTTCTGTGCAGGTTCACCGGAGCTTCGTGCCACCAGTCGAAGATCCACGTCAGCAGTCGGAGAACGCCCCGTGCCCAGCGTCCGCTGATTCAGCATTCGGACAGGATCAATTTGGCGGCGTCTGTGGGAACGCTCCTGCATCCGAACGGAAACAATGGACGAGACTGGACGACAACACACGGTAACGCTCTCCACTGAGGAATTTGACGCGCTGATCGAGTTGAGGGCCGCCAAGCTTGTGCAGCAAAAACAGAAAGCAACAGCCGAGCGACCAGAGCAGCAAGCAACATCAGCGTCGGGCGGTCGAGCGGAAGCACCACCTGCCACCGTTGCATTTCATCGGGCTCTATTCTGCACCCCCGAAGCCGCACGGCGGGTAGCTGGAAAGGAAGGCTTACGGGTACGAGGAAGATCGAGAAAAGGAAGAAGATGGCGAGCGCACCAAACAGGCGGTGAATAAGGATCGCCGGAGCAGAAAGAGCAGCGTGAAGACGAAGGAGGATGAAGCAACAGTGCGGCGGAAAATGATTCGGGGGCTTTATATTGCCGCCCGGGAGCAACCTCCGCCGTCTGATCCAGGTCGTAAAAAACGAGGCCATCATCCAGCTGTCCATTTCAAACGCGCGGCTGTCCCATCGGAAGTGACGCCACCGCCATACGCTGACAAACGCACGATCGCCGCGTGTCAGCAGGATACTGGTTGCATTTAATGAGCGCCCCTTACCGTGCGCAGCACACGTGAGGGGCAGTAGGGGAGAGAATTGGGCATGGATTCCAAGAGAATACAAGGCACGGACAAGATACCGCCGAACGGGGGAGCATTCCTAAGCCTGGCCGAGCGAACTGATGTGGCAGTCGTTACTCAGTCATATCGGCAGTCCAGTCAGTCGGACTTTGCCTCCTTCGACTAGACTTGAGGGGGAGGCAAGTGATCCGGCGGTTAGAACAGGGGACCCCCATTCTGAGGGGTCAATGTCACGCTGGAGTCAAAAGGCCAAGTGGCCGACCGGAGAGGGAGGGGCCGACCTCCCGACCGGCCCCGGCAGACCGACCGGTGAATAGCCAAGGCAATAGGGGCCCCCACTGAAGTCGTAGTTCCGACGCTCAATGGAACAGTAGCAAGGAGCCGAGCGGAAGCCCTAAGAGAAGGTGACATACTGCTAACAGGCCCTGCATAGTACCCTACCGAAAATATCCCCAGCATATCGATGCATACGGCAGGCCGGCGAGAGGGGAATTCCGTCCGGCTGGCGCATAAAATGAGGGTCGTCCGGACGTCACTCCCCGTCCGGACAGACGTACCGGCCTGTGGGGTAGGGAAGGACAAGGACATCTTCTGACAGCTGTCAAGTCCCAAGGCTAGGCCATACTCTTAGTCTGACAGTTAAGTGTTCTCTTGTCACATCGAAGACGTGCTCGGACTGTAGCAGTATGGCGTCAGGTAAGCTTTCTGACAGACACATACCGAGGTATGGGCTACGGACACGAAGGCGCCTCGGTGGACGTGCAAGAGCTCTTTCACCGCTCTATATAAAGAGCCGCATACTTCGCCGGAGGTACGCGTTCAAGACCTTTGGAGCTACTTTTTCCACCACCTGCTTACCTGACTTGAGCGTCGGAGGGTCGCCGCCGGGAACCCCTTCCCGGCCCGACTTCTGTGCAGGTTCACCGGAGATTCGTGCCACCAGTCGAAGATCCACGTCAGCAGTCAGAGAGCGCCCTGTGCCCAGCGTCCGCTGATTCAGCATTCGGACAGGATCATTTAATATTAATAATATTATATTACAATAATTATAATTCATATATCTTGTAATATAAATATTTTATTTTTAATCAACATTAATCAATATTATATTATAGAAATTACAAATCTATTAAAATATAAATAAATTTTTTTATTGATAGTAGTCAATATTATATTATAATAATTTTGAGATCATAGCTACTCAATTATGTAGTTATAACAACTATAAAATCATAAATATTATATTTGTATAATAATTATGGAATCATAGCTAACCACTATAATTATGTAGTGGTTTTGATTATGTAGTCGGTTTATCCTTCACATGTTTTTCAATTTATGATATCTTTAAAATTAGTCAGTTTAAATAGTTGGATACTAACAAAAAAAAAATATTAATTTGATTTTTCTTAGATATATTCTGCCATTTTTTAAATGCCCACGGAATTTTGAAATAAAGAGTGCTTTCTTTTGAGAAATAAAGAAAAATTATTTCTCTTTTTTTCTTTTCATTCCAATTCTTGTTTCTCGCTCAACTTTTTTAAAAATGTAAATTCTTTTTTTTTCATTAAAAGTTTATATAGTTGCCTCAGGAGCAATGTCTAATATTTACTTAATTTTTTTGGTCATTTAGGAGTTTCCAGTAAATTAACAGATAATTTTTTTAATAAACATTTGTTAGATAATAATAATTATTATCTAATATTATTTGACCTTAAAATTGTAAATAAATATGAAATTAAAACTAAAATAACTTAATATACATATAATGTTAAAACTAAATCAACTTCATGCAATTGAAGTTACTGATGAAATGTGAAATGTAACTTATCTAAATTATTATTATTTTAACAAATGTAAGTAGTAGTAATAATAATAATAATAATAATAATAATAACTAATGCACGATGGATGCACTGAATTAAATGAAAATGTTATGCATATATTGATCCTCTCTTTTCCTATAAATACAAAGCACAATAATATCCTTTATATAAAACATTAATTGTGTGCTTTCATATAAAAAAAAGGAAAGAAGAGAGGAATCATATATATATATATATATATATATATATATATATATATATATATATATGCAAAATAATTGCATTACAATAACTTTTTCATCTAGCTAAGATATGTAAAATATATAGATTTCAAGATCCATTTAATATAATAAATATAATGAAAATGTAAATAATCAGAGATTCGTGAAATCTATATGTTTCCATATATAAATTTATTATGGTGAAATATAAACTAGTATATGCATTAATAACATGAAATATATAATCGACTTTTTCTATTAATCACTTTAAATATATAAATTCATTTGTCAAATGTATATTAATCTTTCATTATATAAATTGATCAATATATTTAATAATGCATGATATAATAAATTTTTGCACCGATAATTATTATAATAAGTTAATAATTAACTTATTCCCCACTAATCACATTCATAACATGTCGAGACGTGTCCAACCAGGTCGACTCGAAGCTAATGATGCACTTCTCTATCATGTAGCTCGCTATTATTCTAGAAGTACTCTCGGAATTCTTGGGTAGAGTCCATGACTTTTCGTGCCGGTGGAGAAAAGTCTTCATTTGACCAATTGACTGATGTATCTCATTCATACTTAATAATCATGTTGTGCAAAAATAATGTACATATACATGATATCCCTTAAATCATTTTTATACCAAGATTAAACAGGACCTCTAACTATTGCCCAACGAGCTTGGAGCACTCCAAATGCTCGCTCCATATCCTTTCTTGCAGCCTCCTGTCTCTCCTTGAATTTTTTCCTCTTGGGATCCTTGGGACACAAAAAGATCTTCACGAACATAGCCCATTTTAGGTATATACCATTTGTCAGATAGTATCCTTTTATATATGATGTATTGTTTACCGTGAAATTAACATTCGGAGCATTTCCCTGTAGGACGACGTTAAATAATGGTGATTTGTTAAGAACATTTATATCATTACACGACCCTGTGATGCAAAAAAAAACATGCCATATTCATAAGTCTGCAGATGCGATAACTTCAAGAATTATTGTTGGGACGCCATAATCACCTCTAGTAAACTAGCCTTTCCAAGTGACGAGGCAATTCTTCCACTCCCAATACATGCAATTTATGCTGCCCAACATTCCAGGAAAGTTGTGTCTCTGCTCATACATTTGAAACAAGCGTTGAGTGTCAGCAACATTGGGTCTTCACAAGTATCGTGCCCCAAACACATTGATGATACATCGACAGAAGTTGATCAAGCAATCAAAGACAGTTCTGTCACCCATCCGTACATACTCATCTAGAGAGTCGACAGGGGATGCATATGCCAATTGATGAATAGTCGTCGTGCATTTTTGAAGTGGCGACAAACCTTTCCTTCAAATTATGTCTCTCCTCCACTAAAAATATCTGAATAATCTATCAGAGCATCGATTGTGCGAACAAATAACTCTCTTTGCATGTGAAATCGTCGTTGAAAGACTTCAGCGTGAAATGTTCGAACATCCGAGAAGTAATCTAGGACAAGGCGAACATGCCATTCTTCACGATCCCGGTCCACATATCTCCGATTTGTAGCACTTTGAGAACTTCAAGTTTCTTGACATCTCTACTCTTCCCTCTCAAGTAGCGTAATTATCATTCGATGAACATCATCTTCCCACATCTCATTTCTTCAAAATTCACGGATATTATTTTCTCTAGAGTGATGAAGATTCTCAGACATTTCGAATATAATTGAAGTTTTAAATAGTTCAAATCAGAAATTTAATGGAATGGAGAATCATAACTTCCACATTGATATATATAGACTAATTTGTAACAGCTAGTTTATAACAGCTACTTTAGAACGACTATTTTACAATGGTAATTTTATAACGACTATTTTACAACAGCTAATTTATAATTGCAATTTTATAACGTCTATTTTATAACAGCTATTTTATAATAGATATTTTATAATGGCTATTTTATAACGACCAGTTTGTATCTGTAATACTTATTTTAAAAACTCATAAAGACCAACATAAATAAAAAAAACTTACAAATCAACGAACCATAAAGTACAACATAAGTTAAAAAATATAAACGTCAACAAACGACAAAGACCAACATAAATTGAAAAATATAAACGTCCACAAATGATAAATCTATTGTAGGTCACGTCTCTTTGTAATTTCTTCAACTATTTTCATATGCCAATGAAGGTGTGTCTTTGTTATTCCACTCGTATCTTTTATAATCATATCATAGTCCTTTTGCTTTCGCTCAAGTTCCTTAAGCGCTAATTTTTCCTTTTGATATTGTTGGATTTGTTCTCTTTTCACATTAAAGTCTTCGTCTTCTATAACTTTGACTTTATTCTTTCTTTTCACCTTCTGTTGCCCTATTGCACATGAGTGAATTTCAAAGTCACCATCAGTATCTGGATTTATTGAAGAAGTATGTGCTCCTGATTCGGCAATCCTCACCTTCTTCTCAGCATGATGACCAAGTGATTGGGGAGCTCATTTCTCGCACTCTGTTATAATCTTCCATAAGCATTCGTATTTGAAAGCCTTATTCTTGTGTGCCTTTTTCCACATATCATGTGTATATAGTGGCTAAAACATCAACGTCACTTTCACCCACTAGCCCGATTGTTGAAGAAATTATTGTACCATCCTGAGAACTTACCAATATCAGGTATAACCCAATAGTAATGTGACTTTATTGATGTTCATTCTCTTGTTGTCATACCCGCAGGCCAATTATCATTATAGTACATGATGGTACGTTATCAAAAATACTTATTCTTTTGTGCATTACCAACTTTTGGGTTGTTGGTAATAGTTCCCCAAGCTCTTACAAGATACTTCTTCTCTGCGGTAGACCATATCACCTTAGCTCTATTACGAGGGGCATTCATTTCTTTGTCACTCATCATCCTCGAGGTTAATATTTTCTATCCCAAGCGTCGTCCAATGTGGTGGAAATTGAGAGCGTAGCATTGAAATTGATGTTGAGAGCTCTCTATCAGATCCAGATCCTTCCAAACTCACCTGTCAAGATTCATTCGACAGTTTGCTCGATGGAGATGGAGTAGTAAATACTTGAGAAGGGGTGGCATTATAAACTGACTACACATTGAAGCATAATCAGATGGAAACACGAAAAATAGAGTATGGCGAACAAAATTCGAACCAGTGGGAGTATTTTGTGAAAATGAGTTGCATAAACAAATTGAGACGGATGAAGATTGGGAAGAGAATGTGATTGAAAATTTTGAGAGTTTGAATTTCCCTCTATATTTGAAAAGCCAAATAAATTGTTGAATGAACCACTAAATCTTTCAACCATTTAGAATAAGGAGATAGAAATATTATGATAGAGAAGTTATGGAGAAAGTTTTAGATATATTGCTGGTAGAAAAATGAAAAATATGTCTCTATTTATAAGTAAAAAAAAGTTATTGTTGAAATAAAAATAATATCAAATAGCTGTTTTCTAATCGTTCTGTAAAAGAAAACGTTGCCAAAAGCTAATTGTTGCCAAAAACGATTCTTCCTTAAATTTTCTTTTGTTAAAAAAAATAATAAAAAAAGTATGTGACCGATAGCTATATGTGGAACCCATGCCCACTATTTTTTTTTTTTTTTTTAATTTTGTAACCACTATAAACCCAACATCCAAAATTGGAGATGTTAGGTTCTTGAATCCACTAATTTTACATCACTTGCAATCCTAGCATTGTAGATACCTTTAAGGTAACTATAACCTTGAATCTATAAACTCAATTTCATCAAAGGATCTACTATATCAAATCATTGTTAGATCAAAAGTAAAAAAACCCACAACTTTTATAAACCTCTTCCAACAATCATGAACCCAACAAATAATTTTATATTGGTCACACCACATCATTATCTATATTTTCTATTTACTATCTTTATTTAATATTCATTTATATACTATGATAAATATATATTTATAATATACATATTAATTAATTTATTAATAATATATTAGTTTTATTTAATATTTTAATAAATTATTAATTTAATAATTAATATACAATAATTAACTCCATTTTTAATTTACACTAAATTTATTTAAGAATAAAATAATTTCATAAAAATATTATTGAAAATTTAATAATTTGCAACATTAGCAAATAAAGCATTACATTATAGTTTATGAATTCAATTAATGACTGTAAATACGTATTTTAAAGATAATTAAGATTGCTTATGATTATATATACTAGTGTGATTGTGCACACGCGTTTGTTTGGATTTTCTAGTATCATCCTTATAAACTAAGAATTACAATAGTGACGCTAGAGAATCCCAGCAACGGGCTTCCCTATGTAAAACATTATTTTAATTTAATATTATACTTATCTTAGTAAAAAAACTAAAAAAGTATATTTTTTAACATCGTCGGCCTAAAATATTTATAGAAGCTTTTTTGATCATAGTGTTATCAATTTTAAGATATGAGACTAAAGAGAACTATATTTTTTTTTTATATAAAACAACTAGAGAAAATTAATGATGAGAAAAATTTATAATAATACGCTGTAGCTGAATCTCGAACTCTAAATCATTGATTGATTGTTTCACTTGTGGAATTACTAATAAATTTTGAAATTATTTTTAGTGTAAATAGAAAAAAGGACATTAACGTAAATACATTTTAGCCTTCACCAAAGTTAGTTAGTAAAGGGGGGAGATTTTTAGTAAAATAGTAAGATGATATAAATATATGCATAATTTTATGTTAATTAAAATAGTTTGTGGTCACCAAAGTGATCAAATTAAACTAAAATAATTAATTGTCATACATAAAATAATCATTTATTTATCATATTTACAAAATGTCTATTAAAAAAAGGGGATAAATCAATGATGTTCATTTATATATCATTAAAATAATAGATTTTCCCAAAGGATTTTTTGTTTTAATGATTAGTGGCATAAACGAAGAAAATTAAAATTCTTAAATTGGATATATTTTGTTTATCAAAGATGACAAATGTATTTGATTAAAGATTTTAATTTCTTAATATGTTAGAAAGCATTTAATGTTTTTAATAATATATAGTAATATTAGCCCAAAGGTATATTATAATATATTCTAATGTTTTATTTGAATTTGTATATCTTATTTACAATAATTTCTCTTTATTTACAAGTTTATACTGTTATAGTGTTTAATGGTTTAAACTTCTCTAAATGAAATGAGCAAATCAATTTTCATTTAGATATATTGGATCTTAACTTGGCATTAGTAAAAGAAAATCCAGAAAAATAGGTACATATATTATAAAAGATTCAAGAGGTTACAACCTCAAGCTTACAATTCAAACCACTCAATCAAAACCAAGACATGAGGTGACCATGGCAATCACAACCATACATGCATCAATCACAAGTTTACACCCACACGGTGACAAGCAAGCAACACAATGCACACCATCTACATGCACCAATTAGATGCTTGCACTCACACGGTGACAAGTACGCAACACAATCTTGCACCCACACGATGCTAAACAATCCACACACGCACAGTACAACCATTACAATTAACCCAACCTCTATACATGAGGTTATCCCCACAAGACAACCACATTCACACGCCAACAAGGAAGCACCACGGACTACACAAGCTCCACCAAAACCATTGGGCTGGCCAAGCTCCACCAAAACCAACACAGATTAACAAATTCATCTGTGTATACAGCATAGCACATCACACTACAACCACTACGGTATGCACAAGTCCACAAAATGATACACATGTATTTGAACCAACAACATATTCTCATAACGACATCTGTTACGGGCTTCCCACAGAACATATATCATACTAGAAATTCCAAGAAACCGAGCTTTCATTTTTCGACCTGCACCTTTGTAGTGTTGACCAAGAATATGAAATAATTCCACCACGGAGTTAACATCATGATTAATTTCTAGCCAATTTCTCACCTTGTTCCAAAGAGCATATGTGATAGGGCACTCAAATAACTAGTGACCATTCAACTCATCTTAACATTGGCAAAGCATACAAGTCTTGATCTCCTCATATGACATTCTATCTATCATTCGTAATCTCTCATGCACTAGTAGCCACATAAAAGAACCGGTGCTTTGACATAATCTCCAGCCTCCATACCATGGGGTCTAAGTTACCATCGACCTCTTGGTTTGAAGAAGTCATAGGCATTAACAACCCTTTTCTTGTCACCCACAAACCATTCAATTATCTTCATGCTTGCCTCCCCAATACCTTGTGAGCCCCTTTTCATTTTGCACCGAATATTCACAAGTCTTTTAATAAGAGGTGAGTCCGAAGGCTTTACCTCCCATTGCCAAAAATCCACACCTTTGATATAGTGTTGGTGAATCCATCTCACTCATGTTGAGTCCTTCTTTGATTGAATCTCCCATAACATTTTTCTTATCAAGACTTCTTTTCATGCATGAAGATCTTGTAGTCCATATCCACCATCTTCCTTAGAAAAGCAAATGCTAGCCCATGATATCGGGGGAAGCTTCGAAGTCCACACAAATATCCAACACATAGCCTTTATCTTCTCAATAACTCCACCGGGAATAAGAAGCATAGTGAGCCGATAACACTCTATTTCTTGAACCACCGATCTTACCAACTCCAACTGTTAGACCTTTGTTGATAGAATTGATTCTCCGCCCCCGCTAGAAGCGTTGCCTTCTTCCTTATGTCTTCAAAATATGGGGGGATGGCTCCTCCGGCTAGAATACCATGTTGCAATTCTTCCAACTCAGATTTTTCCCTTCTTGCTTTTTCAAAAATGTGACCAAATTGCTCCTTGTTCAACTTGTTCAACCGGCCCTTCAAATGCGATAGTTTCTCCTTTAGCACAAATTGGGCATTAGCATTCCCCATAACCGGCGCCACCCAAGACTCCTTCGCCACTTTCTTGAAGTCCTTATGCAATGACTACATATTAAGAAACTTGAATGGCTAGTTGAGTGTGCGATCCTTTGGTAGAATATGCACTATACTACATGAATTATCCGATAAGTATCCGGGTGTCGTGAACTCCACATAAGCATTAAAATCTGCCATCAACTAAAAAAGAATTCATCGTAACTTTGCCCAATTTACAAGAACTGTACCATTGGACCAAGTGAGATGACATCCAATGGAGTGAAGATTCACTAAATCACATACTTGGGTAAAAATTTAAAGATGTCTCATTTTATAGTTGGTGATCGAAGATCCCCCATGTCTGCCCTAAGTTGATATAATTAAATTAAAATCTCCAATAATCATCCATGGTTTAGAGATAGTCCTACCAAGCTCCGTGAGTACCTCCTATAATGGTCTCCGAGCAATAATGGAATGAAGCTCATAAACAAATGTCACTAAGAAATCTCTTCCAGAAACCCGACATTGAACACGACAATGGATGAACTATTCAGTTGTCATGACAACCTCCATATCAATTCTCTATAAATCTCAAAGGACCAATATACGATCATGGTTAGGCATATTAAAATTATGAACATATCTCATACATAAAAATTACCTTTGTATAATTGAGTCAAGAATTCCCCACTAGTTTCATCTCCAATAATGTCATCATCTGAACATCCTTTTGCTTGAGGAAGTGTTGCACCTCCTATATTTTAGGGACGTGTGAAAGCTCCTAATGTTCCACGCAGCTACAATCATTTAACACCTCTTGTTCAAACTGCTCAGATCCGTAATTGTCTACCACTTTGCAAGGGCATAGGGCCTCCATTCAATGTCGTGCCCACCTCTCCATTACTCACTAATTCAACCAAGGATGAAGAAGAAGTAGAATCCAAGGTCATTGATACGAATGATGATGCCGAAGATATTGGTGCCACCAATGAGGAACAAGAGCCTGAACTAACCAAGACCTCCGGAATGGTGGACAACCCATCATCATCTTGAGCTTCATCTTGAGGTACTTGCTGTGGGGGGACGTCCGCCACTCCCCTCGTGTCTCCAACATGACTTAGAGGCCTTTCTATCACAACCAAAATTAGATCATGTACAACCATAATTGCCAAGTTATTCGACACCTCCGAAGCCGCAACATTTGGCCCTTGATGAGACAACCTCCTCCCATACCTTGATCTCCTTCGACAACGGACCGATTGGGACCTTGGTCGTTGAGGACGGTTCATATCTGGACCCCCACAGTGCCTCGTGATCAACCCGATGTCCTTGGGGTTCTATCGAAGCTGCCCTCTTACGCCAATTCTCCTTGTTATGGCCAATTCTTTGACAATCATCACAAAAGTCAGGCACCATTTCATAGATAATTATGAGATCTAACTAAGCTCCCATTGGAAATTGAATTGGAACCTCATGAATCCTATCTCCAACAACTGAAACTTCTACCAAGAGTTTAGTGTACTCCAACATCTCCCTTATTCGTGTCAAGCTATCAATGTACAATGGCTTCCCCACTTTCGAGCCAATAACGCTTAAAACTTTTTGTGACCAATAATCCAGAGGCAATCCATGTATTTGAATCGATGCTGCAATGAACCTCCCATCTTCATTGAATAAGAAACACCTCGACATCATCTTTAAGAACATGAAAATTCCAAAAACAAAGTATGACCCTCCCTGCAACATGTTATCCATATCCTCCTTCCTATCAAAATGGTAGATGATCCATCCACTCTTGTGCATAAAGAATCTGTAAGGAACCCTCCATCTCTTAGCTATAGCCACAACTCCATTTCTACCTGGATGTCACCCCATAAACAACCAACGAGACAAAAACCCAATGTATCTTCCACGATGTCAATATCATCGAAGTCAAAGGATACCCTCTCACTCGTAGCCTCATATTGATCCAAATTTATAGCATTCTTTTTCTTTCGATTGTCCTTGAAAAGACTGGCCCAAGTCTTTTTTGGTTTTCGAATGTTCTCATCTTCAACAGTCACATTCTTGTCCTGGGTTACCTTCTTTTCTTCCGTCAACTGTTGCAACTATCAAGGGTTCTCTACTTCCTCTGCTGATGTTGCCTTTTCCTATAACTAAGCTTGTTGTGGAGGAGAGAAAACTGCAATGATCACATGTGGAATGTCATTAGAATCCCCTTTGCCAGCCACATCATTCGCCACATCACCAGCCGGAACAACAATATGAGAAGCCATGTCATTAGCAGCATTCACGTGTAGCACACCAACATTTTGAGAAATAATTCCCACCTCTTGGTCCTCATGATGAAACTCATTGGTTGCAATTTGACCACCTCTAAGTTGTCAAATTTGTGCTCTTCAACTGAGGTTGCTTGGAATTAACGTACTTCACTCAAGGGTGAATACTTGAGGTCTTTTTTCTTTTTTCCCCCAATTTGGAGGAGAATTCAACGTGAGCACCAAATAAGAAATGTCAACTAAATTTCCAAGCAAAACAACTCTCCAATTGACAAAGCAAGTGTCCCAGCCGAGCACCAATTCAGAATTGCCAACCAAAATTTCCAAATATACAATACTTCAATTAAAGCAAAAATCCTTTGCAATTAATGATCATTAATACGAATTAATGATTCCAGGGTTTTCCTTCTATTGCTAGTTGATTGGAGATTGCACCAAAGCTTTAGCTTCGCCAGAAAACCAAGGAAAATGTAATGCAATGGAATTTTGATCGATCAAGAGCCTTCGACTGAGAACCAGGACAGAGTAGAGAGAGGACCAAGGAGAAAATCGAGGAAAACATGAACAAGCTTGAATAAGGCTTCGTATCCAAGCACCCGTGCAAAACTTGTCCGCCCCTCCACCTTAGAACCACCAGGGCGGGCCGCCCACCGTTGAAAGATGACCACCAACGATAGACAACCACCAACAAGAAGACCTTCTGTGATATTCTGATGAAAAAGAGGAGAAATAAAAGGAATAGAACTCACCACAATCCACCAAAGAAGAGGTCCGGCGCCCCTAATAGTTCCAATCACCTTCTCTCTAGAAATTCTAGAGAGAAAGGAGAGCTTTTCTCTTTAGACCCAAAGGGAGAGACATACTAGTAAAGGAAAAACTCACTGCTATCGTTGATTCAAGTATGAGAACTATCTAACATATTAAACCTTATGTTTATGTGAATGACAATATCAAACAACATTAAGACTACCATTCCATAAACCGAGAAAGTAAACGAATATTTGAACTTTATGGAAGAACGTTTTCGTTCTACTGATAAGTCACTCGTTAGTACATTAATGGCACAACTCACGGCCATAAAGTTTGATGGTCATTTAGTATGCAAGAGCATACCATTGAGATGACTAATATTACAATAAAATTAAAGACTTTAGGAATTACTGTGGATGACTCCTTAGTTTAGTTTATTTTGAACTCATTACCTCCTGAATATGCTGCTTTTCAAATTAACTATAATACTATTAAGGAAACGTGAAATGTTAATGAATTGCATAGAAACTTAGTTCAAGAGGAAACCAGACTTAAGAATCAAGGAAATCACTCCATTCATTATGTGAATCATCAAGGAGCTGGAAAGAAAATTGAAAAGAGACATGGAAAGGGCAAAGGACAGTTAAAGATCTGTGAGTCCTCTGCTAAAATCCAAAAGAAAGAATCAAACAAGAATAAATGTCATTTCTGTGGGAAATTTGGACACTTCCAAAAGGATTGTCAAAAACATAAAGCTTGGTTCGAAAAGAAAGGTAAGCTTATTGCTTATGTATGTCTCGAATCAAATTTGATTGATGTTCCTCGTAATACTTGGTGGCTTGATTCTGGTGCTACTACTCATATATCTAATATGATGCAAAAATTCCTTACAATCCAAACTGAAAAAATATATATGGAAAATTGTATGAGGGCTCCAATTGAAGGCATAGGGACCTATCGTTTAGTCTTAGATACTGGCTATCATTTAGACCTATTACAGATTCTTTATGTACCTTCAATTTCAAGAAATGTTATTTCTCTTTCAAAACTTGATATTTGTGGTTTTAATTTTGGAAAAGCTTGTTTTAATTTATGTAAGAATTCAAGAGTTATTGGTTTTGGAATTTTTACTGATGGTTTATATAAATTAAAACTTGATAATAAATTTACTGAATCCTTACTGTGCATCAACATATTATAATTAAGCGAAATATGCTTAGTGAAAGTTCTGCTTTCTTGTGACAAAAGCGTTTGGTTCATATATCCAAAGAAAAATTAAAAAGATTAGTAAAAAAAATGAGATTCTATAAAATTTAGATTTTACCGATCTTGATTTATGTGTGTATTGTATTAAGGGAAAACAAACCAGACATAATAAGAAAGGAGGCATAAGAAGCACTCAGCTTCTTGAAATAATCCACACTGATGTATGTGGACCTTTTGATATTTCATCTTTTAGTGAGAAAAGTATTTTATCATCTTTATAGATAATTTTTCACGTTATGGATATGTCTATTCACTTAAAGAAAAATCTCTAGAAATAGATGCTTTTGAAATCTATATTAATGAGGTTGAAAGACAATTAAACAAGAAAGTGAAAATTGTAAGGTTGGATAGAGTGGACGAATACTATGGGAAGTATGATGAAACAAGACAACATCCTAATCCATTTGAAAAACTTCTTGAAAAAACATGGCATATGTGCACAATATACTGTCATACACACCTCGACAAAATGATGTGATAGAAAGGCATAATCACACATTAATGGATATGGTTAAAAGTATGATGACTAATAATTCATCATTATCCAAATTATTGTGGATGTATGGTTTAAAAACATCAATGTACTTACTTAATAGAGCTCCTAGTAAGTCAGTTCCAAAGACTCCTTTTGAATTATGGAGAAATACCTAGCTTAAGACACCTGCATATTTGGGGTTGTTTGGCATAAGCAAGAGTTTATGATCCACATGAAAGAAAGTTAGATTCTAGAACAGTTAGTGGTTACTTTAGTAGTTACCCAGAGAAATCTAAAGGGTATATATTTTATTGTCCTAATCATAATCCAAGAATAATAGAAACTAGTAATGCAAAATTCTTTGAGAATGGTGAAGTTAGTGGAAGAAACTAACAACAAAATATGGATATAAAGGAAGTTAAGGTAAATATTTCTTTATCTAAAAGTATTCCTTCATCCAGTATTGTTCCAAAAGTTATCCCAATTATCAACACTGAACAACATAATAAAATACCCCTTGAAGAAACTAACTCATAAAGATCTGTTGCAAATGAGTCATAAGAAATAACCTTGAGAAGATCTCAAAGAATAAGCAAAACTGCTATTTCAAATGATTATAAAACTTATTTGCAAGAATTAGATTATGAAATTTATGAAGATCCAGTTTTATTTTCACAAGCCATAGAAAGTACAGAGTCAGATAAATGGATTAATGCAATGAAAGAAGAGTTGCAATTCATGTATGAAAATGATGTTTGGGATATCATTGAATTGCCATAAGGTTCCAAACGAGTTGGATGCAAATGGGCTTTTAAGACCAAGCGCGACTGAAATGGTAATATTGAATGATATAAAGCTAGACTTGTTGCTAAAGGATACACTCAACAAGATGACATTGATTATAAAGAGACATTTTCACCTGTCTCAAAGAAAGACTCATTACGTATTATCATGACACTAGTGACTCATTATGATTTAGAGTTATACCAGATGGATGTAAAACTAATGTTTTTCAATGAAAATCTTGAAGAAGTATATATGGACCAACCTGAAGGTTTTTCAATTGAAGGACAAGGTCATCTAGTGTGTAAACTTAAGAAATCAATATATGAACTTAAACAAACTTCTTGACAATAGTATATTAAGTTTAATAATACCATTATATCATTTGGTTTTGAAGAAAATGTTGTTGATCATTGTATATACCGAAAGATCAGCGAGAGCAAAATTTTATTTTTAGTCTTATATGTTGATGATATTTTGCATGCTACTAATGATTTAAAAATGTTGCATACGACAAAAGACTTTCTCTCTAAGAATTTTTTACTTCATCAGAATTGAAATATTTTGTAATAAATCACAAGGACTATTGGGACTATCTCAAAAAGCTTATATTGAAAGAATTCTAAAGAGATTTAATATGAAAAAATGTTCTGCTGGAATTTATCTAATCTAGAAAATGGGACAAATTTAGTCTTACATAATGTCCAAAGAATGATATAAAATGGAAACAAATGGATTCAATTCCAAATGCTTCTGTTGTAGAAAGTCAAATGTATGTACAAACTTGTACGAGGCTGGATATTAGTTTTGCGAATGGAATGCTCGGTAGATATCAAAGTAATCATGGAATTAATTATTAGAAAGCTGCTAAGAATGTTTTAAGGTATCTTCAAGGCATCAAGAATTACATGCTCATGTACAGAAAACTAATCGCTTAGAAATGATTGGTTACTCGGATTCAAATTTTACCGGATGCATCGATAGTAGAAAGTCCACTTTTAGTTATTTGTTTCTTCTTAGAGAAGGAGTAATATCATGGAAAAGTGTTAAACAATCTGTCATTGCCTTATTCACAATGAAAGCAGAGTTTGTGGCATGTTTTGAAGTCATTATCCATGCAATATGATTGCGAGATTTTATTTCAAGATTTGGAATTGTTGATACTATTACCAAGCCACTAAAAATTAATGGTGATAATTTTGCAGCAATATTCTTCTCAAAAAATGATATATACTCAAGAGATGCCAAACACATAGAATTAAAATATTTTATCGTTAAAGAAGAAGTTCAGAAACAAAGAATATCTATTGATTATATTAGGATGGATCTCATGATTACAGATCAATTAACTAAAAGCATATGACCATAAATATTTAAGGAATATGTACATCGAATAAGTCTTGATTATTCTTTGAATGATTTATTAAGTTGACACTCTGAGCTTACTTATGTGTTTTTGATATATAGTTTCTAGTTATAAATGTGCGCATTACTATGTTATAACATGAATTACTTAGAAACATTATTGTGGACCATTATGAAATTATATGTTCATTTATAGGCCTAGTATGATAGGATGCTGATATTTGTGGTATATAGAAGGATGTATAATGTACAACCGCAATAACTCACATGTAAGTTTTCTATTATTCTAAGGTGATTATAATGTTATAAGAGTATGAGTTTTTTGTTTTTTTTATGCTTAAAGTTATAATGCATCATATTTATGCTTCGAGTTTTAATTTATCTAATTTTTAAGTCAAGTGGGAGAATGTTAGATAATAATAATTATTATCTAATATTATTTGGCCTTAAAATTGAAAACACATGAAATTAAAAATAAAGTAACTTTATGTACATATGATGTTAAAACTGAATTAAGTAACTTCGTGCAATTAAATTAAGTTACTAATGAAATATGAAATGTAACTCATATAAATTATTATTATTATTTTAATGAATGCAAATAATAATAATAATAATAACAATAATAATAATAATAATAACCCATGCATGATGGATGCATAGAAATGAAAATGTTATGCATATATTGGTCATCTCTGCCTATAAATACAAAGCGCAATAATACTCATCATATAAAAAATTAATTGTGTACTTTTATAAAGAAAGAAAAGAAAAGAGAAATCATATATATATATGCAAAATAATTATATTATAATATGTAAAATATATAGATGTCAAGATACATTTCATATAATAAATATAATGATTATGTAAATTAATAGGTTGATCTAAAAACTAGGTTGATGTATCGTCCATTATTAGTATTTTTCTATTTATTCTGGTGGTCGATGAAAAATTTTTATAGGTTAAATCAATCATCTTCAGAATTAGTAGGTGTAGATAAAAAACGATCTGTCGGAGAGTCCCAAATTAAACCAATGAAATTCCGTTCGCAAAAATAAGAAAAAAAAGCTTCGGAATTCATCTCATCCCTTATAATCAAAGTATATTTTTCTTTGTTTTGTTCGGTAATAATTTAAACTATTTAATCAAATATTCGATATTTGAATGAATAAAAGAAAATAATAAAATAATTAGAAGAATTTTTCATAAATTAAATAATGATAATTTTTTTTTTTATCTATTTGGAGCTATATGCATAGGTGGGTTTAATTAACAAATGAAACTGTTGATAAATAAAATAATTATTTATATAAAAAATATCTTTCATTTAAAATTAGCTCGACCCATACAACTCAATTCAATCAATATAATCCTACCAAGGTTCTTGGAGTTTCGATAGACGAGTTGAAAAAAAATAGGATTTTAGTATAATGTCATGGTTAACCTCTTTCGAATTGTTTTGTTAGAAAAAAAAAACACATTAGCCAAGCTGGTGCGATCTCACGGAATGGTACACAAGTCGAAAGAAATCTCACAAAATCGAATTGCAAGTCTCATAGAGCTTTACTAGAACATTCGATGCTTAAAGAGAGTGGTTTTCAGTCGTCTCTTTGACATTAAATTCTCATTTTACTTGGCTCGTTTAGTGCCGACTCATTTTACTTGGCTTGCTTAGTGTCGATCGATAGATCTTCACTTGCAGCAACAGTATTTCAAAGCATCCCAACTCACCAAGCTTAATCTTGTTCACTGTGGCTTGATCAGCCCCTCGACCTAGTCAGTGTGCGTAGCTCAACCCACTTGGCTCATCTAGTCCAACCAACCACTCGACCGGGCATCTCATCAAACCTGACCAATCCGACCTAGAATTAATTTATTATAATATTATCTAAAAAACCTAATTCAAAAATCATAAACAATGTTCATGAGAGACTTGGGCAAGGAGATGGATTTTTATCTAATTATCAAACAATCAAATAAAACAAACAAGCGAACACAGTGGTGAAATTGTAATCATATGACCTAGTTGTCATGAGTGCAAGTTATTAAACATCCTCTTACAATGTAAGATAAAACTAAGATAAAATTACGTCTAATAGACCCTTCCCCGAAACCAAGTATTGATACAAGAACGTAAACTGATAGTCACCTAACAATCCAACTAGAACCGAGGGAAAAAAAATCCTGTGCAAAATTGGAGAAATACAACAAAAGCAGGTGAATCGAGTTCAGGAAGAAGTTTTCGGTGAAGTTTTTAGTGTGAGGATAGATCGAACTGCAGCCTTGAATTCGTCAAAGAATTTCCCCTCTGAGAATCTCGAAGCGCGCTCTCTAGCAGCAGTGGCTATTGCGAGCCTCTCGGGCTCGGACATCTTGAACACTTTACTTATTGCTTCGGCATATTCCTCTTTGTCGGAGGCAAGAAATCCGGTCCGTCTCCCATCTTCTTCTACAACGATATCCATCTTTGGGCCTGCTGAATTATTGGCTGATGGGGAAAGAATCATCTATTAGTTCGAAGGGAAACATATGGGCTTTGGGTAAACAGTAGATGTGACTAGTATAGACTAACCGATTGGTATCACACCAGCTGCCATGTATTCTACAACAACGATTCCAAAATGCTCATCTATCATAGAATGGAGCCCTGCAACAGCACCTCCCAGAAGTCGGACCAAGTCCCTGTGTCATGTCGGAACAGCAAGAGATCAGAGAACTTCGAAGCCATTTGTAAACAAAGAATTAAAATGTGATATTTAAATTCATACTGAAAGATCAATGCGATAAACATGAGATGCAAGCAATAGGTGTATCGAAATTTTATCCATGACCAAGCATAGATCAATCAAGCAAAAAAAAAATGACCAAAAAACAGAAAATAAAGTAGCACAGATTGGTCGCGAGAGAAAATAAGAACCTAAAGGCAGAAAATTGATTTATCTGAAAAAATTGTAAATAAATGAGCAGAAATGGAGATCATACTTATACATAACATCCCTGTGGAACTCCACATAGTTATCAATATTTAATTCTCTAGATCTGTCTTTGAGCTTCTGCAATCTTGCTTCGTCCTGCTTGTTCCGACAGCTGCCAACAAATTGGAGCTTAGGTCTAGGCGATGATGAGTCTTGTTTTAGTCTCTCGATCACGAGTGCAAATGCTTCCAGCTGAAGAGTGTGGGCCTGGATGCGAAAACAAATGTCTAGTTAATATTTGCTGTCAATTATCCATGTGACTAAGCAAGAATCAAAGGCAAATGCAAATGTCTCCAACCACATTCATATTATGATAACAGCTTACCTTCTCTGGGCGAAACTGGGCAACAGATATAAACACAGGATTCTCGACTGATCTTTCTAATGGAAGCATCTGCTTGGACATTCATGAGTTCATGTCATCTATGATGGATATAAATGAAGCTCTGCCAATGAATAGTTAATGAAACTAGAAGATAAGGACAAGTTGCTAGAAATGCTCAAATCACAAATTTATTAGTAATGCCACGTCTTAGACACATTCAAAAAGATGAAACTTCCAACTTTGCAAACATCTAAGCAATCAGATGCAGATAACACTCGATCCAACTAGACAAGCATCAAAAGATATGATAGAGCTTAGAATGATCTTGGTTCAACATGAGCAAAAAAAAAAAAACTTCCAACAGAAAAAATAAACATGGAGATAAAGAAAGAAAAAGTAACTTATCATCTAGAAGCTAATTGTTTTCATTTGATATTTTTAATAACCAAATGGTTGGAAAGAGAACCCTCTGGTGATATGAGCTTATAGGGTTATAGGTGTTGAAATTTTAAGCTACTGGGTTTCCTCAAGTTAAAAAACAAACAAACTAGTAAGACATGATTATAGTAACTTCTTGTTGGATAGTGCAAAGAAGCTACTAGGCTAAATAGCGTCATAATGTACATCCCATGAAAATTTTCTTTTAGTTTTTTTTTCCTCTTTCTACTATTCTTCCACCCTGGTAAACAAGTTATTAATGATGAGATAAAGTGGAACATCCATAACTTTTATAAAATATATAAGTAAACGACCAACATTTGGTTATACAAATGGAAAATAGGTGGCTTTATGAGGAAAAGTGAAGATAGAAAGAAAAATATCTTGAATGGGTTTAAAGATTTTTTAAACTCCATGATATTATTAGCCTGATAAGTGCAGCAAAAATAATTGATTGGAGTTGGCCTCTCTATAAATGAAGTCAAACTTCTTAAATGTTACACTTATACAGTTAGTATCAATTCCAATCCTAGGTTTTCACCAACGCAGCAATCTACCATGCTTGGTGACTGCAATTTTTAATACAGATTTTTGATGAAGAGATCACTAAAATTTTCCAACACAATCCAAGGTTATTGTCGGTTGTCCAAACTCTTTCTCATTAATCAACTCTGAAACTTTTGCTGGTAAGTGCTGTATTCAATTTCTCAAATAAAATTGGATCAGGCATCATTGGTTCCTGTTCATCTTGGGGGTTCAGATTGGAATCAACAGATTTCAAAAACCAAGCAAACACACAACCAACTTAACGTTCATATTCATCTAAGTTCTAGCACATACGCCATATTTTGAGGATGAAAAGTGTGGTTACATAACAGACATTGAATGAGATGGTTGATAAAAAAAAAAATTAGAAGAACAATCAACCTGAAGCGATGAAGTATCGCAGGGAGGGTAAACTCTTTTAGTGTGTTGTGAGATCCTCCACAGCTTCTCTATATGTGATTTGGTCCATGAGGAATTTACCATTGCAAGATGTGCACAGGATCCAACCAATCCATATAGCCAACTAAACAATGTATAATAGACAACTTTGCACTGTGATAGTAAAACACTGCAAAGAAAACAAAATATAAGGTGTAAGATTGTTTTTAATCTATCCAAGAATAGGTCTCCTAATAAAAACAACCAACCATAGGAGAGCATATTCTGTTAATTCTTTAAATTAGAGGCCACCAATTAGTGTGAGTTTCCATAATATGTCGTAACTGAAAGTGAAACAGAGGAATTAATATTCATCACTTATAAATTTTATTAATCATGGTGAGGCAAAGACAATAAATATTTTGACCTGCACAAATTACCAAATGAGGTATCACAAAAGCTGAAATACCAAGTTTCCCATTTTGTGCTCTATCAATGATTCAACTTGTACATATGTTTTATAAACCATACAACAACTGACCATATAACTTCAAAAAAATATTTGCATTGCATATGAGACAACGAGTTCTAAGCTGAAAATTGTTAACAGGCCACTACAAAAATATGCTAAGCAACTTAATGAAAATGATGTAGTTTGTAGACAATTTGTGGAATCATACGTGATAGTGGAATAACATAAGCTTAAAACTGGCAAACGAGATCAAAATTAACAATACATTGGTCTGTGAAAGAAGATCAAGGATACAGTTCTAAGATGTAAGAATTCCTATACCTGCAGGAGAATTAGAGCTAGCAAGAATTTATGGATAACATTACTTAAATGTTTAACTCAATTCAATACCTGTTGGCAATTAAAGCATCATTGTTGTACATAGAGTTGAATTGAAGAACACGAGAAACCATGTCTGAACTGATAGTCGGATAATGAGTGTAGCAAATAACTTTGCACCCGAAAATCCGTGCAAGTGGATATGTAAAAGCATAGCCGCTAGTATCAAAATAGACTTGAGGTGTGAATTTGCATAAAGCTTCCCATGAAAGGTACACTGAGCCAAGGCTTTGTCCAATCATAGTAAAACGTGGATATGTGTGTTCTTCAACCCACTTCCTTCGGTACAAATGAACAACCTAAAAAGTGCAAGTTGGCAAGTTAAGATGCAAAAAAACTTGAGGAAAAAAATGAAGTATCAGAAAAGAAGAGAAGAAGAGGTGGAGAACAACTAACTTTCTAGTATTGACTTTTTGGTGAAACTTAAGCAATTACTTCACAAATGTAAATAGTGAAACTAGCATCCGTAACCTATATCCATAATCATATTAACTTACATAGGCCAAAAGCAAGTGATATCACTAAGCAAGAAAGCATCATCAAATCCACAACTTTGGCAATATGAAATATAAATGACAATCGATAATGTCTAACACAAGAAATTTTGTGTAAACACAATATCTTAAAATCCACATCAGTCATTAATAACAACTGCTAATACCACATGCTTGTATTATTTTTGCAAAACTAAATCAATGTATATCATAATCATATTCATTTGTATATGCCAAAAGCAATCTATATCACTAAGCAAGAAAGCATCCTCAAATCCACACCCTTTTTAGCAATCTGAACTGCAAATGATGACCTTCAATGCCCAACACAAGCATGAGTTTTTAGGTGAACATAACGTGCTAGAATCCTCATCATTTATTTTGGAAAAAAAAAACTAATGAATCACTACATACTAGCATAATTTTTTGTTTGTCGTATCTTCTTAAGTGAATAAAACTTATATATATCCACCATCAGTACAACAATAGAACACAGAGAACCTTCTAAAATGTTCTGCACCATGAAAGGTCTCACTACGACCCCTCGAAGCATACTGTGTTTATATTATTGAAGAATCAACAAGGAACCAATTTGACAAAACCTGATTTTCACATGGAATTCAAGGAGCCACGTTAGGAGAAAAGTAATCGACAAGGGACCAAGAATATATAAATCAGCGAAATCAGGGGGAAAAAAAAAACTAGTGCTTAGATATTGTGAAGCTACCTGAGGAGGGCGAAGAAGCCTGACGCCAAACCGATCGAGGGCACGTCCAGCAAGACTCTGAGGGGAGGCATCATCGCCGGTGAATATAGCGCAGTCTAGATCAGGATAATCCTCCTGAATTGCCTTGACCGAGCACCATAAAACCCTCTCCCCGCCGCCGCCGTCGTTGGTGTAGGGATGGAAGAAGCCCACCGCCTTCCGCCGCCTACGCCGCCCCAAAATCACAGCCGATGCCACCGATAAGAACACCAACGACAGGAAAGAAGAGATCAAGGCGGAGAGCAACGAGATCCAGAGCCCCATGACCAAAGATTTTGAGGAGGGGCGAAGAAGGAAGCATGAAGCATAGCAGGCGCATCCGCTCCCGAAAAGATTATTTTCTTCATTATAATCCATGGTAAAAGTTTCCAAGTGCCCCCTAAAGATTAGCAAAACTTTTAAAAGGCCCCTTAAATTTCATGTTTACATCTCCTGAATATTTTTATAGTTAAATTGAAAAGGGCTTCATTTCTTTTAATTAGCGTCCAAATGGCGTTCATGTTAAAAAAATATCAAAAGTACTTGTCCTATTTTTTATTTCAAAATTAATATAACAATATTAGCATAGAACCAGAGTAATTTTAACATGGACAGATTTATTATATTGGTATAAGGATCCATTTTCGACGGTGGCATATGTTGGTGTAAATAACACCAGAATTAAACTTAAATTTTAATTTTATCAAATGTTTAAGTTAAATTTTATTGTGATCTAACAAGTTGACTGAGTATACAAGCTGTTTACTCAATCGAGAAAAACCTAGTTGGAGATTAGGCAGGAGAAATCTTAGCAGATCGTGGAACCCAGGTGAAAATCCAAGTGGGTCGAGGGAACCCGATGCTTGGCGGTGTGATCGAGAGGTCTGGAAGACCGAAGATCAAGAGAAAAGTCCTGGCGAGCCGATTAAATCTAAGTGAAAAGCCCAAACTAGATCTGGAGGATCTAAGTTTGGCAGGTAGGTTGAAGTAAACAACTGGATGAGCGACAGTGAGATCGGGTTCCCGAAGGGAATAACCTTAGGTCGCTGATCCAACTGAAGAAATCGGGAGAAGGTTTCCAAGTTGAGATCAAGACAGTTCTACTGTCTTTTATATATTACTCATGCATTATAATTCTGCTAACATCTGTTTTGTAAGATTACTGTCAACAGTGTTTTACAGATTTGGCCGGATCGATCGACCGGATCGGAGGATTGGTCGACCGAACCATGATGACTCAACACAAACCAGTTCATCAGCATCGATCAAAAGTAAAAAGAAAAAGAGTTGATCGGTCGACCGAACCAATCAACATTAAAGCACCATTAAATGAGGATCTTGGCAAATCTCGACGAACAGGAAAGGAGCCTGTTCGGTCGACCAAAAGTATGGATCGGTCGACCGAACCTTTAATGAGCAGTTAATGCAAAAGATCGAGCCAGTGTTAGACTCCAGCCAGGAAGGAAGGGAGTTGGTTCGGTCGATCGAATAGAGGGATCGGTCGACCGAATCTCAAAGGCACTTATAAAAAGGAGCTCGAGGTTTGAGGCATAAACAACTTTCTGATTACAAAAAGGCTCACCTCTGCGCAAGCTGTTCGTACTGCAAGCTCACTGCAACTCTTCAAACTACTTCATCCGGAAGTACCGACCGAGCTTCAAATTCTACATTTAGTCGGTATATTAATTTTTAGCTTGCATTGTATTATTTCATTAGTAAGATAGTAGGATTGTTATTATCTTGCTCATTTGTATGATCTGCTTCTTTCCGAGGATTTTGGAAAGAAGAGTTAAAGTAGATTGCTCATCGATGTGGTTAAAGACCGCGGGCCTTTGAGTAGGAGTCGACCTAGACTCCGAACGAAGTAAACGAACTTGTCTTTTATTTTAATTTCCGCTGCACGATTCTGATTTTCAAAGAAAAAGAAAAGTTTTAAAAGAGCGTGATATCCCCCCCCCCCCTCTATCGAACTTATCCGATCCAACAATTGGTATCATAGCCTCATAAGCTCTAAAATTACTTAACCGTTTTTCAAAGCATCTTTTTAAAAAAATTTTATTGTCTTTTAGAATATTTTTCTTATTATTTCTATTTTTCAAGCACTACTAATCCCAAGACGAAAGTCTTAGAAATTGGTTTGTTATTTCTTGTATTCAAGGATGTCGAACTCCTATCAAGAAGGTTACAGTACTGTCCGGCCTCCTCTTTTCAAAGGGGAGAATTTTAGCTACTGGAAGAACAGAATGGAGTGCTATCTGAAATCAGACATTGAGCTTTGGTTCACAATACTGAAAGGCTACACACCTCCGACCAAAGATGGAACGCCACTAGAACCTGAAGATTGGACTCCTCCAATGATAAAAAAGGCACAACTAAACTATAAGGCGATCAACACCATCCAGTGTGGGCTCATAATAGAGGAGTTGAACCGAGTCGGCCCCTACGACAATGCTAAGGAACTATGGGACTCCCTGGTAAAACTACATGAAGGAACTGATGAGTCTAAGGTAAATAAACGGGACTTACTTTTAAATAATTTGTTTAATATTAAAATGTTTCCCGGAGAGACGACCTTGCAACTACACGCTCGATTGAAGGACATCCTCAATGGCCTCCATCTGATCGGACACAACCTGGAAAACCGCGACACAATAAGGTACGTGTTAAATGCTTTTCCGAGGAATGTTTTATGGGCATCAATTGTAGATGCGTACAAAGTTTCTAAGGATCTTTCCATTTTTAAGTTAGATGAGTTATTCTGTGAATTAGAATTACACGAGCAATCTAACATAAGCCATGTCGAGAAAGGAGTTGCCTTGTATGCAGATCCAAGCAAAGAAATAAAATAAAAAACAAAGATCGAGCCTGAAAGTGAGTCAGATGCTGACTTAACAAATGAAGAAGAGTTAGTCAACATGGTCCGGAGATTGCTGACGAAGAAATTCAGAAAAAGTGCCAAGAAGACACCATTCAACCAGACCCAAAACAAATCAGAAGTGATTTGTTACGGATGCAACAAAAAGGGGCATTTCAAAAACGAATGCCCAAATCGAAAGGAAGAAATGCCTAAATCGACAAGACGAAAGAAAGCCCTCCAAGCGACATGGGACGAGACCTCTTCCGACGAATCTGACATGGAGCAAACAAAGCATTCGAGCCATCTGTTAGTTAGAGCCTTAGAGCCAATCATTTGATGATTGTTGTATGGACTCGTTGTATCATATTCTTGTATATAAATAAAGGCATTTGTTTTTGGTTATTATACTTACTTGTATTGGTGCCAAATAACTAAGTATAATAACGTCCTTGAGTAGAAGGTTCTTACCTATATCAATCGATTGGTTGAATCGATAGTGAGATGATATAGGGAACACTACTCTTAATCATTCCTAGTCGAGTATTAACATTCAGGGACAATGTTAATGCGACGAGACTAGCATGTAGGTCAACTCGATGACTTGATCTCACAAGTCATGGATATGGAGATATCAAGTTGACACATGGGTATGCATTGGAGAATGTATACTGAATGACCCGCCATAAGAAAGTATCATGGATCGTTATATGAGTGTCATAAACTTTCTCATGTGGCTATTAGTATGACTATTAGTCCTTGGACCTGAAGTCACCATGGTTCCCTATATAAGGAGTTACATACTTTAGCTTCGTCAAACGTCATCCGTAACTGGGTGGACTATAAAGGCGATTACTAGGTATATAACAAATTATGCGGAGGGATGTGAGTGATGTAGATGAGATCTATCCCTCCTATATGACAGGAGTGACATCGATATTCTTGATAGAGTGAGACCACTAAGTGCATGACCATGCCCAAATGAGTCAATATGAGATATTGAGCTCATTTGATTGAGTGAGTCTACTTGGAGTTCAAGATTTAGATTGATTAGAGGATGACACGGTCTATGCCTCACATTGATCAATCTAGATGTCAATGATAGAAGGACACTTGTCATATATTGTGAAGAGTCATAATTAGTAGTCACAAGGTGATGTTGGATCTCAACATTCTTATAACTTGGGTAGTAATGATGTGTTGCTAGATACCGCTCATTACTTATGCTTCTAAATGGGTTTAGGAGCATTGCCAACGTTATAAGAACCTATAGGGTCACACACAAAGGGCAATTAGATGGAGATTAGGTTCATTTGATGAACCTAAAGGATTAGGTTCATGTGATGAACCAAATTGGATTAAGAGTAATCCAAATTAGGCTAATTGAGTTGGACTCAATTTGGTTCATGTATTAAATGAGTCTAATTTGGACTTAGACTCATTAAATCAATTTAATTCAATGAATAGAGATTCATTAAATTTAAATTGACTTAAACCAATGGTTAGATTTGATCAACCATGGGAGAGAAGTGGTCAAGTTTGACTTAACTTGAGAGGAAGATGAAGAGTTAAGTTTGACTTGACCATTTGCCACCTCATTGGTGAGTTGGCAAGAAGTGGACCAATGATGATGCTCCACATCATCATGATTGCTTAAATGAGATGTCACCTCATGGGAGTTACCAAGAGTTGTGACTCTTGGCATCCCATAGAGGTTACAATCTCTCTTAAAGTGGTCGACCACTTTAGATGAGGGGGTTAGTGCATTTTGTGTGCTTGGTGAGTAACTCCTTCTTCTTCCTCAAGCTCTTCTCTTCTCTCCCTCTCCTCCACCGTTACTGATCTTCTAAGGTTGCTAGCACATCCTTAGACGTTCTCTCCATCGAGTTGTTTGTGTGGATACACATAGAGGAGTATCTACTTTGATACTCTCGAGATCCGGCGACGAACCTTGAACGAGCGGGATTGCGAAGGGCTTCGCATCAAGGGTAACCTTTTTCTTTTGTAGATCTAGGAGTAGAAAACATGTATATGAAAGTTTTACATAATTTTATTTCTTCGCACGGATCCGTGGCATGGGGGTTTCGGGGTTTCCGCAACGCAAAAAGCGGTTTTTGCGGCCCGAAAAACCCTACACCATCTTGCATTTATGGAAAGAAACGAAGATTTCGACTCCGAGTCCGATGAAGAGTACGAGTCCGAGATCGACATCGAGTTCAAAAGAAGCAATGGATCTGAAGATCCAAATATGGTAACGATTTATTCTAAGTCAAATTTGCTTAAAATAGTTAAATGCTTGTTTAAAAAATTGTCAAAATTTGAAAAACAAAATAACTTGTTACTTAAGGAAATAGACCACCTTAAGCAGCAAGTTAACTTGAGTGACTCGACTAACCAAAGTTCAAGTCGGAACTTCAACTCAAGTTGAAAAACTTGAGGAAGAAAATTCCAACTTGAAAGGTCAAGTCGAGCAATTCAAGAAAATGTTGGAAAAGTTCGAACTGGGGTCCAAGTGTCGTACTTGGATCACAACAAGCCATGTACAACAAATCTATACTTGGTTACAATCCTAAACAAACAAACAAATCATACTTGTCATTAATTAGTCAAAATATTAGAAGTCAAGTCTAAGCATGGGTCCAAACAAAACATTTAACCAAATCAATTAAACTGAACATATACTTAATCCCTAAGAGTCAAATTCATTACTTAGATAGACTTTATCTAAGCTATGACTCAGGGGGAGCAACTAGAATGACAATTCAACCAACATGATTAGTCAAACTCATACACTTAGGATTAGGTTTACTTTATGCTTAGAACGGTTAGATAAAAAATGTTTACCAAACCCTACAACATAGCATCAGAATAGATTGGGATGATAGTACGTCAAGGAAACCTTGTCGAAGACATGTCTAGGCTGAATCTTGTGTATTCTACCTGGTGCACTAAACTTAGTGGATCTGACCGAAGCTACCCAGTCAAACATGGGCTAGTTAGACCAAAATTTAGTATTAAGTTTTTTGAGCGGGAACAGTTTGGAAAGTCTTCAGCAAGTGGTCCATCGTTGATACACAAGAAGACCATATGTCTCACCACTGAACTGAAAACTTATCCATAGGAAGCTTGCTTGATTAACCCAAAGCTAAGTTTGAATCTAACATAGGTTCAATAACCTTTTTCAATAGTTCAATAATTAAATAATTTAAAATTAATTAAATTAAAATTATTTTAAAAACTTAATTAAAATTATTTTAAAAAACTTAATTAAAATTATTTTAAAAATTTAATTAAAATTATTTTTAAAAAAACTTAATTAAAATTATTTTAAAAACTTAATTATTAAAATTATTTTAAAACTTAATTATTAAAATTATTTTAAAACTTAATTATTAAAATTATTTTAAAAACTTAACTAAAATTATTTTAAAAACTTAATTATTAAAATTATTTTAAAAGCTTAATTATTAAAATTATTTTTAAAACTTAATTAAAATTATTTTAAAAACTTAATTAAAATTATTTTTAAAAAAAATTAATTAAAATTATTTTAAAATTTTAATTTAAAAACTTAATTAAAATTATTTTTAAACTTAATTAATTTTTTTTAAAACTTAATTATTTTAAAAACCTTCAATTATTTTAAAATATATATTACAAAAACTATATTTAAAATTATTTTCTAATCCAAATCAACTACATACTACCAAAATCTAAAAATTTACTCACGTACTAAAACTCATCCATTAACCAACCTTTGATCCTACGTTTTGTGTAGGAATCCAAAGCTCTATATAAATGGATCTTGGACAGTGGCTGCTCCAGACACATGACTGGGGATCAACACAAATTTACCAATATCAATTTCAAAAATTTAGGATCCGTTGCCTTTGGAAACAATGGCAAATTAAAGGTAATAGGTACAAGTGAAATTCAATTACAGTCTAACATTTCAATTAAAAAGATTTTACTTGTTGAACATTTTCATTACAATTTGCTTAGTATAAGTCAGCTCTGTGATTCAGGTTTTAAAGTTAAATTTTTATCTTCTGAATGCTTAATAAATTACAATGAGTCATCTAATATATTATTAAAAGGATTTAAAGAAGGACAAATTGATCCTACACTTTTTATTAAAACCTTTAATTCAGACATTTTCATAGCTCAAGTCTATGTTGACAATATTGTATTTGGTTCAACCAACTCAACATTCTTAAAGGAATTTGTAACATTAATGGAAAATGAATTTGAAATGAGTTTGGTTGGTGAATTAAACTATTTTTTAGGTCTTTAAATTATACAAACTAAAGATGGTAACTATGTACATCAAACTAAATACACAAAAGACTTTATTAAAAAATTTGGTATGAAAACTCAAAAGAACTTAAAACACCTATGACAAGTAACATTAATCTTGATAGTGACGAGAATGGTAAATCTGTTGACTTAAAGTCTTATAGAAGCATGATAGGAAGTTTACTTTACCTAACCGCGAGCCGACCCGACATTTTATTTGCAGTCAGTATGTGTGCCCGATATCAAACTTGTGCGAAAGAGTCCCATTTATCCTTGGTTAAACGAATTATTAAATATTTAAAAGGAACTGTTAATGTAGGAATATGGTACCCTAGAACTTCACAATTTGACTTGATAGAGTATTCTGATTCAGATTATGCCGGATGTAAGTTGGATAGAAAGAGTACTAGTGGAGGTTGTCAATTGCTAGGATCATCTTTAGTTAGTTGGTTTAGTCGTAAGCAACAATGTGTTGCATTATCTACCACCGAAACTGAATACATAGCAATGGCCGAATGTGTAGCCCAATTGTTATGGATGTCTCATACCTTAAAAGACTTTAATCTAAATTATAAAAATGTAAAAACTTACATTGATAATATTAGCTCTATAATTCTAACTAAAAATCCAGTACATCACTCTAGAACTAAACATATAGAAGTAAAACATCATTTCATTAAGGATCATATTTCTAAAGGGGATATTGAACTAAACTATATTGAATCTAAATATAATTTGGCTGATATTTTCACTAAACCATTACCTGAATCAAAATTTAGTAACTTAAGAAGATAATTAGGGATGTGTTTTATAGAATATGTTTCTTAAAATGCTTTCAAAATATTACTTAGTAGTTTTCAAAATTATTTTTGTAAAATTCTCTTTTCAAATTTAGATTTTCAAAACTCTTTCAAAATATTTTCATTTTCTGGAGTAGCCTAGGTCCTACCATAAACTTGCATGATCCTATAGTTCTAGGAGCCAGCATCTCACAAGCACAGTAAGATCCCTTGCTTGATAACTTAGAATGGGTGAGATGCTTAGGACATAACCTAAGATTTCAGATGCTTATGTAAGTGCATCGCTATAAATCTGGGCTTTAAACAACATACATGAATCAATTTAAGTTAACTAGCTAGTAACAACCTAGTTAGTCCTAAATACTCAAATTGACCAACCTGAATCAATAGCTACTATCTTGTGGTAGTTATTCTTGAACAAAGGTTGGACATTTCATCATAAGGACATTTTTTCGTAATTTTTCTAACCATGCTTGGACTTTTAGGTTGTTGTCAATTTTAGGGGGAGCTTTGATTTTTAAAAAGTCTTTCTTACAAATTTTCAAAATTTTTTATTTTTATTTTTAAAATATTTTTTGAAATATTTCTATCAGTTTCAACTTAGTGGCAATTTTCACAAATTCTACACTTCTCAAAATTTTCAAAATTACTTTTCCCTTCTTAAAACAAAAAAAATAGTAATAAAATTAATAAATAAAAAAATACAAATATTACTATTTTTTTAACTTGGTGAAATTTTTCAAATTTTTCTATCATTTTAACTTCCTTAACTTTTTAAAGATTATTCGTGTTTTCATAATTTCATTTTGCCCTTATTTCAAAAATAATAAATAAAATTCTTCTCAAAGTTGTTAATATTAATTTTACATATATTTTTTTTAAAAATACTTTACTTATGCTTGATTTTTATTTTTCTACCATCTTACACTTTTCCACTAATTTTCAACTTTCGAAAGATCTATCTAATATTGTTACAATTTTCATAAATTACAATACTTTTAACCTTATGATTTTTTTTTTTCAAAATTACACTAAGTTATTAACTTTGACTTTTTTGCATTCAAAGGTTTTCTGTGACCTTTATTAGTTTTCCTTGGTTTTGAGGTCTTTCCCTATTTTTGATGTGTATCAAAGGAGGAGAGATAGTCATGAATTCAGGGGGAGTTAGTTAACTTAGGAGGAGAGTTAAAAGTTAAATTGCTTTTTTATTTAATTTTTGCATATTTTAACTTAACTTTGAACCTTGGTTGCCAAACATCAAAAAGGAGGAGATTGTTGGTACAAGTAGCACCAGAACCAAACCTAAGTTTTGATGTTGTCAAAGGTTCAAGTTAAGTCTTGTTGTGATCTAACAAGTTGACTGAGTGTGCAGGTTGTTTACTCAATCGGGAAAGACCTAGTTAGAGGCTAGGCAGAAGAAATCTTAGTAGATTGTGGAAGCCAGGTGAAAGTCCAAGTGGGTCAAGGGAACCCGATGCTTGGAGGTGTGATCGAGAGGTCTGGAAGACCGAAAATCAAGAGAAAAGTCCTGGCGAGCCGATTAAAGCTAAGTGAAAAGCCCAAACTATATCTGGAGGATCTAAGTTTGGCAAATAGGTTGAGGTAAACAACTGGAGGAGCGACAATGAGGTCGGGTTCCCGAAGGGAATAACCTTAGGTTGTTGATCCAACTGAAGAAACCGGGAGAAGGTTTCCAACTTGAGATCAAGACAGTTCTACTGTCTTTTATATATTACTCATGCATTATAATTGTGCTAACATCTGTTTTGCAAGATTACTGTCTAACAGTGTTTTGTAGGTTTGGCCAGATCGGTCGACCGAACCATAATGACTCAGCACAGACCAATTCATCAACATCGATCAGAAGCAAAAGGAAAAAGAGATGATCGGTCGACCAAACCAAAGGATCGGTCGACCGAACCAATCAACATTAAAGCACCATTAAATGAGGATCTTGGCAAATCTCGATGAACAGGGAAGGAGCTTGTTCGGTCGACCAAAAGTAGGGATCGGTCGACTGAATCCTTAATGAGTAGTTAATGCAAAAGATTGAGCTAGCGTCAGACTTCAGCCAGGAAGAAAGGGAGCTAGTTCGATCGACCGAACAGAGGGATCGGTCGACCGAATCTTAAAGGCACTTATAAAAAGGGGCTCGAGGTTTGAGGCAAAAATAACTTTCTGATTACAAAAAGGCTCACCTCTGCGCAAGCTGTTCGTACTGTAAGCTCACTACAACTCTTCAAACTACTTCATCCGAAAGTACCGACCGAGCTTCAAATTCTACATTTAGTCGGTATATTAATTTTTAGCTTGCATTGTATTTTTCATTAGTAACATAGTAGGATTGTTACTATCTTTCTCATTTGTATGATCTGCTTCTTTCCGAGGATTTCGGAAAGAAGGGTTATAGTATATTGCCCATCGGTGTGGTCAAGGACCACGGGCTTTCGAGTAGGAGTCGACCTAGACTCCGAACGAAGTAAACGAACTTGTCTTTTATTTTAATTTTCGCTGCACGATTTTGATTTCCAAAGACAAAGAAAAGTTTTAAAAGAGCGCGATATTCACCCCCCCTCTATTGCACTTATCCGATCCAACAACATATCTTCCGAGCAAAAATTTCTTCTATTTTCTAATTATTTAACTGTTGATTATAAAATTATCTTATGATTTATCTTCTTTTATATAATTTAAGATAAACTATGAGAAAGTGTAAACAAAATCACTTTTTACTACATCAAGTAAAAGGTAAGATGGATTCCCTAAGTAACTAGAGTTCAAATCTCATGTAGAGCACATTACACTTAGGAATTTGAAAATTCTATGATGTTGGATCGTGGTTCAAAAATGTAGAATCTCGTCTAAATCATCATTTGTCAGGACTTTTTGGAGTAAGTTCTTTGGCTTGGATAGGACATTTAGGTGACGTTTGGTTTAGAAGTTTGGGAATGAGAGAATGGATTCATTCCCAAACCTTGTGTTTGGTTAATGGGAATGGAATCAAGATTTTGGAATGCAACCCAAAAACTTGGGTATGGATGAAACCCACCCCCTCCCTTGGGTTTTGATGGAATGAGAATGAGAATTAAGTTTTGGATGAAAATACCCTTAATATATTTGTTCAATTTTTCTTTCATTTTACTCTCTCTCCTTGTTCTCTCTCATCATATTTTCTCTCTCCTCATTCTATCATCACACTTTCTCTCTCAATATATTTTTTCTCTCCTTATTTTCTCTCATCACACATTTTCTACCATTTCTCTTTATATTCTTTCTCATCACACACACTCTCTCCATCAATCTGGGACCTTGCTTCATGGAGAATAGGTTGACGCTCGTCTTTTAGTAGCGCATGCTGCTAACGAAATAATGTAGGAAGGCCCTTCGGAAGTCCTTGAAGCTTTGGATGGACCCACCCGACAGCCTTCTAAACCATCGTTGTGCCGAGCCGGAGAGTGTGGTGAGGAAGACTCGACACTTAACTCCCTCTGTGTACTGATGAAGAGTAGAAGCGTTATCAAACTTACCAAGATGGTCGTCCAGGTCGGTCGACCTATTATATTCTCCGATCGCCAAGGGAGCATAGTGCCTTGACAACTGATCTTGTAGGATTGCCTCGGAGAATTGGCGGTTGATCTGCTCGGACGATGAATCAGCTCGGGTGCCTTGCCTTTCCTTGCATCCCCCACGGGCACTTTATCTGAAGAAGAGTCCCTTCCTTGATGGGTGATACGGATATGGTATGAGGGGTATAGGAGAAGTTAAGAGGAAGAAGAGGGGCAATTTGGTAAAAGGACTCTTAGGGTTTTAAAGAAAGGGGGGCACTGTAGCAACAAAGGGGGGCTAGGTGCAGGGTTTTTCTACCGCCGCTGTGTTGGTTAGTCCTAGGAAGATCGTACCGGTTCCATTGTACAAAAATTTTGTACAAGTGGCGAACCTTTCCTAAATAACCTATTGTGTTCTTTAGAAGTTAAATTAGGAATCGCAGACGGAACTTAACATCATTGATTCCAAATTTAACTTATCTGTTCTTAATGGTTTAGATATGAATCGCAAGCGGAACTTAACACTATTGATTCAAATCCACCTACGTTATAAATTCCATTGAATATTAATTTCCAAAACTGGCTTCCAGGACTGCATGGCGAGACACATGACCTTCTTGGGTATGGGAGCATCCACCACTGCCTAGGCAAAGCCTTTTAAGGAAAGCTAATATTTAATTTCCTTATATAACTCTAGGTTTAACCAAAAGGAACAATCGAATCACAAATTCGAAAAACAAAACAAAGAAAACACAACTTTGAAATAAATCCAAAAAACTAGAATATAATGCCTCTTGTGTTTGGAATTCATACAAAGAAAAATAACTAGCATGATGCAGAAGAAAATACTAGTTATACCTTCTCTTTGTATGCTATTGACCTCGAGATCTTCTGCCGTATTCCTTGCCTCGCCTTGGATGTTGTGTGGGCGATGATCCTCCAAGATGAACACCACCCAAAGAACTTCTCCTCCTTCTTCTAAGTTTCGGCCACCACAACCACAAGGAAGCAAAAGAGAGCAAAGGGAAAAAGAGGGAGAGAGGAGCCAGCCACAAGAGGATCACAAAGCAAGAGAATAAGAATTGTTATCTCATGAGGTCTCCCCTCCCATTCTTTTATATTACTTGCCCAAGGCAAATAAGGAAAGACTTTTTACAAAAATTAAAATCTTCCTCTTGTTTTTCCTTTTTCCTTTTTATTTTTCCTTTTCTTTCCTCTTGATTGATTCAATCACCAATCATTGATTGGTTTTATTTAGTCGGCCCCTTGCTTGGGCACTAAGCAAGGGTGGCCAGCCCCAATAGGAAAGGAATAATAATTTTGTAAAAAAAATTTATAAGCTCTTATAAAATTTTACAAGCTCTCTTTCAATATCCTAAAGTGGGAGTTAAAAAAGAAAAATTTTAAAAATTAAAACCATGTTTTAAAATTTAAAACTTCTCTTTTAAAAATTTCCTTTTTTAGCATGGTTACAAAAATAGAAAATTTTAATTTTAAAACTTCTCTTCCTTTTTTCTAAAACCATGAGGATGATTATAAAAGGAAAGTTTTAAAACTTTTAAAACTCTCTATTAAACCATGTGACCTAATTCAAATAAGGAAAGTTTTATATTTTAAAATTTCTCTTTTAAAACTTATAGTTTTCTACAAAGAGAAGATTTTAAAAATTCAAAACACCCCTCCTTATTTGACAAATTGTGGCCGGCCCTTCATTGCTTGGACACCAAGAAAAGGGTCGGCCCCTTAAGAGGAGATGGTGGCCGGCCCTTGCTTGGTCACCAAGCCTTGGGCCGGCCTCCTTCTTGGACACCAAGAAGGGCTTTTATTTGGATGGACTTGAGGCTTTAATGAGGCTACGATAGAGACCTAGAGGAGAAATTGGTTTTGACCTTCCGATGAGCTTGAGTATCCCGTGTTCACCCCGAACACACAACTCAAGCTCATCAATAATAACTCATTCCACTATTATTGCACTACTGCACCAATCCCAAATTACATTATGGGCTCCTTCATATATGAGTGTATTAGTCTCCCTGTGTTTAAGATAACGAATGTCTACTAATTAAGTAAATTACTGACAACTCACTTAATTAATATCTAAGTCCAAGAGTAGTATCACTCAACCTCATTGTCATGTCGTACTAAGTCCACTTGCAGGGTTTAACATGACAATCCTTATGAGCTCCTCTTGGGGACATTCTCAACCTAGATTTACTAGGACACAGTTTCATTCTATATCAACAACACACCATATAAATAATACCATTTCTCAACTTATCGGACCTATTGATTTATCGAACTAAATCACACCCTTTGATAAATTAAAGAAACGAATATTGAGTATATGTGCTTGTTATTATATCATGATTAAGAGAATATACTTCCATAATAACAAAGGTCTTGTTCTTTTATGCAATTAGTATAAAAGGAACTTACCTTAAATGGTCCTGCTCAATACACTCAAAGTGTACTAGTGTAATTTTATAGTTAAGATAAACTAATATCAAATTGCACTACGACTATTCCAATGGTTTGTTCCTTTCCATCTTAGTCGTGAGCTACTTTTTATAACTTATAAGGAACTGATAACATGATCTTCTGTGTGTGATACCACACATCATGTTATCTACAATATAAATTAATTGAACAACTACACTTAACATATAAATGTAGACATTTGACCAATGTGATTCTTTTATTTCAAAAATAAATGTTTACAAAAGTTAAACTTTAAGTATACACTCTAACACGCTGAGCACAGGGAGCAACAGGGTTTTTCTTTGTATGGGGCTTCTTCGCCGCCAGCAGGGGAGGAAAGGGAAGAGGTTTTTAGGGTTCAGCCGCCGCACTATGCTCCTCTTGCGGGCAAGTGCCTCTAGCCATCGCCCCCTTCTTCTCCTCCTCACGAAGCCGCCACCGGATGGATTCTGAGTCGCCGCCAGGGAGAGACTAGCAACGTCACCGGTCGCACATGTCGGCGCTGCCAGTCGCACACCTCCTCCATCGTCGTCGTGAGCCCTTGATCCCCTCTCTGCTACCTCCTCCTTTCTCTGACGCCGACGCCGTCGAAGAGCGCCACCTCCGCCTCCAACAGCGCCGCTTCCGCCTCCAACAGCGCTGCCGCCGCTTCTGGTGGTCGCCGCTGCTGCCGCCGACGCCTCTCGCGCGCTGCCACCGACGCCTCCCGTAGACGTCGACACCGCCTCCAGCGGGTGTCACCTCCAATGACAGCCGCTGCCCCCTCTAGCAGTCACCGCCTGTTAGAGTGTATACTAAAAGCCTAGCTTTTTGTAAACATTTATTTTGAAATAAAGAATCACATTAGTCAAATGTCTACATTTATATGTTAAGTGTAGTTGTTCAATTAATTTATATTGTAGATAACATGGTGTGTGGTGTCACACACAGAAGATCATGTTATCAGTTCCTTATAAGTTCTAAAAAGTAGCTCACGACTAAGATGGAAAGGAACAAACCATTGGAATAGTCGTAGTGCAATTTGGTATTAGTTTATCTTAACTATAAAATTATACTAGTACACTCTGAGTGCATTGAGCAGGATCATTTAAGGTAAGTTCTTTTTATACTGACTGCATAAAAGAACAAGACCTTTGTTATTATGGAAGTGTGTGCTCTTAATCATGATATAATAACAAGCAGATATGCTCAATATTCATTTCTTTAATTTATTGAAGGGTGTGATTTAGTTCGATAAATCAATAGGCCCGATAAGTTTAGAAATGGTATTATTTATATGGTGTGTTGTTGATTATAGAATAAAACTATGTCCTAGTAATCTAGGTTGATAATGTCCCCAAGAGGATCTCATAAGGATTGTCATGTAAATCTTGCAGGTGGACTTAGTCCTACATGACAATAAGGTTGAGTGGTACTACTCTTGGAGTTAGATATTAATTAAGTGGGTTGTCAGTAACTCATTTAATTAGTGGGCATTCGATATCTTAAACACAGGGAGATTAACACACTCATGATAAGAAGGAGCCCATATAGGAATATGGGATTGGTGCGGTAGTTCAATAATAACTCTTTAGTGGAATGAGATATTATTAATGAACTCAAGTTGAGTGTTCAGGGCTAACACAGAAAGCTCAAGCTCATCGGGAGACCAAAACCAATTCCTCCTTTCAGTCCCTGTCGTAGCCTCTTATTTATAAAGTTTTATACCCACCTAAACCCACCTTCTTACCCATTCCAAGGTGGTCGGCCAAGCCAAGCTTGGAGCCCAAGCAAGGGTCGACCAAGATAAAGCTTAGATGGGTTGAGGTGTGGCCGGCCCTAGCTTGGAGCCCAAGCTTAGGTGGCCGACCACATAAAAATAAAAGGAGTTTATTTTAAAATCTTTTTTTATGTGGAAGCCATGGTTTTAAAAGAGAGTTTAAAATTTAAATCTTTCCTTTTATAGCTTTCTACAAAAGATTAAGAGAAATGTTTGATATCTTTTCTTATTTGTAGTTAAAAGGAAGATTTTAATTTTTGATAAAACTTTCCTTTTTTGTAACCATCCTCATGATTTTAAAAGAGAGTTTTAAAATTAAATTTTACCTTTTATAGTTTTCTACAAAGGATTAAGAGAAAGGTTTGATATCTTTCCTTATTTGTAGATTGAAGAAAAGATTTTAATTTTGGAGAAAATTTTCCTTATTGAAATCATCCACATGTTTTAATAGAGAGATTTTAATTTATAAAAGTTTCCTTTTATAACCAACCCGAAAGGAATTTTTTAAAGAGAAATTTTTATTTTAAAAATTTCCAGAAACAAATTAGGAAGTTTTAATTTTGTGTTCAAAACTTTCTTTATTTGGAGGAGTTGTAGGGGTCGACCACATTAATAGAAGAAAAGGAAATTTTTTTATTAATTAAATTTTCCTTTCTATGGCAAGGAAAATAAGGAAGTTTTTATTAAAACTTTCCTTATTTGTCAAGACCAAGGAATAAAAAAGAGAGGGTAGAGGTGCCTCACCTCAATACAACATATCATCTAGTATTCCTCTCTTCTCTTCATTGTGGTGGCCGACCCTCTCTTCCTCTTCCTCTCTTATTCTTCTTCCTTGTGTGGTCGGCAGCATCTTCATCTCAAGGAGCTTGGTGGTGGCCGGATCTTGTTAAAGGAAGAAGGAGAGATAAGAGGCTTTGTTTCTTAGCATCCCTTGGAGCTTAGTTGGTGGCCGAAAGTTCTTCATCTCTTGAAGATTGGTGGTTGCCGAAACTTGCTTCGAGAAGAAGGAAGCTTGGGTGGATTCTCGTCTCGGTAGATCGTCGCCCACATGACGTCCAAGATAAGAAGAGGAATACGATAGAAGATCGTGAGGTCTATAAGCTACAAAAGGTATAACTAGTTATTATTTTTCGCATCATAACTAGTTCATCTTTTTGTTTAGACCTTGAATACCAAACACAAAAGGCTAACGTTTCTAGGTTTCGGATTTATGATTCGAATTTATGTTTCTTTTGTTTTTTCGATCTTGTGATTTGATTGTTCTTATTGGTTAAACCTAGGGTTACTATAAGAAGATTAAATATTGAATTTCGTTGAAAGACTTTGTCTAGGAAGTGGTGGATGCTCCCATAATCAAGAAGGCCTAGTGTCTCGCTATGTTTAACCAGGAAGCCAATATCTGAAATAAATATTTAATCAAATTTGTAACATAGATGGATTTGGATTAATAATGTTAACCATCGTTTGTAATTTAAGTCTAAACCTCTAAGAACAGATAAGAAGAGGAATACGATAGAAGATCGTGAGGTCTATAAGCTACAAAAGGTATAACTAGTTATTATTTTTCGCATCATAACTAGTTCATCTTTTTGTTTAGACCTTGAATACCAAACACAAAAGGCTAACGTTTCTAGGTTTCGGATTTATGATTCGAATTTATGTTTCTTTTGTTTTTTCGATCTTGTGATTTGATTGTTCTTATTGGTTAAACCTAGGGTTACTATAAGAAGATTAAATATTGAATTTCGTTGAAAGACTTTGTCTAGGAAGTGGTGGATGCTCCCATAATCAAGAAGGCCTAGTGTCTCGCTATGTTTAACCAGGAAGCCAATATCTGAAATAAATATTTAATCAAATTTGTAACATAGATGGATTTGGATTAATAATGTTAACCATCGTTTGTAATTTAAGTCTAAACCTCTAAGAACAGATAAATTGAATTTGGAATCAATAATGTTAAGTTCTGTTTGCGATTCCTAATTTAATTTCTAAAGAACACAATAGGTTGTTAGGAATGGTTCGGGACTTGTACAAAATTTTTGTACAGGAGAACTAGTAAGATATTCCGAGTAGCAACCAACAATTGGTATCAAAGCTAGGATTTGCCTCTGTGTGTTTGGTTTTCAGTTTAATTATGCACATGTCATACATAATTTAGGCAGGATAATAGTAGGATATGCTAACTCTGTGGTTGTAGGATCCAACTATTATGGCTTATAGTGATTGTGTGTGATTGGACCCTTGGACATGTCAAGGACATTTTATGTGTGTACATGATTATATGTATTAAATACAGTAGGAGCTGTATTAGTTTTAGGATTTTATATTTTTGTTTCGATCTAGATTACATGTACATTCCCTTGTGTAATATAGGATCGATAAATGTAAAATTCTATTTTTGTCGCGGATCGTATCCTTGCGAGGCGTGGTACTATTTGAGGACCAGAGGCGTAGAGGAATAAGGAAGTAAGATGGATGCGGCGACTAGACCCAATTACGATGGCTAAAGATGGTAGTAGCTAGAGTTGGCAGCACACGGAGGACAGTGATGGAAAAGGCCATAATAGTTGGGAAATTGTTTTTCCATATTTATTGCTTTATTTGCTGTGATGTGTGTATGCATGGTTAAAATTCCTCACCTTAAATAACTAAGTGAGAGAGGGATTAGTAAATAAATTTCACAGTCTCCATTACTGTTTGTAAGTGATGCAACAAACTTGCGTGTTGGCTCTGAGTGCCTCCCTCCACAACGGATGAGTTTGTTTGCAAATCACTAGATCAAACTTCCTTTATGGATGGTTATAGGAAATTATTTAGGAGCGTGTGATTTTCTCCAACTGAAGGGGCACAATCCTATTTAATGGACTAAGTATCAAGTAATGATATACACTTAGACACATTTAATAGCATCCTCCCCAACGGAGTCACTACTATTATTTGTGTGACCAAAGAAAACCAACTATTAATTTTATTTGTCATAAAGTTAGGATGACAAGATAATAAAATTAATGGGTAAGACCCTCCTCTTACAAATGTTTAATTTTGTATACGTCTACACTAACATGGCACGCAAAATTCACGGTGTCTTGAGATGTTGATAAATTTAAATAATATTATTTGAGAAATCAATATTATTCTAAATTTAGAGTCTTGACCAAAGTTTATTTTGTGATTCTTAGGATGACTTTCAACCCACTGGCTGTTTTTCTGAAAAAGAACAAACTTACTAGTCCCAACTACATAGATTGGAAAAGAAACCTAGACATTGTCCTAACTGCTGAAGGCTATAAGTTTGTACTATTAGAGGTCTGCCCTAATGTGCCTAATAGTGATTCTAGTGAAGAGGAGATTGAGTATCATAAGAAATGGGTCAAGGCATATGAGATGGTGCGGAGTTACATTTGGCTTTTATATCAAATGTGCTATAACATCAGCATCAGACCATGCCTACTGGCCATGACATGATGTATAATCTCACGGAACTCTTCGAACACTAGAATTGAGCTGACAGGCAAGACTGTATGATTTCTAGGTACTGGACTAAAAGCAGGAATGGATAAGCCGAAAGGCAAGTGCTTCATTTGCAAGCAGTCTGGACATTTGTAGGCGAACTGTCCTCATAGAAAGAAAACAATATAGGTATATCTTATTGTCTAGTAGTTGGAACATGTTTAGTGGTGTTATCTACCGGTACCTGGCGTGTAGATATAATAACCACTGATCATGTTTGCAAATCATTGCAGGGGTTCCAAGAAATCCGACAACTACACGAAGGAGAAATCACTGTTTATATGGGCAATGCTACAGAAGTAGCAACTGTTGTAGTGGGAGATGTTTATAGGAATAAAATATTGGTTTTAAAAAATTATCTTTACGTACCAAGTTTTAGAAAGAACTTGATTTCAGTTTCTAAACAATATAAGGATGGATATTCTGTCTATTTATGATAGCAAAGGTGTTATCAAGATAAATAGGGAAGTTATCTGTTCTAATACGTTTGTTGGCAATTTGTATACTCTAAATCCAATAACTCCCACGATGCAACAAATGAAAATTAATAACACATCTTCTAAATCTAATAAGAGAAAGGAACATTCGAAAATGAACCAAACATATCTTTGGCATCTAAGACTTGGTCATATTAACTTGAGTAGGATTCAAAGGACTCTTGGGTTCATTAGTGTTGGAAAACTTTCCAACTTGCGAATCTTGCTTAGAAGAAAAAATGACCAAAAGACCTTTTAAGGCCAAGGGGTATAAAGCCAAAGATGTGTTAGAACTAGTTCATTCTGATTTGTGTGGTCCTATGTCTATCCAGACAAGAGGTGGTTTCGAATATTTTGTCTCTTTCATAGATGATTATTCGAGATATGGGTACATTTACTTAATGCACTGCAAGTCTGAATGCTTTGATAAGTTCAAAAAGTACAAGACTGATGTGGAGAAACGTCATGGCAAAAGTATCAAGACACTACGGTCTGATCGTGGTGGCGAATACCTCTTTGGAGAGTTTAGGTATTACTTATCAAAGGCTGGGATACAATCCCAATTGTCTGCACCTGGTACACCCCAACAGAATAGTGTGGTAAAACGAAAAAATAAGACTCTTATGAAAATGGTTAGATCGATGATGAAATATTTAGAATTACCAGATTCGTTTGGGGATATGCTTTGGAAACAGCAGTGTACATTCTGAATATTGTACCTTCTAAATCAATACCCTCTACTCCCATGGAATTATAGAATGGGTGTAAGCCTAGTCTGAGTCATATTCGGATATAGGGAAGTCTAGTACATGTGCTGGAGGGAGATACTAACAAGTTGGAATCACGTACAGAAGTTTATCTATTTGTAGGATATCCTAAGGGAACGATAGGTGGTTTGTTTTATAATCCTAAAAATCAGAAGATCATTGTTAGCACCTGATATGGGTTAGGTTTCATAGGCCCCCGATAAGAAAGGGAAAGGATATAACCAAACGGAGAAGATAGGTCAATATCGGCCGGGATACACCTCAAAAGAGGTAGGTTGATATCGGCCGAGATATACCTCAAAGGAGGTAGACCAATATCGATCGAGACACACCTTCAAGAAGGAAAGCCAATATCGGCCGAGATATGCCTTCAAGGAGGCAGGCCCATATTGATCAGCATATACCTTAAAGGAGGTAGGCCAATACCGGTCGGGATATACTTCTAAATGATTAGATCATTGTCGACCGAGATATACCTCTAAGAAGATAGGCCAATATCGGCCGGGATACACCTCAAAAGAGGTAGGTCAATATCGGCCGAGATATACCTTAAAGGAGGTAGACCAATATCGATCGAGACACACCTTCAAGAAGGAAAGCCAATATCAGCCGGGATATGCCTTCAAGGAGGCAGGCCCATATTGATCAGCATATACCTTAAAGGAGGTAGGCCAATACCGGCCGGGATATACTTCTAAATGATTAGATCATTGTCGACCGAGATATACCTCTAAGGAGGTAGGCCAATATCGGCCGGGATATGCCTTCAAGGAGGCAGACCCATATTGATCAGCACATATCTCGAAGGAGGTAGGCTAATATCGATCGAGACATACCTTTAAGAAGGAAGGCCAATATCGGCCGGGATATACCTTCAAGGAGGCAGACCCATATTGATCAGCACATACCTCGAAGGAGGTAGACTAATATCGATCGAGACATACCTTTAAGAAGGAAGGCCAATATCGGCCGGGATATGCCTTCAAGGAGGCAGACCCATATTGATCAGTACATACCTCGAAGGAGGTAGGCTAATATCGATCGAGACATACCTTTAAGAAGGAAGGCCAATATCGGCCGGGATATGCCTTCAAGGAGGCAGACTCATATTGATCAGCACATACCTCGAAGGAGGTATGCTAATATCGATCGAGACATACCTTTAAGAAGGAAGACTAATATCGGCCGGGATATGCCTTCAAGGAGGCATACCCATATTGATCAGCACATACCTCGAAGGAGGTAGGCTAATATCGATCGAGACATACCTTTAAGAAGGAAGGCCAATATCGGCCGGGATATGCCTTCAAGGAGGCAGACCCATATTGATCAGCATATACCTCAAAGGAGGTAGGCTAATATCGATCGATACATACCTTTAAAAAGGAAGGCCAAACATCGGTTAGCCTGAATAATGCCTTGAACAGATACTTGATAAAAATTACATACTTAATAAGATATAGTCCAATGATAGCTGGGATAATAAACATAGAGGAGCACGAACGGGCACTAAGCCTCATGAAAAGTAATAATAATTGATCAAACCTAATTAAGTTCAGCCCCGATCAATACGAGGAATATTAGTATATCGAGCTATCTATGATGTAATAAAAACGGGAGGCGCGAGTAGGAAAGATGGAAATACTTTACAAAAACTTGTGAAACAGAAGAGAAGTAGTATTTCAAATAAAGCAGTTCATGAAGATATTTGCAGCATGTGATTGTATAATAGGTGCTATATATTTGGCGGGAAATGTGTTTTCAGACTATTTTGCAGGTACTAGATGACAAAGAAGGTACATCTGGGATACAAAAAGATTCCTTAAAAGTCATTTACTACAAGTACATGGCTTACGTCATCTCATAACAAACTCTAACAAACCGGGGTCCACTTCATGACTACGGAGGTTATATGAAGTGGTATAAAAAGGGGAATCCTCTCCGTTGGCTAGGTAAGTTCACATCATTGCGCACATTCATAACCCTAATTGCTTAACCATTGTTCATCTTCTTCCTCCTTCTTCCACACCAAGAGAGATTACTGACTTGAGCGTCGGAGGGCCTAGCCAGGGATTCCCACCCCGGTCTTAGGTCACTGACGGTAGTGTCGGTTGGTCTCTTGTGCACAGGAAGCCTTGGGAGTTCCGAAACCGGTGTTCTTCGTTTGGAAATTCTCATCGCCATTGGTATCTTGCCTCGAGAGGACATTCTGAGGCTTCATCTTCTGGGATCTGCTTTGGGTTTCTTGGATCGGCCTTCTCTAGGCATTATTCTCCATCAGCAGTGGGTTTTTTCTCCCGGATCTCCGTCTTGTCCAGCTTCTCAGACAGGATCAAATTTGGCGTCGTCTGTGGGAACTTCACCTGAATATGAGACTACAAGATGGAAGAGGTCGGAAAATCAAACCTACTCACTATTAGTCGTGAGGATCTAGATTTCCTCATCAATTCTCACGTAAAGAAAGCCTTACAACAACAACAACTTCAAGCTCACACTGGAGCTACTCTACCAACAGCTCATAATCCAGCGTTTTCAACTACTGAGCATCGGAAAGGAAAAGAGCCGGAAGAGGAGGAACATGCATATTTTCCCCCAGGTGTCGTTTCTCCGACAAGACGTCCACGAGCCTTTCTTCGCACTCCCATGGAGCAGGGGGGTCGAAGGCCCGTGTTTCAGGAATCTTCTGGCGAAGCACCTGATAGAGAAAAGCGTAAGATCACAATGATAACTAGTGATAGCTCGCCAGAAAAAGTCATCTCTCCATTCTCTCAGAGTGTACTGGACGATCCGCTTCCTAAGCGGTATCAAAATCTTCAAATCGGCGAGTACACTGGAACAACAGATCCAGAAGATCATCTATTGAAATTTGAAAATGTAGCATTATTACAACAATTTTCTGATGGGGTGAAATGTCGGATGTTTCTTACTACCCTCGGAAGAGCCACACAACGCTGGTTTAAAAGAATGCCAGAGAAGTCTATTCGAAAATTCAAAGACTTCAAGAAAGTTTTTCTACACCATTTTTCCAGCAATAAGAGGTATCATAAGACTCCTTGGAGTCTATTTTCAATTAAGCAAGCATCCAAAGAGTCTATCCAAGCTTACATCAAAAGGTTCAATCAGGTAGCTATTGATGTACCTAATGCTGCCACTAAAATATTAGTAAGCGCTTTTTCTCAGGGTTTAAATGATAATGATTTCTTTAAAGATTTAGTGAGAAATCCTCCTATTAATTTTGATTCCTTGATTGAGCGTGCTACCGAATTCATCAATGTGGAAGAAGCTCAAGTCGCTCGTAGGAAGGAGGGTGTTACCTCTTCTCCTATCCAGGTTAAGGAGAAAGCTCCGACCCCTGTTCCTTCACCAAGAGGGCCTAGAGCAACTCATCCACCTCACAGTCAGCCAGAATATCGTCCACAAGCCGTACAACACGTGGAGATACAGCCAGAGGCACCAAGGAGATGGTGCACTTATCATAAAACTAGCAGTCATCATACTGAAGACTATTTTGTTTTAAGAAATAAACGAGCTAATAGGGAGCGTTATTAGAGGCAAAATTATTATCGGCAGCAGTACCCTAGACAGCAAAGTCCGCTCAAGTTGGAATATCGCCTGGTCGAGCCTCGGCAGGATGCATTGCCCACCCCAGCCGGTACAAGTCAAGTATCGGAAAAAGCTCCTTCTGAAGCCGTGACAACTCGACAAGAAGAAAACAGGAGTAATGCAGTTCGGGGCAATATTAATATGATTGCAGGCGGGCCCACTGATGGGGATTCTAATAGGGCTAGGAAAGCACATGCCCGAAGACTAGAAATTCATGCCGTAGGGTGTAGCATGGAGCGAGCAACTGGTCCCGAAAAAAGTTTTGGGCCTAGAGATCTCGAGGGGGTAGAAATACCCCATGATGATGCCCTGATCATTAAAGCAGTGATAGCCAACTACGCTATTTCTCGTACCTTCATAGACACGGACAGTTCTGTCAATATTATATTCAAGAAGGCTTTCGATCAACTACAGATTGACCCGAGTGAACTTCAACAGATGGTCACTCCTCTATATGGATTCACGGGCAATGAAGTGCAACCGCTGGGACAAATAAAGTTGGCCATATCTCTCGGAGAGGAGCCTCTGATGAGAACAAGGAGATCTTATTTCATGGTGGTAGACGCCCCATCCTCTTATAATATGATACTGGGTCAACCTGCCTTGAACGAGTTTAGGGCGGTCGTTTCTACTTTTTGTCAGAAAATTAAATTTCCTGTTGATGACCAAGTTGGGGAGGTGCGAGGTGATCAGAAGACAGCCCAAAAATGTTATGTAGAAATAGTTTGGGCCGAAGCTAACACTGCCCGAAAGATTTAAAGAATGGAAGTTAATGCCATTCAGGAGAAGCAGCCTGTTCTGATTTATGAAGAAAAGGAAGAAGTTTAGATCCAGACTGGTCGGCCTGAAGCTACTACGTATATTGCGACTGACCTTGATCCCATTCTGAAAGCCGAATTGATACAATGCCTAAAGAAGAATAATGATGTATTTGCCTGGACGCCTAAAGAAGTCTCGGGCGTTTCTCCTACAGTCATGGAGCATTCCTTACATGTCTTCCCAGATGCCCGCCCGGTCATGCAGAGAAAGAGGAATTTTAGTGCGGAACAGAACCAAATCATCAAAGAAGAGATAACTAAACTCATGGAGACTGGTTACATCAAGGAAGTACAATTTCCTAGCTGGTTAGCTAATGTGGTATTAGTCTCTAAGCCAGGAAACAAATGGCGAGTGTGCATTGATTTCCGAGATCTCAACAAGGCTTGCCCAAAAGATTATTATTCATTACCCAGGATCGATCAACTGGTAGACTCCACTGCTGGATGTGAGTACATTTCTATGCTAGACGCTTATCAAGGCTATCATCAGGTTCCCTTAGCTAAAGAAGATCAAGAAAAGGTCAGTTTCATAACATCTGAAGGTACTTATTGTTATAATGTTATGCCCTTTAGATTAAAAAATGCAGGAGCAACTTATCAAAGGCTTATGAATAAGGTTTTCCAGAAGCAGATAGGGAGAAATATGGAAGCATATGTTGATGATATCTTAATTAAATCTCTTCAAGCTGTTGATCTGTGCAGGGATGTAGAGGAGACCTGCAAGACATTAAGACAATATGGGCTCAAGTTAAATCCGAGCAAATGTTTATTCGGAGCGAAAGGGGGAAAATTCCTTGGGTATATGGTGTCCGAACGGGGAATAGAAGCCAACCCGAGCAAAGTCAAGGCACTTCAGAACATGGAGCCGCCGCGCAACATGAGAGAAGCTCAAAGACTGACCGGCCGGATTACAGCCTTGTCTAGGTTCATTTCTAGGTCGGCCGATCGTAGCTTCCATTTCTTTAAAATACTCAGAAAGGCCAATAAATTTCAGTGGAATGAGGAATGTGATAAGGCTTTCCAAGAGTTAAAATATTATTTGTCTACTCTCCCTGTATTAGCTAAGCCTATAGTAGGAGAGACTCTTTGGGTATATTTGTCGGCTAATGAAAACGCTGTAGGCTCTGTATTAGTCAGACAAGAAGGAAAAGAACAACCTGTATATTTTTCTAGCCATTTATTAAAAGGAGCTGAGTGTAGATATACTACACTAGAGAAATTGGCTTATACACTAGTATTGACCGCTCGAAGGTTGCACCCATATTTCTTAGCACATGAAATTATTGTATTAACCAACAGTACTCTCGGACGGGTGTTACTCAACCCAGAGGCATTAGGTCGGCTGATCAAATGGACAACTGAACTTGGAGAATATGACATTCAATATCAACCTCGTTCGGCCATCAAAGCACAAGCTCTAGCAGACTTCATTATAGAAGTTCAAGGCCCTGAGGAAGAAAACATCTAGAAAGTTTATGTGGATGGCTCCTCAACCAGACAAGGTAGCGGAATTGGTGTTCTTCTTATATCTCCAAGGGAAGACAGACTTCAACTCTCTATCAGATTGAATTATAGAGCTACTAACAATGAAGCAGAATATAAAACCTTGACAGCGGGATTGCAGGCCGCTCGACATATAGGGGCAGCTCAAGTCCTAATCTATTTTGATTCTCAATTGGCAGCACAACAACTATCAGGTAATTTTGAAATTAATAATGACAGGCTCAGGTCATATGCTGAGGCATTTGATAAGTTGAAGTCTCAGTTTCAAGAAGTCAATATACAAAAGGTTCCTCGATCTGAGAATCAGGTAGCAGATGAATTGGCTAAGTTGGCCTCTGCTATAGTACCATGGAGTCTAGATCAGCCCGTAGAACAAGCTATTAATATCCTGTATCGAAAGACAGGTTGAAGAAGAAATTCAAGGTGACTGGAGGGCTCAAATCATATTGTATTTACAACAAGGTATTCTTCCAAGTAATACAGAATAGGCAAGGGTATTTAAGAAGAGAGCTGCTCAGTACACTATGGTAGGAGAGCAGTTATATAAAAGAGTTTTTTCTAGACCTTTGCTCAAGTGTATTGGTACAGATGATATACAATTTATTATATAGGAAGTTCATCAAGGTTCATGTGGTAGTCATATAAGAGGGAGATCCTTGGCCCGTAAAATCTTATTAGCAGGATATTTCTGGCCTACTTTACACGAAGATGCCAACAAATTGGTAAGAACTTGTATGTCTTGCCAAAAACATCAAAATATTTCACATCATCCCACACAGTTGTTGAAAACCTCTATAGTCTCGTGTCCCTTTGATCAATCGGGCATGGATATAGTAGGCCCATTTCCTATGGCGGCTACACAAAGAAGGTTTTTATTGGTAGCAGTGGATTATTTTTCCAAATGGGTAGAAGCAGAACCACTTGCCCGGATTACTGAAGATGCAGTTATTAAATTTCTGTGGAAAAATATGATATGCAGATTTGGCATTCCTCATAAATTAGTCTCTGATAATGGAAGGCAATTTCAAGGGGATAGAATTTTAGCTTGGTGCAAAAGTTATGATATTACTCAAGCCTTTACCTCTGTGTCTTATTCGCAAAGTAATGGTCAAGCGGAAGTAACCAATAGAGAAATTATAAGGGGTTTAAAAACCAAATTGGATCATGTCGGAGGTAGCTGGATAGATGAATTACCCGACGTTCTTTGGGCATATCGTACTACACCTCGAGAAGCTACAGGGATCACTCCCTTTCAATTAGTTTATGGGGGAGAAGCAATAATTCCCATTGAGGTGGGAATAGAATCTGACAGAAGGTAATTATATGATGCAGACAATGAGGGTCGACGACTCATGGAGCTGGACTTGATAGAGGAAATTAGAGATAAAGCTGCTGCTCGTCTCGTATCATACCGACAACGAATGAGACAAAATTACAACAAAAGGGTCATCCCCAGGTTTTTCCAAGTAGGAGATTTAGTATGGAAGCGTATTAAACCTGTCGGGGATGTTAGTAAGTTGGCACCACAATGGGGAGGACCCTACAAAGTGGTGGAAAAGCTCGCATTAGGCTCATATTATCTCCAAGATACTGAAGGAAGAATTCTGGAACGTCCCTGGAGCGCCAATCATTTACAACCTTACCGGACTTAACAAGATCATGCTACTTGAGAATATGTCAGAAGGAACAAATCATAATTATCTGAAGTAAGTTCCCGATGAAAAGAAGACAAGTATTCTTACGGTTCATGTACTCCATTTCTTTCAATAAATGCAATGCAAGGCAAATACCGCCACGAAAATAAATGTGGTTCATACAGATTGACAAGTATTGGCAAAACTTTTATAATCTCTTTTTAAGCAATCAACCGTGGGAAATCTTAAAGACCTATTCAGCTCCCCTAAGAGAAATCCAGAAATTTTAGAACCATCACAAGGTTAGTACAAACATCATAAATTGGTATACGAACATAGTCGATCGGGAAATCTCATGAAGTAACTCGGACGGGTCTTCATGGGAGAAACCGGAGACTTTAAACCATCACAGAACATAGTCGATCGGGAAATCTCATGAAGTAACTCGGATGGGTCTTCATGGAAGGAACCAGAGACTTTAAACCATCACAGAGCATAGTCGATTGGGAAATCTCATGAAATAACTCGGACGGGTCTTCATGGGAGGAACCGGAGACTTTAAACCATCACAGAACATAGTCGATCGGGAAATCTCATGAAGTAACTCGGACGGGTCTTCATGGGAGAAACCAGAGACTTTAAACCATCACAGAACATAGTCGATCGAGAAATCTCATGAAATAACTCGGACGGGTCTTCATGGGAGGAACCGGAGACTTTAAACCATCACAGAATATAGTCGATCGGGAAATCTCATGAAGTAACTCAGACGGGTCTTCATGGGAGGAACCGAAGACTTTAAACCATCATAGAACATAGTCGATCGGGAAATCTCATGAAATAACTCGGACGGGTCTTCATGGGAGGAACCAGAGACTTTAAACCATCATAGAACATAGTCGATTGGGAAATCTCATGAAGTAACTCGGACGGGTCTTCATGGGAGAAACCAGAGACTTTAAACCATCACAGAACATAGTCGATCGGGAAGTCTCATGAAATAACTCGGACGGGTCTTCATGGGAGGAACCAGAGACTTTAAATCATCACAGAACATAGTTGATCGGGAAATCTCATGAAATAACTCGGACGGGTCTTCATGGGAGGAACCGGAGACTTTAAACCATCACAGAACATCGGAGACTTTAAACCATCACAGAACATAATCGATCGAGAAATCTCATGAAGTAACTCGGACGGGTCTTCATGGGAGAAACCGGAGACTTTAAACCATCACACATAGTCGATCGAGAAATCTCATGAAATAACTCGGACGGGTCTTCATCGGAGGAACCGGAGACTTCAAAGCCTAATCAACCGGGATTATATTGGCATGATAAATACAACGTTATATAGATTTATTCACAAAATCGTTTGACATTTTACACTGGATCAAAAGCCAGGGTTCAAGGGGGATTCTATGCATATGACACATTTTCTATCTGGGGGCCCATTCACATGGAAATCTTTATTTAAAAATCGCTCGGAATATTATACTCAGCTTAGAACTCAGGAGTTTTATACAGTTCCTTATCTAAAATCACTCGGGATTATTCATTCTTTTGAAATATAGAGCACACTAGATATTATCTGCAGAAGGATTCATCAAGACAAGGTTTAACTTCAAGAGATAAGCAAGGAATTCTCGAATAAAACTTATACTTAATGCTCGGAAGCATTTCAAAAGAAGCATTCTCAAACCAGCACAATAGAGAAACAGGTAAGTATCAAAAATTCCCTATACATCGCAATCACTTAATTACCAAGTTTTGGTTACACTTCTTTTCATTACCAGTTTTTTCATTACAAGTCTTTTATGAACAATCATTTTAGATACATAGACATGATTAATTAAAAGGACCTTTTAAATCTGCGGATAGTTCTTCGTTAAGCCTGCGACGACTTATGAAAGAAGGGGGAGGTTCCTTGGGTAGATAACCACCCTCTCTTAACTGTCGAAGAACTCCCGATATAGAATGATTTAAAGCACCCACTATCCTACGGACAAATTCTTGGGCAAACGCTGAAGACTTTAAATAAGCCAGACGCCACTCTTCCCATCGACTCTTCTCTTGCTCCTTATAGCTTTGAAAATCAGCTTGCAGTTTTGCGTTTTGATCTTTTAAATCATCCTTTTTTGATTTAAGCTGATTCAATTCCTTCTGGAGCAGTGACAACTCAACATCTTGAGCTTTCCTTTGCTCTTGTTCCTGTAGGATAGTGAAATCATGAGAGGCTAGGTCTTGAGCATGGTCAGAAAGACAGGCATTATGAAGCTTCTCTACTTTCTCTAAAATAAGACTTTTATGAGAAACATCTAAGAGAGCTTTCTCCTTTAAAGCAATCTCCAGTCGAAGACCAGAATGTAGTCGATCCACCTGTAATTCCAAAGTTCTCCTTGCAAGCTCTTTATCTTTCAATAATTGTTGTGACTCCTCCAATTCCTGTCTCAAGGCCTCCAATTGTTGATCTTGTAAGGCCACTTTCTCTTGCAACTGAGCCAGGTCGTTATTAGAAGAAGGTAAAGTAGCCTTCAATGTCTCTAGTTGAGCTTTTAACTTGTTGTTCTCCTGGTCCTTAGCCATAACTAGCTGGTCGATATGCAAACTTGAGGCAAGGAACTAAACAAAAGGATGATATAGTTAAAGATGAGGATACAAAGTTGACAACATATAACTAGAAATACTTACAGCTACTGCCTGACGACTATGGCGGTCGGCTCGATGTGGAAGACTAAGGCCTCTTAGTTGTTCTTGGCCTTGTAGCCAAGATTCAGCCAATAGGCCTTGTAGTTGTAAAGAACCATAGCTAGGTGGATCAGAGGATTGCCCCAATTGAGAGGGCAGACCCATAGCCTGTTTAAATAAAGGTCAGGGAATGGAGGAAGAAGGAGGTAGAGAAGAAGAAGATGCAATGGAAGGAAATGAAATAGTAGAAACAAAAGAAGCAGAAGAAGAACTAGATGGAATAGAAGGTGACAATGCAGGGGAGGCTGATTCAGTCATGGAAACACGAATAGCTGAGGGACTGGCACTTGGAGAAGATCTCCGGCAAGGTGTCCGTCTTGCTCGGGGTGCAGAAGCCAAAGGAGGCAAGGCCAATGCGAGAGGCGCAGAAGACACAGAAGGGATAATGGCCATCTCAGAAGCAGAAGCAGAAGGAGCTGAAATAATAGAAGAAGAGGGGATAAGTAGACCGGGTCTCATCATCCTAAGAGAAGGATTAGAGATAATATGGGTAGGAGTTATCGGTGTCTTACCTCTCTCGAGAGAAATGGGCGCCGAGACAAGGGGAGCTTGCACAAAAGTACCAAAGAAATCGCTAAAGGAGGCATCCTCAGTAAGCTTTGGCTTTTTAACTAAGGCAACAAAAGACTCTTCTTATTCCTCTTCCAGGGCGGCGACAGCCTCTACCCGTTGTTCTTCTTCAGATAGCAAACCCAGGGTGGAGGAATTAGGATTAGCCTGGCGAGCTCGCAACCATTCTTCTCCAAGATTATTGACGAAGGACTTAGTCATAGCAGGATTCTTGTACATAAAGGCTGGAAGAAGAGCATCAGCTGAAACACAGAAATTAAACACCATTATAAAAGAGAATACTAATCAGTAAATACGGAATGAAATGTTTATACATACCAAAAGATCCATCCAAAGGGGTGTCAATATTGCTTATCCCGAAAAGAAACATCAAACCCTCCACAATTAGATGAGGCAAGCCGAATTTTGCTCCTCTCAGTTTAGGTAAGGCAAAAGCAACAGAGGGATCATTAAGAAGATTATGGGTGCTAGGAAGCGGAGGTAGGTCATATATCCATTGAATGGGAAATGGAGGAGGAGAAGGGAGACACATATAGAAAAATTTGTGATACCATTCCCCCTGAGGAGGAATTCGGTTGAACAAAATGGCCTTGGGACGAGATTGGAATTTGAAAACACCAACATCTACTCGATGAGGAACAAAGAAGTGATGAAAAAGACGAGGACACAAGAGAAAATCTAACAGTTTAGATACCCCGACAAAACCCATAAGGACAGAAAAGGATTGAGGGACAAACTGATTGAGTAGAATATTAAAATAGAGACTAACATCAGAGAAAAAAGGGCGGAGAGGAAATCGAAAACCTTGTAGGACTTGATCTCGAAAGATAGATATACACCCTAAAGGAGGAAGATGTGGACTGTCCTGAGGAGCGGGACGAGCTATATAAAAAGGAAAACCATAGGTCGCCTTTAAATCCACTTCTTCTGTATCTATAAGGTCGGAAGCACACAAGAGAAACCACGCAGGAGGGGAAGTTGCCATAGTAAGATAGTAGAAGGAAGAGGAATCAAGGAAGATGAAGAGAGATGTGGGAAAGCGAAAGAAAACTTCTTAAAACCCTTGTTTTCCTTTCAGCCCTATGCTAAAACCCCCAAACAGAGATAACAAAAGAAAATAAGAAGAGAAAAAGCACTCAGAATTACAATCGTCATAAATGGGTGATAATATTAAAGGATAAAATCAAGAAAGAGAGGTAAAGTTAAGTAATCTTCCTCGAAAAATGCGTAAAATTTCCCTAGACACAATTCTTAAGAAAGTTTGACGGATATAAAGAAAAATTGGTCAAGTGATTATAAGTTCGGATTATTTATTTAATAAAATAAGGCAAAAGTTGGGTACAAGGTATTAGTTAATAGACAGAACTTGGTTAAAGGATACCGGACGAAGTTCATAAATATGAATCGGGCGGTCATAATAGATCGGCCGAGATAAATACCATCCAAATATATCGACCAAAGGCTTATCGCGATAGGTCAAGTAACATACACGGTGATAAAACCATATGAGACTTGATTAATATATAAGATGACATACGAAGATATGGGCATAAATCAATTAAGTAAAACAAATCGACCGATATTGGGAATATCACAATAAAACTGTGTTAGATCGAACGAGACATAATTGATCTATAAAGTATCGGACGGTATTTGTCAGCATTGATATATACCGTCCGGTCATGATGAAATAGTCTAAACATAATAATCTGTTGGGTGAGGTTTTATGATGACCAACCAAGCAACATTTAATATATTTAAACGAAACAGATGACCGTCATAAAGAAGAGTAAAATTAACAATGAAAAATGGATAATCAACTTCACATAAGTTTGTTAGATTGTCATCACAAGGTTTTAGTCCCCCTTTTACAAGGATTCAAATTTAAGTCATACTAAGGTCGGCTGAGGGAATAGATCAGGAGGCTTGTCCTCAATGAGTTTGTAATGATTTAGGAAATTAGGAGGAGGATCGCGAGATAAGTAGCTTTCTTCTCGCAATTGTTGAATCACCCCTTTAGCTCCCGCAGTAAAGGCTGATAAGATGGACTTCATGATCGACCTATTGAATTCAGGAGATTCAATCATAGCGGTGGCCCGTTCCTTGTAACGAGTATCTTCGTTCGCCTTGTAAACCACCAGAGCCGTTTGGGAAGTCTTTAGTTCGTTCTCTTTGACAGAAACTTCGGTTTTAACTGAATTAAGGGAGGTGTTCTGTAAACTATCGGAAAAGGGCGAATAATAATAAGAGAATTTTCCGGATTTTTAGAAATTTTTTGGGAATTTTTCGGAGATCGTATGGACAAGTTTATGGGGATAAAACTGGGTCCTAGGAAAGTCTGTTTGGTTACCCCATTTAAGCGAGGAAAAGTTTGATTTCTTTTCCATTTTGTTTTAGCTTTTCTTTTTCTTTCTTTTATTTTTCTCCGCCGTTTCCTTCTCCCCTCACCCGTGCCCTAACTGGCGCTGCGAGCAGTTTCTCCTCTCTTATTTTTCCTCCCGAGCTCGACCTTCTCTCCCTCATCTTCTCCCATCGCCGTTCCCATCTCTCCCCCATCCTGTTCCTCTCCTCTGCGCGGTGCCAAACCCTCATCTTCCCTGATCTTCACCGGAAACCCAAACGCCGATTCCTTGCCTGTTGACGCCATCCTCACCGACCGACGAGAGCCAAGGAAAAGCTGATCTCTTCCTCACGCGATTGTGCTTTGCCCTAGCACCGACCGTGATTTCCTCTGCCTGACACCGACCCTCATCTCCTCTGCTCGGTGTCGCCGGTGCATATCTGGTCTCTTTCATTTTCGCCACCGCACGGGACAGCGCCAACTTCTCCACACCGATCCCTAGTTCTTGATGTTAGAGTGTATACTAAAAGCCTAGCTTTTGGTATAAATATTTATCTAGAAATAAGAATCACATTGGTCAAATGTCTACATTTATGATAAATGTAGTTGCTCAATTAATTTATATTGTAGATAACATGGTGTGTGGTGTCACATACACAAGATCATGTTATCGGTTCCTTATAAATTATAAACAGTAGCTCACGACTAAGATGGAAAGGAACAAACCATTGGAAGGTCGTAGTGTAATTAGGTATTAGTTTATCTTAACAATATAATTACACTAGTACACTTAGAGTGTATTGATTAGGACCATTTGAGGTCGTTCCTTTTATACTGACTTTATAAAGGAACAAAGACCTCAGTTTTTATGGAAGTGTGTGCTCTTAATCCTAATATAATAACAAGCACATATATTTGATATTTATTTCTTTAATTTATCAATGGGTGAGATTTAGTTCGATAAATCAATAAGGCCGATAAGTTGGGAAATGATATCACTTATAGTGTGTGTTGTTGATTATAGAAGGAAATTGTGTCCTAGTGATCTAGGTTGAGAATGTCCCCAAGAGGAGCTCATAAGGATTGTCATGTTAAACCCTGCAGGTGGACTTAGTCCGACATGACGATGAAGTTGAGTGGTACTACTCTTGGAGCTAGATATTAATTAAGCGAGTTGTCAGTAACTTACTTAATTAGTGGACATTTGTTATCTTAAACACAGGGAGACTAACACACTCATAATAAGAAGGAGCCCAAAATGTAATTTGGGATTGGTGCGGTAGTTCAATAATAGTTCTTTAGTGGAATGAATTATTATTGATGAAATTAAGTTGTGTGTTCGGGGCGAGCACGGGATGCTTAATTTCATTGGGAGACCAAAACCAATTCCTCCTCTCGGTCCCTATCGTAGCCTCTAGTATATAGAGATTTATACCCACAGCATACCCACCTTCTTACCCATCCAATGGGGACGACCAAGCTAGCTTGGAACCCAAGCTAGGGCCGGCCAAGACCAAGTGGATGAGCCATGTAGGTGGTCGGCCAAAGCTTGGGTCCCAAGCTTAGGTGGCCGACTACTAGAATATTAAAAAGTATTTTTATTAAAATTATTTTTTATGTGGATATCATGATTTTAAAAGAGAGTTTAAAAATTAAAAATTTCCTTTTATAACTTTCTACAAAAGATTAAGAGAAGAGATTAATCTCTTTCCTTATTTGTAGTTTAAAAGGATGGTTTTAATTTTTGGTAAAAACTTTCCTTATTTGTAAATCATCTACATGTTTAAAAGAGAGTTTAAAATTTGAAATCTTTCCTTATTTGTTGTTTAAAGGAGGATTTTAAATTTTAAGAAAACTTTCCTTTTTAACCATGTTCATGATTTAAAAGAGAGTTTAAAATTAAATATTCTCTTTTATAAGTTTCTACAAAAGATTAAGAAAAGATTTGATATCTTTCCTTATTTGTAGATTAAAAGAGATTTTAATTTTTAGAGATAACTTTCTTTTTATCCACATGTTAAAAGAAAGATTTTAATTTATTAAATTTCCTTTTTATAAACCAATCATGAAGGGATAAAATTATTGGAGAAATTTATAAATTTCCGGAAGCAAATAAGGAAGTTTTAATTGGTGTTTAAAATTTTATTTGCTTGGAAGTTTATTGTTGTGGCCGGCCATTGAATTTTGAAAAGAAAAAATTGTTTTAATTAAATAAATTTTCCTTTTCATTGGCTAAAGAATTAAGGAAGTTTTTATTAAATTTTCCTTATTTGCCAAGACCAAGGATTATAAAAGAGGGGGTAGAGAAGGCTTCAAGGCTAAGGACTCTATTCTATTTTTCTCTCTCTTTTCCTTGGTGGTGTGGCCGGCCCTTTCTTCTTCTCTTCTTCTTCTCTTTGTGGCCGAACCTCTTCATGCTCATGGAGTTTTAATTGGTGGCCGGATCTAGCTTGAGGAAGAAGGAGAGAAAGCTTACATCCCTTGGAGCTTGGTTGGTGGAAAAGATCTTCATCTTTTGGAAGCTTTGTGCTTGGCCGAAATTTGAAGAAAGGAAAAGAAGGTGCTTTGGTGGTTTCTCATCTCGGAAGATCGTTGCCCACACAACGTCCGAGGTTAGAAGAGGAATACGGTAGAAGATCAAGAGGTCTTTCTAAAAGGTATAACTAGTAATTTTTCTTTCCGCATCATACTAGTTATTTTTGGAAATAATACCAAATACAAGAGGCATGCGATTCTAGTATTTCGAATATGTTTTTCGATATTGTGTTCTTTTGTTTTTTTTCCCTTGTGATTTGATTGTTCTTTTCGGTTAACCTAAAGTTATTTTAGGAAATTAAATATTAGCTTTCCATAAAAGGTTTTGTCTAGTCGGTGGTGGTTGCTCCCATATCCAAGAAGGCCATGTGCCTCGCCACGTCAGTACTGGGAACCAATTATGGAAATTAATATTTAATGGAATTAATAACTTAAGGTGATTTGGGTCGAACGTGTTAAGTTCCGCAGGAGACCCAAGTCAAAACCTAAAAGAACGAATAGATTAAGTTTTGGATCAAACGTGTTAAGTTCCGCAGGCGATCCAAAATTTAATTTAAAAGAACACATGGTAGCTAGGAAAAGGTTCAGACCTTTGTACAAAATTTTTGTACAGTGAAACCTCTAGGTTTTCTGAGTAGCAACCAACACTTGATTCTTGGTCGCCATCGCACAGAGCAGCGCCGACCATCTCTAGAGATTTCCTGTTCGTGTGCCCTAGATTTCCTCTTGCTGCCGGATCCGAACAAAACAACAATGATGGTATAAGGAAAGTGCCACGGTTCTGATTGTTTGGTGGTTTTCTTGGTTTCTAGCAGCGTTCCTATTCCTGCAGCACCTCCTTCCAGCATCAACGATAGCTAGGAATTGAGGTATTGTGTAGGGATTTGATTACATGATCATGAGTAGATTTGAATTAGGGTAATTGTTTCATGTTGTTGATGAATTAGGTATGGTGTAGGGTAATGGATCTTTGTTGTAGATTGGGTTGGTTTAAAATTAATCTAATGGAATGATTAGGGTTAAGACAATTAACCCTAGTCAATTGTTAGATTTAATTTAGGTAGGAAAATGGTTATGTGGATTAGGGTTTTCCCTAATTTAGTCTCGTGGATTTTATTTAGCTATTAAAATTCTTATGAATTTTAGCTAAATAAAAATATATATATTGATTGGTACAGGACTTTGATTCGAGACGGTATCTCGATGAGGGATCTATTTCGGATTGGACCTTTTCTATTGGAGGCGGGTACTTCTGACTTTATGTCATTTGATATGCATAGTAGTGAATTTAACGAATTACAATAATTATGTTTCTTATCTGTTTCGGTTAGTCACTACCCGATACTTGTTACATGCTTGGTTGATACTTGTTTTGCATATCATGTTATTTCTTACCTGCTTATACATTCTTATAGGGGGTAATGATATATCATGCTTCACCATGTTCAGGACCTAGGTTTTATACCTTATCTTATCTGTGTACCTTTGATTTGACTCATTGACCTAAGGTGCACCTTCTATATATATATGGTTTAGCTCAGGATATTTCCATGATTAGTGCCATGCACCATTCGCATGATTGCATGCTGTGCGATAGTCCGCTCCATTATTGTTGAGCACATCGCCAGTTACATGGATCTGCACACACCACCACTCATGGGATAGTGGTCGATTCAGGCAGAGTGTGTTGCAGTAGGGACTTTCTTTGGCTCTGTTGGTCCGCTCATGGGTAGTGTGACGCAGCGTGGTAGCCGGTAGAGATTCCTCCTCGTCATCGTGTACCGGGAGATGAGAGCATTGCGCTCCCCCATTTATGATTTGGGGTAGGAGGATAGGTGTACTCCGACAGCATCCCGTCCACTCGGTTACTCATCAGGAGCAGTGACAACAGAGTGCATGGTTGTCACAGTCCTACCCACTCTGTCTCACTATTATGTGTGAGATGGTTGGCTGGTGTCAGGGGTGACCAGGATGCATCATTGGCATCATACGCATTGATGCATTTATTTCTTGTGATTGTGTTTGCTGCATTTATTTGCTGCATATTGGTTGGACGCCCATGCTTGACATGCATACAGGATTTCTATACCTCTCGGGCTGTTTATCCTTGTACAACGGCCTGGTTAGTACAGTTTTCTCCTATTTACTACAGTTACATTTTATCCTTCTTATATCAGGAGACTGTACGCATGATTAGTGCTAGATGTTATTTCTCTACTATGTATATCAGTTGTTACCCGCTGAGGAGTTGACTCACCCCGTGGATATTTACTATTTTCAGGTTGATGGTGTCAGGAGAGAGTTTCAGTCGCCAGTCCCCTGCAGTCCACGAGGACGAGCGTTGATCTTGTGGTTTTCTTTATTAAACTGTATTTATACTTGTTTTGTTTTGATACTTGTGGCTTGCATGGATTGTATTTGTCGATGGGTTTTTAATTGGATTTGTTTTACTATATGCCTGCCTAGACGGCAGAAGAGGTAAGTTGATTTGATCGTCGGATTTGTGTTTTATGAGTGTAGTGGAGTAGGATATCGGTTTTGAGCTTTATGGGTGTAGTTGAGTAGGGTGGATTTTGAGTCTTATTATCATTGCTTATTAAACTGCGTGGATGTCTATATGTTGTGGTTTGTTTATTATTGTTATTTATTCCAGCCGCATGTGGCTGAGGTATATGGTGATTAGTAAAGTTTCAGATTGTCTGCCGTACATAGGAGATGCTGGCGAAATTTCTTCGGACAGAGACTCCTCTGGGGCGTGACAATTTAGTGGTATCAGAGCGGGTTATGTTACCTGCTTTTGGTGTTCTGGATTTTGGGTTAGCCCATGTTTGCGAGTCAAACTGGGTAATTATTTTGGATTGCACGGATTTTCCATTTATGTATATGTTTGGAGTTCCGTTTCGGATTTGTATAGATTCCCGGCGATTTACTCGTTCGGAATTCCGAGGTCAGTATGGGGACTAGACAGCGACGGAACATCTCCAGACAGCAATTAGGTATGATGTTATTTTGTAATTGTTTATACTTGTAGTAATATCTGTGATATAATTTAACAGATATGAGGAGAGCTACACGTGTTGCTGCGAGACGTGGTGCTAGACGACCACGTACGAGGACTTTGGGATCTCTGGATTCCCCAAAGATGCCTACTGGGGCTGAGCCTGTCAGTCAGGGACAGACTTAGCATATCGCGGGTGCATCGGGCTCTCAGACCCCGATGGCTCCTGTAGAGGTACCTACCTCGGCTGTGCCGAGTGTACCTATCCCTATGGTATTTCCGGTACCACCAGGGGTACTACCGGCATACCCCGCACCTGCTTCGGTCCAGTCTACTGCGTACTCGGCACCACTGCCACCTGGACCTACAGTGTATCCGATACCAGTGGCACCTGTGCCCCCAGTACCTACAGTATACCCAGCAACACCTGCACCAGCGATACCGGCTGCTCCACATCCGGTACGATTACCTACCGTACCTCCAGCCGCGGCCACCTATGTTCATCCTACATTGCCACCGACGGCTTATGCTCCAGTTTATACAACAGCACCGGGAGTACCTCCTCCGGTTTATTCAGCGGTACCACCTGTAGCACCAGCTCCAGTAGTTCCGCCAGTTCCTGCAGCCGTCCCGACACACCTCACTGACATTACCGCGGCACGAGCTAGGATTCCAGTATTAGCAGAGTTGATGAAGAGTCGATTCACACTCTTCCGAGGAGACCTTGACCCGAGTATGGCTCTATCATGGATAGAGACTATAGAGCAGACCTTCTTCTATATGGCTTGCTCTGAGTGGGAGAAAGCAGAGCTGGTTGCTTTCCATTTACGGGATGAGGCTAACGCCTGGTGGATTACTCAGCGTTCCATCATCGGCGAGCGGAACATTACTTGGGCCAGGTTTAGAGAGGCTTTTGAGAGCCGTTTCTTTCCACTAGCATATCAGATGGTTCGCCGGCAGGATTTCATGAGTCTACGGCAGAACAATCGCTCGGTGACAGAGTATAATACTGAATTCAACCGGTTGGTTAAGTTTTGTCCAGAGTTAGTTGCGGAGGACAGATCTCGCATGATGCAGTTTATACAGGGACTGGATGGTTATCTACAAGTAAGGCTTACCGGTTTAGGGATCGCATCGTACTCAGATGCGCTGGATCGAGCCTTGATGATAGAGTTAGCTCAGCAGAGAGCATTTCCGGACAGGAAGAGGAAGCATACGGGTCAGGCATCCGGGCAGATCCAGCAGACACAGGCGACAGGACAGTATCAGAGTGGTCGCAGTCGGCCAAGTCAGGGTACTTCTGGAGTCTTGCGTAGGCCTCAGAAGTCAGGGCGGTCATCTTCAGGACGTTCCCGGTCTTCTCAGCAGAACCGGCAACCACCTTCCAGCGATACTCACTGTTTCCGATGTGGGTCCAGAGATCACCTTACCCCAGCCTGCTCTCTGGGACAACCAGTTTGCTTTTATTGCAAATTGCCTAGGCACCAGAGCCGAGATTGTCAGCTGAAGGCTCAGCACACGACTTCCGGAGGGTCGGGTCAGAGGGGACAGTCTAGTCAGACGGGGGCATATCGAGGAGGGCAGAAAGCATAATCTTCACATCGTCAGCAGGGGATAGCTTCACCTGCAGCAGCGGCATTTGGCATGCTTGGACAAGAGTAGTCCAGTGCTTCCATAGCACCCCAGAGTTCTGTTCCAGGACCTTATTATCTGACGCAGGGGCAGTATCAGATGCAGCCTTAGCCTCTAGGCCAGTATCAGACTCAGTCCCAGCCATCAGTACAGTATCAGTCGCCACCCTCTCAGTCTTCTCTGGCACATTATCCAGCACGGTCTCAATGGCAGGCTTCTTCCCAGCCGCAGCAGCCGCTGGCAGCGTTACCACCTCCTCCTCCGCCAGAGACTGGGCGTATTCATGCGATTACCAGAGAGGATCCGCAGCGAGCCGACAGATCCATTTTCCGCGGTACGATTTCCATTTATGCATTTTCCGCTGATATATTGATTGATACTGGTAGCTCGCATTCTTTTATATCCTGTACCTTTATGCGAGAGATTGGTAGATTACCTACTTTTAGACTGCAGTGACTGACCGTCTCCCTACCCTCCGATGATACATTGGACGTCACCCAAGAGGTCAGAGGTTGCCCGTTAGATTTTGGCAACCTAATACTTACGGTGGATCTGTTAGTATTGGAAATGGTCGAGTTTGATATTATACTTGGCATGGATTGGCTGTCAGTATATCATGCTACCATTGATTGCTAGACGAGGGTGATTACATTCCGGCCATTATGAGTTTTTGGCAATGCTATTTGGGCTTACCAATGCTCTAGCGGTGTTTATGGATTATTGTGGTGGTAGAGCGTTGCTCCCACATATGTAGTATTTCTTGTGATGGAGCGTTGCTCTCACATTCGATGATCTATTTCCCTATTGATTAGTAGCTAGTGATCAGATTTTAGACTTGTTGTCGGGGATCTTATAGTTGAGTATGTCTGTTGTACGGGCATTATGAGTTCTAGGTTTTACCATTTAGGCTTACAAAGCCCTAGATGTTTTTTCATGGACTCGATGATTTCGGTATTCCTAGGTTGTTTGGATCGGTTTCCATTGTCCGTCCTTGTTGACAATGTTGTAATCTATTTTTGATCCGAGTTTGATAGCCCCATCTTTTCACTTGAGATATGTGATTTAATTTACCGTTCAACATTTTATACTTTTATCTGTTGTTAGTATTTGCTGATGGTAGATAACGAAATTTGGGGACCAAATTTTTATTAGTGGGGGAGAATGTAAAATATCAGAAAATGGCGAATAATAATAAGAGAATTTTCTGAGATTTTTAGAAATTTTTCGGGAATTTTTCGGAGATCGTATGGACAAGTTTATGGGGATAAAACTGGGTCATAGGAAAGCCTGTTTGGTTACCCCATTTAAGCGAGGAAAAGTTTGATTTCTTTTCCTTTTTGTTTTAGTTTTTCTTTTTCTTTCTTTTATTTTTCTCCGCCGTTTCCTTCTCCCCTCACGCGTGCCCTAACCCGCGCTGCGAGCAGTTTCTCCTCTCTTATTTTTCCTCCCGAGCTTGACCTTCTTTCCCTCATCTTCTCCTGTCGCCATTCCCATCTCTCCCCCATCCTGTTCCTCTCCTCCGTGCGGTGCCAAACCCTCATCTTCCCTGATCTTCACCGGAAACCCAGACGCCGATTTCTTGCCTGTTGACGCCATCCTCGCCGACCGACGAGAGCCAAGGAAAAGCCGATCTCTTCCTCACGCGATTGTGCTCTGCCCTAGCACCGACCGTGATTTCCTCTACCTGACGCCGACCCTCATCTCCTCTGCTCGATGTCGCCGGCGCATATCTGGTCTCTTTCATTTTCGCCGCCGCACGGGACAGCGCCAACTTCTCCACACCGAGCCCTAGTTCCTGATTCGTGGTCGCCGCCGCACGGAGCAGCGCCGACCATCTCTGGAGATTTCCTGTTCGCGTGCCCTAGATTTCCTCTTGCTGCCGGATCCGAACAAAACAACAATGATGGTATCAGGAAAGTGCCACGGTTCTGATTGTTTGGTGGTTTTCTTGGTTTCCAGCAGCGTTCCTATTCCTACAGCAACTCCTTCCAGCATCAACGATAGCTAGGAATTGAGGTATTGTGTAGGGATTTGATTACATGATCATGTGTAGATTTGAATTAGGGTAATTGTTTCATGTTGTTGATGAATTAGGTATGGTGTAGGGTAATGGATCTTTGCTGTAGATTGGGTTGGTTTAAAATTAATCTAATGGAACGATTAGGGTTAAGAAAATTAACCCTAGTCAATTGTTAGATTTAATTTAGGTAGGAAAATGGTTATGTGGATTAGGGTTTTCCCTAATTTAGTCTCGTGGATTTTATTTAGCTATTAAAATTCTTATGAATTTTAGCTAAATAAAAATATATATATTGATTGGTACAGGACTTTGATTCGAGACGGTATCTCGATGAGGGATCTATTTCGGATTGGACGTTTTCTATTGGAGGCGGGTACTTCTGACTTTATGTCGTTTGATATGCATAGTAGTGAATTTAACAAATTACAATAATTATGTTTCTTATCTATTTCGGTTAGTCACTACCCGATACTTGTTACATGCTTGGTTGATACTTGTTTTGCATATCATGTTATTTCTTACCTGCTTATACATGCTTATAGGGGGTAATGATATATCATGCTTCACCATGTTCAGGACCTAGGTTTTATACCTTATCTTATCTGTGTACCTTTGATTTGACTCATTGACCTAAGGTGCACCTTCTATATATATATGGTTTAGCTCAGGATATTTCCATGATTAGTGTCATGCACCATTCGCATGATTGCATGCTGTGCGATAGTCCGCTCCATTATTGTTGAGCACATAGCCAGTTACATGGATCTGCACACACCACCACTCATGGGATAGTGGTCGATTCAGGCAGAGTGTGTTGCAGTAGGGACTTTCTTTGGTTCTGTTGGTCCGCTCATGGGTAGTGTGACGCAGCGTGGTAGCCGGCAGAGATTCCTCCCCGTCATCGTGTACCGGGAGATGAGAGCATTGCGCTCCCCCATTTATGATTTGGGGTAGGAGGATAGGTGTACTCCGACAGCATCCCGTCCACTCGGTTACTCATCAGGAGCAGTGACGACAGAGTGCATGGTTGTCACAGCCCTACCCACTCTGTCTCACTATTATGTGTGAGATGGTTGACTGGTGTCAGGGGTGACCAGGATGCATCATTGGCATCATACGCATTGATGCATTTATTTCTTGTGATTGTGTTTGCTGCATTTATTTGCTGCATATTGGTTGGATGCCCATGCTTGGCATGCATACAGGATTTCTATACCTCTCGGGCTGTTTATCCTTGTACAACGGCCTGGTTAGTACAGTTTTCTCCTATTTACTACAGTTACATTTTATCCTTCTTATATCAGGAGACTGTACGCATGATTAGTGCTAGATGTTATTTCTCTACTATGTATATCAGTTGTTACCCGCTGAGGAGTTGACTCACCCCGTGGATATTTACTATTTTCAGGTTGATGCTGTCAGGAGAGAGTTCCAGTCGCTAGTCCCCTGCAGTCCACGAGGACAAGCGTTGATCTTGTGGTTTTCTTTATTAAACTGTATTTATACTTGTTTTGTTTTGATACTTGTGGCTTGCATGGATTGTATTTGTCGATGGGTTTTAAATTGGATTTGTTTTACTATATGCCTGCCTAGACGGCAGAAGAGGTAAGTTGATTTGATCGTCGGATTTGTGTTTTATGTGTGTAGTGGAGTAGGATATCGGTTTTGAGCTTTATGGGTGTAGTTGAGTAGGGTGGATTTTGAGTCTTATTATCATTGCTTATTAAACTGCGTGGATGTCTATATGTTGTGGTTTGTTTATTATTGTTATTTATTCCAGCCGCATGTGGCTGAGGTATATGGTGATTAGTAAAGTTTCAGATTGTCTGCCGTACATAGGAGATGCTGCCGAAATTTCTTCGGACAGAGACTCCTCTGGGGCGTGACATGTTCAAGGAAGTTATTTCATCTTCCTTCTGCTGCAGGACTTTGAGTTTTTCAGCCAACTCTGCTTCCTAATCAGCCTATAGTTCGCCAATTTTGGAAGATAATTCTTGGTTAAGATCTGTAGCCGATTTGAATTGTGCTTGAAGACTTTCAATTTGAGCTTCAAGTTGTTTCTTTGTAGCAGCGGAAAATGTGGCTGAAGATAACTCAGTAACCTGTTGTCTCTGCTTATCATTCTCAGATCTTAGTTTCTTGTTCTCATTGTATAAATTGTGCATCAGTCGAGATAAGCCCGTGTTTTCTATCCATCGCTAGAAATATAATAAAAGGTCATGAGATAACTGCTAAGAAATAGATAATAGACGTAATTAGTAAACATACCTGATTCTCCTTATGGGAGAAACGATCAATTGCTTCAGGAGTATTGAGTTCTTCAAAAAGGGTACGAACCTCATCCCAAGCATCGGCAAAGGAACCTCCTAGCAATATGGGGAGGATAGGTATAGTAGAAGAACCAGCAGAGAAGGAGGAGGTAGGAATAAATGGAGGAGCAAAGACTAAATAAGAAGAAGGTGAGGAGGGTAAAGATCCAGAAGTTGGAATAGATAAGGGAAATGTGAAAGAGACATCGCCAGAAGCATTGGCATTAGAGAAAGGTGAGGAAGGGAAACTAAGAGAAGGGTAAAGTTCAGCCAATGTAGGCTCATCAGAAGGAAGGTCAGCAGGAACAAAACCTTCTGAAAGCAGTTCGTCAGCAGGAAGGATAAACCTCCTTTTTGACGGAGGAACTCTGGTAAGTTTGCGCCCTGGACGCTTACCAGTAGTAATTTCAACTATTGATTTGCTTGGGCTACCAAGAGATGTGAGTTCAATGATAGGAAGAGGGGCAGATGATGAGGTAGCAGCAACCACTGGAGAAGCAACAGCGGACAAGGAAACAATAGGGATTTCGGCGGGAAGACCTTCAGAAGCCTCAGGAACTCCCGAAGAGCTGGGTACTTCAGCTAAAGGAGTCGGTTCTTCGGTTAAAGGCAGAGGAGTAATAGCAGCCAGAAGCTCTTTTTCTTTGGCACGAATTGCGTCCTCCTCCAGACGCAGTTCTTCATCGATCAGAGCGTCATAAAAGCCCTCCACTACATAGAAAAGAAGAATGGTTTAGTTAATTGAAACCAACAAGAAAGAAACAGGGTTTTACCTAAGGAGCATTGTGTATCAGGTTTGACGGGGCTTAGACCAAACAAGTATAGAAGATCGATTCTCAGCCATTTGGGAATAGAAAGTCGACGATTTAACAACTTTTCACAATAAATAGGAAAAGTAGGATGAAAATGGAACTCTCTGACATCAGGCAGAGAGGGTAAGGAGGATTTCCAAGCATAAGACCAAGGAATGAGTCCGGAAAACTTTATGAAGAAGAAACGAGATTTCCAAGCTTTAAGAGACGAGGGCATATCCTCAAAAAGAACCATTTTAGTTCGTGACTAGAATAAGAAAACACCAGGTTCTGAACATTTGGGATAAGAAAACATGAAGAAGTTTTGAGGAGTAGGAGGAATATCTAGCAAGAGAAACAGCATGTAAGCATCACATAGATAACGAAAGGCATTAGGGGCAAACTGTTGCAGTGGAATATCAAAATACTGGCTTATTTCGATCAGGAAAGGAGGAATGGGAAACCTTAAACCTCCTATCAACCGATCTTTGAAAAAAGTCACACAATTATTAGGGGGACGATGAGGATGATCACCTGGTTTTGGGATTAATATGCTATACTCCTGAGGAATTTCATATTGACGATGGATGTTAAGTCTAGCATTTTTATCGAAGGAAGAAGACATGTGGACATACCAAGGAGCAATTGCTTCCTCAGCCATGGACAAGAGTAGAGGTTAGGAAAACAACAGATTACTTACTGAAAACAAGAAAGAAGATCGCCAAGAAACGGTGAGCGCGGGGTTTGGTCGAAGATTGCAGCGAGAAAAGAACGTTAAGGAAAAAAGAAGAAGGGACAAAGTTGAAAAGAAGACAAAGGGTTTAGGGTTTGAAAAACACACAACCATCGTCAGATCAAAATGCTTTTATCTCAGCAGACGCTGAGGATCACAGGAAAAAGGCAAAGGCTTACGTGACGTGGCAACAAAAAGAAAGTATGTGTCATATAACCATAAAGAAACATTTATACTGGATGCGACAGATCGGATCACGCTAGGGTTGGTAACACTTCGTTGCACACTTCCAACATTCTCTTACCCGAAGAAGAGCCAATCACCAACCAGGAAGTTTCGAAAGGAGACATAGTTAACTAGACATAATAAAGTGAGAAGGACTGAATTTGACTAAGCCCAGGCTAAGGACAAAAACATTTAAGGATAGCGATTTAGGCAAATAACAGATTTTAAATTAATATCCTTATAAAATGCAGACTAGCATTGATCAAAATAATTTTATATTGGCCGACATAACTTTGGTTATGCTAGACAAGTATAATATCAGTTTAAATGACATTGTTTATGATCAACAAGACAATACTGGTCGGTATAATGTTAGTTACAATAGATAAATATAACATCGACTAAGATAGTCTTGTTTATGATAGATAAGCTAATATTGGTTGGTATAACATTAGCTATAATATAGGAGTATTCCAACGGTCAAGATAGACTCGGCCATGATAAATGACACATAGGATATACGAAGGGGTAATGAGCACAACATCACATTTATTCCTATAAATCAGAAGGATTCAATAGAGTCACTTAATTCAATGCAAAAGATTGTTTTTACACTTAGAATCTGGTCAAGTACATAACATTACATTTTCCCTCAGAATATTAAACCTCAAACAGATAAAATTACAAACATAAGCTCTTGAGATGCTTAGAAAATTTTAGTCCCACTGTAGTCAAACTTACCATGGAGCAGAAGTGGAAACATTTTACCTAGCGCAGAGAAAGCTCGTCCGAGCTTGTCAAGGCGCATAAGTGGCAATATTTTGCATGGGACAAAAGGAAAATTATGAAGCAGAAAGACTCAAGGGCAAAGGGAAGGGGATGGATCTATTCAGACCATGATGGAAAAGTAATTGAAAGAGCCTCTCCCCTCCTCAAGCCCTGGAGTTTTGCAACTAGAGCCACCCAGCATAGCCCGTCGGTAATATGTGTTGTGACCTTCTCGCGACATCCATGGGCTATTTAGTTGGCCCTCCATGGATAACGAAAACCCCTTTGAAGTTTCTTGAGCCTTCAGAGCATTGGCATCTTTGGATGAAAATTCTAGACTTGGAGAAACTCCATCTCTTGGGATAGTTCCTCGAACCCTAGAGTTAGCCGAAGCAAAAACTTGAATAAACTCATATATAGATCTCGTCTTGTCCAACAAAAGTCGCCCCCAAAGAGGAGGATCCAAGAACATACCCTTAGCAGTGAAAGTTAACAAGGAAGGAAAAGAACTAAGATGGGTGGTGAACGAAGAGAAGGTTGTAACCCTATTTAAAGGATCAAAGGACCCAAGGAATCACTGTACTAAGGTTCACGGGACCACTATGCTCAGGTTCACCAGATAGTTGTACACAAAATTTGTGAGGTCACTTCAATATCTATGGCAGAGTCATGGGTAGGAAGAGACAAAATCAGTTTTGTGTCTAGTCAGTCGTCTACACCTTTGACTAGACTTGAAGGGAAGGCTAGTGATATGGGTTAGGTTTCATAGGCCCCCGATAAGAAAGGGAAAGGATATAACCAAACAGAGAAGATAGGTCAATATCGGTCGGGATACACCTCAAAAGAGGTAGGTCGATATCGGCCGAGATATACCTCAAAGGAGGTAGACCAATATCGATCGAGACACACCTTCAAGAAGGAAAGCCAATATCGGCCGAGATATGCCTTCAAGGAGGCAGACCCATATTGATCAGCATATACCTTAAAGGAGGTAGGCCAATACCGGTCGGGATATACTTCTAAATGATTAGATCATTGTCGACCAAGATATACCTCTAAGAAGATAGGTCAATATCGGTCGGGATACACCTCAAAAGAGGTAGGTCGATATCGGCCGAGATATACCTCAAAGGAGGTAGACCAATATCGATCGAGACACACCTTCAAGAAGGAAAGCCAATATCGGCCGGGATATACCTTCAAGGAGGCAGACCCATATTGATCAGCATATACCTTAAAGGAGGTAGGCCAATACCAGTTAGGATATACTTCTAAATGATTAAATAATTGTCGACCGAGATATACCTCTAAGGAGGTAGGCCAATATCAGCCGGGATATGCCTTCAAGGAGGCAGACCCATATTGATCAGCACATACCTCGAACGAGGTAGGCTAATATCGATCGAGACATACCTTTAAGAAGGAAGGCCAATATCGGCCGGGATATGCCTTCAAGGAGGCAGACTCATATTGATCAGCACATACCTCGAAGGAGGTAGGCTAATATCGATCGAGACATACCTTTAAGAAGGAAGGCCAATATCGGTCGGGATATGCCTTCAAGGAGGCAGACCCATATTGATCAGCACATACCTCGAAGGAGGTAGGCTAATATCGATTGAGACATACCTTTAAGAAGGAAGACCAATATCGGCTGGGATATGCCTTCAAGGAGGCAGACCCATATTGATCAGCACATACCTCGAAGGAGGTAGGCTAATATCGATCGAGACATACCTTTAAGAAGGAAGACCAATATCGGCCGGGATATGCCTTCAAGAAGGCAGACCCATATTGATCAGCACATACCTCGAAGGAGGTAGGCTAATATTGATCGAGACATACCTTTAAGAAGGAAGACCAATATCGATCGGGATATGCCTTCAAGGAGGCAGACCCATATTGATCAGCACATACCTCAAAGGAGGTAGGCTAATATCGATCGAGACATACCTTTAAGAAGGAAGGCCAAACATCTGTTAGCCTGAATAATGCCTTGAACAGATACTTGATAAAAATTACATAATAAGATATAGTCCAATGATAGCTGGGATAATAAACATAGAGGAGCACGAACGGGCACTAAGCCTCATGAAAAGTAATAATAATTAATCAAACCTAATTAAGTTCAGCCCCGATCAATACGAGGAATATTAGTATATCGAGCTATCTATGATGTAATAAAAATGGGAGGCGCGAGTAGGAAAGATGAAAATACTTTACAAAAACTTGTGAAACAGAAGAGAAGTAGTATTTCAAATAAAGTAGTTCATGAAGATATTTGCAGCATGTGATTGTATAATAGGTGTTATATATTTGGCAGGAAATGTGTTTTCAGATTATTTTGCAGGTACTAGACTACAAAGAAGGTACATCTGGGGTACAAAAAGATTCCTTAAAAGTCATTTACTACAAGTACATGGCTTACATCATCTCATAGCAAATTCTAACAAACTGGGGTTCACTTCATGACTACGGAGGTTATATGAAGTGGTATAAAAAGGGGAATCCTCTCCGTTGGCTAGGTAAGTTCACATCATTGTGCACATTCATAACCCTAATTGCTTAACCATTGTTCATCTTCTTCCTCCTTCTTCCACACCAAGAGAGATTACTGACTTGAGCGTCGGAGGGCCTAGCCAAGGATTCCCACCCCGGTCTTAGGTCACTGACGGTAGTGTCGGTTGGTCTCTTATGCGCAGGAAGCCTTGGGAGTTCCGAAGCCGGTGTTCTTCGATTGGATCTTCTCATCGCCATTGGTATCTTGCCTCGAGAGGACATTCTGAGGCTTCATCTTCTGGGATCCGCTTTGGGTTTCTCAGATCGGCATTCTTTAGGCATTATTCTCCATCAGCAGTGGGTTTTTTCTCCTGGATCTCCGTCTTGTCCAGCTTCTCAAACAGGATCAGCACCAATGCTCGATTTTTAGAGAAAGATTATGTAATGAACCATAAGCCCATGAGTGAAATTATTCTCGAGGAAATTAGAGAGGACATGTCTATTTTAGTACCAAAGTGCAAGATGAAATATCACAAGAAACTACAACACGTATCATAAATGATACACAACAACAGACAAGTACCTCGTCGTAGTGGGAGGGTTATTAGGCAACCTAAAAGATTCATGTTTTTGGGAGAGTCGTCGAACTTGGTCCCAGGTAAACATGAACTTGATCCCTGACCATATGACGAAGCACTCCAAGATATAGATGGAGAATCTTGGCAAAAAGCAATGAATTCAGAAATAGAATCTATGTATTCTAACAAAGTTTGGGAGCTAGTAGAACTATCAAATAGTGTAAAAGCTATTGGATGTAAGTGGATCTACAAAAAGAAAAGAGGGATAGATGGGAAGGTGAAAACCTTCAAAGTAAGACTTGTTGCGAAGGGGTATACTCAGAAAGAGAGAATCGATTATAAGGAAACTTTTTCGCCAGTAGCTATGCTTAAGTCTATCCGGATACTCTTATCTATTGCTGCTCATATAGATTATAAGGTGTGGCAAATGGATGTCAAGACAGTTTTTCTTAATGGAAGTCTTGAAGAAAACATCCATATAAAGCAACCATAGGGGTTTATTACAAAGGGCAAAGAGCATCTAGTAAGTAAGCTTAATCGGTTTATTTATGGACTGAAGCAAGTTTCAAGATCATGGAACATCCGATTTAATGAAGTAATCCAGTCGTATGGATTTATTCAGTGTCCGAATGAGTCTTGTATATACAAGAAGTGTGATAAAAACGTGGTGGTATTTCTTGTACTATACGTAGATGACATTTTTGATAGTTGGAAATAATATCAAAGTGTTGTTGGAAGTAAGGGTATGGTTGTCCAAGCAAATCGATATGAAGGACTTGGATGAATGTGCACATATTCTCGGGATCAAAGTAATAAAAGATCACAAGAAAAGAATGTTGTGCTTATCCCGAGCTTCATATATCGATACTATCCTAGCTCGTTTTAGCATGCAAGACTCCATGAAAGATTTTTGTACCTTTTGGGTATGGAGTATATTTATCTAAAGAGATGCCTCCGAAGACATCAAAAGAGATAGAAGAAATGAAGGCAATTCCTTATGCTTCAGCTATAGGAAGTCTAATGTATGCTATGCACAAGATTAGATATCTGTTTTGCCATGGCCATAGTTAGCAGATATCAAAGTAACCTAGGACCGGGACATTGGACTGCCGTAAAGCATATATTAAAGTACCGTAGAGGGACTAGAGATTATATGCCAGTTTACAAGGCAGATGATTTGCTCCCTATGGGATACACGGATTTTGACTTCCAATCAGATATGGATAATAGTAAGTCGACCTTGGGGTTTTGTGTTTACTATAGGAGGTTAAGCCATAACAATAGAGGAGTGATAAGCATAGATGCTTTTCAGACTCCACCATGGAAGTTGAGTATGTGGCAGCCTCTGAGGCAGTCATAGAAGCTATATGGCTCAGAGATTTCATGATGTACTTAGATGTGATTCCTGGTTTGCCCAAAATTATTACAGTGTATTAATAAGTGGTGCAGTAGCAAACTCGAAGGAACCACGAGCCCATAAGGCAAGTAAACACATAAAGCGCAAGTACTACCCAATACGAGACATCGTATAATGAGGAGAAGTTGTTGCTGCCTAGATTGCATCAGATGATAACATGGGAGATCCTTTCACTAAGGCCCTTAAGACAAGAAGCTTTTGATGGACATGTTGAAGGGTTAGGAATCAGATGTATGACAGGGTATATGGTAGTATAGTCTTTTAGTATAAGTGGGAGATTGTTAGAGTGTATACTAAAAGCCTAGCTTTTTGTAAACATTTATTTTGAAATAAAGAATCACATTAGTCAAATGTCTACATTTATATGTTAAGTGTAGTTGTTCAATTAATTTATATTATAGATAACATGGTGTGTGGTGTCACACATAGAAGATCATGTTATCAGTTCCTTATAAGTTATAAAAAGTAGCTCACGACTAAGATGGAAAGGAATAAACCATTGGAATAGTCGTAGTGAAATTTGATATTAGTTTATCTTAACTATAAAATTATACTAGTACACTCTGAGTGTATTGAGCAGGACCATTTATGGTAAGTTCGTTTTATACTGACTGCATAAAAGAATAAGACTTTTGTTATTATGGAAGTGTGTGCTCTTAATCATGATATAATAACAAGTACATATACTCAATATTCATTTCTTTAATTTATCAAAGGGTGTGATTTAGTTTGATAAATCAATAGGCCCGATAAGTTGAGAAATGGTATTATTTATATGGTGTGTTGTTGATTATAGAATGAAACTATGTCCTAGTAATCTAGGTTGATAATGTTCCCAAGAGGAGCTCATAAGGATTGTCATGTAAACCTTGCAGGTGGACTTAGTCCTACATGATAATAATGTTGAGTGATACTACCCTTGGAGTTAGATATTAATTAAGTGGTTTGTCAGTAACTCATTTAATTAGTGGGCATTCGATATCTTAAATATAGGGAGATTAACACGCTCATGATAAGAAGGAGCCCATATAGTAATATGAGATTGGTGCGGTAGTTCAATAATAACTCTTTAGTGGAATGAGATATTATTGATGAACTCGAGTTGGGTGTTCGGGGAGAACACGGGAAGCTCAAGTTCATCGGGAGACCAAAACCAATTCCTCCTCTCAGTCCCTGTCGTAACCTCTTATATATATAATTTTATACCCACCTAAACCCACCTTCTTACTCATTCCAAGGTGGTCGGCCAAGCCAAGCTTGGAGCCCAAGCAAGGGCCAGCCAAGATAAAGCTTGGATGGGTTAAGGTGTAGTCGACCCTAGCTTGGAGCCCAAGCTTAGGTGGCCGGCCACATAAAAATAAAAGGAGTTTATTTTAAAATCTTTCCTTATGTGGAAGCCTTGGTTTTAAAAGAGAGTTTAAAATTTAAATCTTTCCTTTTATAACTTTCTACAAAAGATTAAGAGAAAGTTTTAATATCTTTTCTTATTTGTAGTTAAAAGGAAGATTTTAATTTTTGATAAAACTTTCCCTTTTTGTAACCATCCTCATAATTTTAAAAGAGAGTTTTAAAATTAAAATTTACCTTTTATAGTTTCTACAAATGATTAAGAGAAAGATTTGATATCTTTCCTTATTTGTAGATTGAAGGGAAGATTTTAATTTTGGAGAAAACTTGCCTTATTGAAATCATCCACATGTTTTAATATAGAGATTTTAATTTATAAAAGTTTCCTTTTATAACCAACTGATCCCGTCCGGAAGTTGAGTCAGGAGGACCGTCGGGCGAGGTGGATGGAATGTTGACCGAGTCGTGACGTCCCGGAGGGGGGTGTGCTGGGATGGCTTCCGTGTTGACCAAGTCTTCAAAAGTCCTCTAGTCAACGTTACCTGCAGCTAGTGACCGGGTTCCCCCCCGATCCCTGGTACCCCGAGGCTTGAGGCAGATCCAACGAACATATGAGTAATAGGCTAACAATATAATAATGACATAAATGAGGGGCGAGTATGAAAAACGTACCCTGGCCTAGGGGGGCGCCCTCAGATGGGACGCTGCTCGACTTGTCGCGACTTAGAAGAGCAGGTGATTCAGAACCGGATGTGGAGCTGGGTCTGCCGGCATGGAGCCGAATGTGGCCTGGATCCGGAAGACGATGACACGAGATCGACACGCAAGTCAGGACACGAGATCGACACGCAGGCCGGGACACGAGATCGACACGTAGGTCAGGACATGAGATCGACACGCAGGCCGGGACACGAGATCAGCACGCAGGTCGGGACTCGAGATCGACACGCAGATCAGGACACGAGATCGACATGTAGGACGGGGCATGAAGGCACGCAGGCCGAGACACGAGATCGACACGTAGGCCGAGACACAAGATCGACACACAGGCCGAGACACAAGATCAGTATGCAAGCCGAGACACGAGATCGACACGTAGACCGAGACACGAGATCGACACGCAACCCGAGACAATAAATCACACGCAGGTCGGGACATGATTTCGGTACACATGCCAAGATGAAACACCGACACGTAGATCGGGAAAACAACAAGAGCGGAATACGGCAAAATCAGTGACGACGAACAATGACCAAGGCACGAAGGCCAGAGCACCACAGCATATGAAGCTGGAACGAGATAACGGCACGAAGGCCGGCACACAACGGGATCGGAAGACGCTCAAATCAGTGACAACAATAATAGTGGCCAGCCCGGTGCTAGGGGACCCACCGAATCCGTATTGAGGAGGTCGCGGTTGGCCACCGACGATCGAGGGAGAGGGAGGTAGCACGGAGGCGGTGCTTGGGCCACCAGCGTGTGAGAAGGGGGACTGTGTGGTCAGCCAATGACCACCGCTGGCCGCCAATGGAGGTGGTGGTTGCGCAAGGACCAAGGGCGGCAGCAGCCTCTCTAAACGACGAGAAGGAATGGAGTGTCGGAGGGTTGCCGGCCCGAGGAGAGGAGCAGGCAAGAGTGCTGTCGGCGAGGGGGGAGGCAGTGAAGCGGAGTCCGTGATGAGATCGTATAACGTGTGTGAGGTAGTGGCAACATGAGGAGAATGAAGAGGGGAGGCTGTGGCCAATGTCGCGAGGAGACGGAAGAGGAGAAGGAGGTTGTCAGCGGCGACCATCGCTGTGGCGGCGAAAGAGGGAGCAGAGGTGTCGGCGAGGTGCGGCTCCTGCAAGAGGAGTAAAAGAAGAGGAGCGGCGATAAGTTGATCCCTTGGTGGCGTCACAAGGAGGAGAGGGAGAAGAATGGCCACCGGCGCTGGCAAGGGGTTGAGCTCGGGGAAGAGAAGTTGGATCCCCTCTCCTTTGGCGGCGGAAGCACAGAAACGAAGAAACCCAAACTCCCCTCCTTTAAGCCCTAAACAGTGTAATGACCATCTTGCCCCTCCCTTTCTCTTTAATCCCCTCTATGTCCCCTTAATCAATATCCACATTGTTGGTTGCTACTCGGAAAACCTAGAGGTTCCATTGTACAAAAATTTTGTACAAAGGTCTGAACCTTTTCCTAGCTACCATGTGTTCTTTTAAATTAAATTTTGGATCGCCTGCGGAACTTAACACGTTTGATCCAAAACTTAATCTATTCGTTCTTTTAGGTTTTGACTTGGGTCTCCTGCGGAACTTAACACGTTCGACCCAAATCACCTTAAGTTATTAATTCCATTAAATATTAATTTCCATAATTGGTTCCCAGTACTGACGTGGCGAGGCACATGGCCTTCTTGGATATGGGAGCAACCACCACCGACTAGACAAAACCTTTTATGGAAAGCTAATATTTAATTTCCTAAAATAACTTTAGGTTAACCGAAAAGAACAATCAAATCACAAGGAAAAAAAACAAAAGAACACAACATCGAAAAACATATTCGAAATACTAGAATCGCATGCCTCTTGTATTTGGTATTATTTCCATAAATAACTAGCATGATGCGGAAAGGAAAAATTACTAGTTATACCTTCTAGAAAGACCTCTTGATCTTCTACCGTATTCCTCTTCTAACCTCGGACGTTGTGTGGGCAACGTTCTTCCGAGATGAGAAACCACCAATCACCTTCTTCTTCCTTGCAAGTTTTGGCCATCAAAACATCTTCTAGGATGAAGAGGTTCGGCCACCACCACCATGCTCCAAGGGATGCTAGAAACGAGGCTTGCTTTCTCTCCTTCTTCTCCTTCCTTGATCCGGCCACTAACAAAAGCTCCACCAAGAGATAAGTTTCGGCCAACAAGAAGAGAGGAGAGAAATAGGGCCGGCCACACCACCAAGGAAAATAGGGAGAAAAATAGAATAGAGTCGTTAGCCTTGAAGCCTCCTCTACCCCCCTCTTTTATAATCCTTGATCCTGGCAAATAAGGAAAATTTAATAAAAATTTCCTTAATTCTTTTTCCATTGAAAAGGAAAAATTATTTAATTAAAATAATTTTCTTTCTCAATTTTATTTGGCCGGCCACATAAAAGCTACAAACAAGGAGAGTTTTAATTAATTAAAACTTCCTAATTTGTCTCTAGAAATTTATAAAATTTCTCCAATAATTTAATCCCTTCATGATTGGTTTATAAAAAGGAAAATTAAAATATTTCTTTTAAACATGTGGATAAAAAGAAAGTTATCTCTAAAAATTAAAATATCTTTTAATCTACAAATAAGGAAAGATATCAAATCTTTTCTCAATCTTTTGTACAAACTAATAAAAGAGAATTATTAATTTTTAAACTTTCTTTTAAATCATGAACATGGTTAAAAAGGAAAGTTTTCTTAAAATTTAAAATCCTCCTTTAATCAACAAATAAGGAAAGATTTCAAATTTTAAACTCTCTTTTAAACATGTAGATGATTTACAAATAAGGAAAGTTTTTACCAAAAATTAAAACCATCCTTTTAAACTACAAATAAGGAAAGAGATTAATCTCTTCTCTTAATCTTTTGTAGAAAACTATAAAAGGAAATTTTTAATTTTTAAACTCCCTTTTAAAATCATGATATCCACATAAGAAATAATTTTAATAAAAATACTTTTTAATATTCTAGTGGCCGGCCACCTAAGCTTGTGACCCAAGCTTTGGCCGACCACCTACATGGCTCATCCACTTGGTCTTGGCCGGCCCTAGCTTGGGTTCCAAGCTAGCTTGGCCGGCCCCATTGGATGGGTAAGAAGGTGGGTATACGATGGGTATAAGTCTCTATATACTAGAGGCTACGATAGGGACCGAGAGGAGGAATTAGTTTTGGTCTCCCGACGAATTAAGCATCTCGTGTTCGCCCCGAACACACAACTTAATTTCATCAATAATAATTCATTCCACTAAAGAACTATTATTGAACTACCGCACCAATCCCAAATTACATTTTGAGCTCCTTCTTATTATGAGTGTGTTAGTCTCCCTGTGTTTAAGATAACAAATGTCCACTAATTAAGTAAGTTACTGACAACTCACTTAATTAATATCTGCTCCAAGAGTAGTACCACTCAACTTCATCGTCATGTCGGACTAAGTCCACCTGCAGGGTTTAACATGACAATCCTTATGAGCTCCTCTTGGGGACATTCTCAACCTAGATCACTAGGACACAGTTTCCTTCTATAATCAACAACACACACTATAAGTGATATCATTTCCCAACTTATCGGGCTTATTGATTTATCGAACTAAATCTCACCCATTGATAAATTAAAGAAATAAATATCAAATATATGTGCTTGTTATTATATTAGGATTAAGAGCACACACTTCCATAATAACTGAGGTCTTTGTTCCTTTATAAAGTCAGTATAAAAGGAACGACCTCAAATGGTCCTACTCAATACACTCTAAGTGTACTAGTGTAATTATATAGTTAAGATAAACTAATACCTAATTACACTACGACCTTCCAATGGTTTGTTCATTTCCATCTTGGTCGTGAGCTACTGTTTATAATTTATAAGGAACCGATAACATGATCTTCTGTATGTGACACCACACACCATGTTATCTACAATATAAATTAATTGAGCAACTACATTTATCATAAATGTAGACATTTGACCAATGTGATTCTTATTTCTAGATAAATGTTTATACCAAAAGCTAGGCTTTTAGTATACACTCTAACAATCTCCCACTTATATTAAAAGACTAAGCTGCCATATCTGCTGCTATACATCTGATTCCCAACCCTTCAACATGCCCATCAAAAGCTCTTGCCTTAAGGACCTTAGTGAAAGGATCTATAGGTCATCACCTGATGCAATCTAGGCAGCAACAACTTCTCCTCGTTTATACGATTTCTCGTATTGGGTGGTACTTGCGCTCTATTGTGTTTACTTGCCTTATAGACTTATGGTTTCTTCGAGTTTGCTACTGCACCAACATTATGTTAGGACCAAAAGTAGCTAGAGGGGGGGTGAATAGCTCGTCGCGTTCGCTCGGTGCTCGGCGTTGCTTGTTCCTTCAAAGATGTGCAGCGGAAAATACAGAAACAAATACAACAACGCTAACACGGTTGGTTTACTTGGTATCCACCTCACAAGAGGTGACTAATCCAAGGATCCACACCACGCACGCACCCTCCACTATGAAAACACTCCTTTTCGGTAACTACCGAGGGCGGAGAAACCCTACAAGACTCAATACAAGAAGAGAGGGAAAGGATACAAGAAATACAAGCTTACAAGCTTACAATGAGTACAAAAACCCTAACCCTAGCTTCTCTTCTTGGCTTTGATCCGCCTCTTGACTTGGAGAGCTTCCAAGATCCTTCAAGAACTGGCGATCTGAGCTTTGTGAGCGCTGTGGAGGAGTTGGCGAGAGCTCTGGAGTGAATCGGAGAAGTGATTCCGCAGCCATCGAACGCCTGCAGCTATAAACGACGCCAACGGTCGGATCCCGATCGATTCGAATGTTCCCAATCGATCGGGGAGGCTTTGGATCGATCCACGGATCGATCCAGAGCGCCTCTGTGCTCTGGAAACGCGCCTGGATCGATCCACGGATCGATCCAGCGCTTATCGCGCGAAGCAGCCGCGTCCCAATCGATCCACTGATCGATTGGGACCTCTGGATCGATCCACTGATCGATCCAGAGCCTGGATCGATCCACTGATCGATCCAGCACTTGATTTTTGTCCAAAACCAAGTCCCAAACCTCCCAAACCAACATCCGGTCAACCTTGACCTGTTGGTATGTCATGCCTAGCATCTAGTCACTCCCTTGACCTGCTAGGACTCCCTTACCAAGTGTCCGGTCAATCCCTTTGACCCACTTGGACTTTTCTCTGTGCCAAGTATCCGGTCAATCCCTTTGACCTACTTGGACTTTTCTTTCATGCCAAGTATCCAGTCAATCCTTTGACCTACTTGGACTTCCCAGCACCAGATGTCCGATCATCCTTGATCCATCTGGATTTTCCTTTCCTGGCTTCACTCACCAGGGCTTTCACGTAGCTTCACTCACTAGGGTTTTCCATCGCCTAGCTTCACTCACTAGGGCTTTCACCGGCTTCTCACCAGGATTTCCATCCGCCTAGCTTCACTCACTAGGGCTTTCACTGGCTTCACTCACCATTTCCATCGCCTAGCTTCACTCACTAGGACTTTCACCGGTCACTCACCAGGATTTCCATCCGCCTAGCTTCACTCACTAGGACTTCCTTCACCTGGCTTCACCTCCCGACTTCCTGGCTTCACTCACGGGACTTTTCTTACCGGCTTCACTCACCAGGGACTTTCATTTGCCTAACATCCAGTTAGGACTTCGATCAAGTATCCAGTCAACCTTGACCTACTTGACTCTTCTTCATTAATATCTTATTGTCAAACATCTAAACCCAAACCAAGACTCGGCTTGGTTACCCAGTCAACCTTGACCTGAGGGATATTGCACCAACAATCTCCCCCTTTTTGATGTTTGACAATACCACAATAACACTTACAATCCCATATGTAAGTTAGACTAATCCCATAGCCTCCTTCTTCATGCCACTAGGTAATGAAAGCATAAATTAAGCTCTTCATTCTCCCCCTAAGAGGGCAAACTCCCTCTAGGTAATGAAAGCCTAACTTACTCCCTTTCATGAGTCCTTTCATTCTCCCCCTATGACCTTCCCATAGGTAATGAAGGACTAAGCTTAACCATACATTCTCCCCCTATTGGCACACATCAACCCATCGTTGGACACACATCAACCTATGCTCCAATTCTGGGCACACTTCAACAAATCCATTTGTTGAAGACTCTCCCCCTGAAGAGTTGCTCATCGTTGTTCACAACATCACTCGTTGTGATCAACACGATAATGAAGGTCCCATACCCTTCATTTATCCTTAACTTCTCCCTCAATGTAGACAACTACCCAACCTTGAGCATTATCTACCACTTGAGTGTCCACTTGAAATAATGAGGATATCCACTCCCCATTTCTTCCCATTTCAAGTTTAAATGCTCAACCTTGAGCAAGTTCACAACAGAAGGTTAACCACCTTCCAAGGTTCATGAAAAATAATTTTCATGTCTTTAAAGAGTCCCTCCCCCTAAAGACATGGTGGTAACTTCTATCATTGCACCAACAATGACTTGGAATCCCTAAACCTTTAGGAAACCCAAATTTAGAAGTTTTGAGGTTCAAATATTCAAAATTTGAAACAACCTCAACCTAAACTTCTACTTAGTCTTCGTTAACCAATCCATCCTTGTTTTCAACATGAAAACACCCTTTGTATGTATACAAATGTATTTAAGGGGTTTGGAATGGTTACCTAGACTCAAAGAGGTTCAAAGATGCTGAGATCAGGCCTTCCCAGCCAAAATCAGCAACTTGGATCGATTGGAGTTGGGTTCCAATCGATTGAACCTTTCTGAATCGATCCACTGATCGATTCAGACTCCCTGGATCGATCGGCTGATCGATCCAGCGAGCTTCTGCTCGCAGGAATTGCCGTTTGAATCGATCCATGGATCGATTCAGGAACTCCAATCGATCCATGGATCGATCGGAGCTCTGATAGTTGCTGAAATTCCATTTCAGTCAACTTCAGAAACCCCTAGAAAATTCTACAAAAATCCAAAAATTATGAAATTTCGTGTAGACATTATTTAGGGCATACTTAATCATGGAAAAATAGCTTTCTATGAAAATACATCATATTTTCAAAGATTGACACAAACTTGAAAACTTGCAAAAACTTTAGTGTTTTTCTTCAAGTTTGTGTCTAACTATTTAATGGTGATTACTGTCAAAAGATAGCCTTCACCAAGGTTTTCCAAAAACATTTTAACAATATTTTCAAAACCAATATCCCATCATGTTCCTTGGGCATAATGCACATGACTTGTACATTAGCTTTCCCAATGATGAGAAAACACATAACTATGTGTTTTGATGAATCTAAAACTCAAAAGAATGCACTAAATCAACATCTTGAGTTTTGTTCATCATCCTAACATCTCACTTGTATATAATATGCACTAAAACACATACAAGTCACCTTAGAGGTCTTTGTGAGATGTAAAATTTGGTTTTGCCCTATTCTAGGGATCATGCATATCTATCTAGGCATTTTAGAGATATTAGACATCCACCCAGGATGTCACTTGTTAATAAGTGTCGTTAAATGCCATTCGTCCTTAATTACAAGGAATTAAACTAAATGCATGATTATGTTATGGCATACATCAAAAGAAAATAATTTTCAAAGAAAATATCATATTACTACATGATGTATGAATGTCATGACATGGTATTTTTGGATTTTTCTTAATAAAACATGAATGTAAAAATAGACATGATGTCATGACATATGATGGGCAAACAATCATGGCAAGATTTAGCATAAATAAAATATACCTAGATTAACTATCTAAGTATCCTTAAAGTCTTAGCTAAACTTACAACTTAAACCTAGATTGCCCTAAAGTGCTTCAAGAAAATGCCAAAGCCTAAGTTTGCATTTCCTATTCCCTTGATTAATTTATGCCAATTAAAATAAACATGTCCCCAAATGTTGGCATATTCCATTTTTCCTCAAGAGTAGCACTTTTAAATTTAAGGCCCGGATTGCCTTAAATTGCCTAAGAACATACCAAAAACCCAACTTGATAGTTCTTATGAATTTTCCAATATGTGCCATTTAAGATTAAAATCAATTCTTCCACCATTAGGCACATTTTACTCTTTCAAGGAGTAATCAATAATTCCATTTCATTTTCAAAGGTTAACAAAAACCTTGAAAATGCTCCTTGAGTGTCAATTTCCTCACAGTTGGGTTAACTACCCTTCTAATCGGAGTTGACACTCTCTAACCCATCTATGGGGTAGAGAAGATGCTCCTAGGAACCCAACACCTATTGGTGCTCCTTGGATGCTCTAGGTACTCACTAGGGATAACTTCCCTAGATACCTTCCTAGTGACCTTGTTGGGCTTCTTAGAAGCCTTGGTCACATTTTCTAGGTCAACTCTAGGGATAACCTCCCTTGTGACCTTGTTTGTGACTTTCTTAGACTTCTTAGAAGTCTTAGTCACATTTATTGCAAAAATACTCTTAGGGATGACTTCCCTAGTATTTTTGGCTTGACCACTAGACCTAGGGTTTGTTCCATAACTATATGGAACTCTATGGTAAGAGGGCACATCCTTCTTAGCCTTTGGTTTGTATCCCAAACCTCTATGGCCATTGGATGGCTTTTGTACCCCTAAACCTAGGTTATGCTCATTTTGCCCTAATAGGATATTTTCCATCCTTTTAGGGTCTTTTCCATTTTATCAAGCCTTGATCTCAAGACTTGATTTTCTATCACTAAGTCCTTAGTTTTTGGTTTTTCATTTGATCCATGAGCATTTTTGTTTCTAGGCTTGTATCTTACATCCTTAGAGTTTTTGCCTAGGTTTTTACCTACATTCCTAGCCTTAGGGATAGTAGTTTTGGCATGTAGGGCCACATGCTTTTCCTTAAAGCCCTCATGCTTCCTATTCTTATGGTAAATCGCATTAAAATGATAAAAATTTGACCTAGCATGCTTTTTACCATTTTGCAAGGGAATAGGCTCAACGAAAGTTACCTTCCTTTTTACCTTGGAGGCTCCCCCTTGACTAGTGCCTCCTTGAGCCTCGACCATCTTCTTCCCCTTGGGGCATTGACTTCGGTAATGCCCCTTTTGTTGACACAAGAAGCACACAATGTGCTCCTTGCTCTTCTTTGTCCCGGGGGTGGTCTCCTTGAGCTTTTCCTTGCCCTTTTGTGCCACTTGGCCCTTCTTCTTGGCCAATTTAGGGCATTTGCTCTTGTAGTGCCCACTTTCCCTACACTCAAAACATATTATATGATTTTTATTTTTAATTGAAATATTTATACCTTCTTGTATAGGGATGGCACTTGCTCCTCCATTTGATATTTCTTGAATTTCGGAGGTGGCACAATCTTCTTCTTCTTCACTTGACCCGGATGTAGAAGCTTCTCCTTCTTCTTGATCCGGCGTCACCAAGAATTGCTCCCCCTCAATCCTAGAGGTGGAGGCTTCATCATTTTGAATGTGAAACAAGGAGTATGCTCCCTCCTTGTTCCCTTCGGTGCATTCCCTTGAGGATGAAGCTTCTTGGATTTCCTCTTCTTCGGAGGTTGAGCATCTCTCAACCTCGGAGTCCTCCTCTTGGTCTTGATCCAATGAGTCGCCCTCTTTGGATTCTCCTTGATTTGATACAGTGGAGGGGATCTCATGAATTCTTGCCAATTTTCTCCAAAGCTCCTTGGCATCTTCAAACTCTCCAATTTGTTCCAAGATGTTGCTTGGCAATAAATTGACCAAAAGCTTGGTCACTTTGTCATTGGCCTCACATCTTTGGATTTGGTCTTTGCTCCACTTGCTCCTTTTGAGTACTTTGCCCTTGGAATTTGTGGGAGCTTCAAAACCTTCCATGAGAGCAAACCATTGCTCTATCTCCATCATGAGAAAATTTTCGATTCTTGATTTCCAAGAATCGAAGCTTGTAGATGAATATGGTGGAGCCACCCTTGTGTCAAATCCAAGTCCATCTTGGAATTGCATCTTGAAGTTGAGCTTGATAAAGTCTTGAACTTGAAGAATTTGCTTCAACTTCTTCACCCTCTAGCTTTTCTTGTTATGCTTGACCCTTCCGGCGATGATTCCGGTGAAGAGCAACCTTGCTCTGATACCACTTGTTAGGACCAAAAGTAGCTAGAGGGGGGGTGAATAGCTCGTCGCGTTCGCTCGGTGCTCGGCGTTGCTTGTTCCTTCAAAGATGTGCAGCGGCAAATACAGAAACAAATACAACAACGCTAACACGGTTGGTTTACTTGGTATCCATCTCACAAGAGGTGACTAATCCAAGGATCCACACCACGCACGCACCCTCCACTATGAAAACACTCCTTTTCGGTAACTACCGAGGGCGGAGAAACCCTACAAGACTCAATACAAGAAGAGAGGGAAAGGATACAAGAAATACAAGCTTACAAGCTTACAATGAGTACAAAACCCTAACCCTAGCTTCTCTTCTTGGCTTTGATCCGCCTCTTGACTTGGAGAGCTTCCAAGATCCTTCAAGAACTGGCGATCTGAGCTTTGTGAGCGCTGTGGAGGAGTTGGCGAGAGCTCTGGAGTGAATCGGAGCAGTGATTCCGCAGCCATCGAACGCCTGCAGCTATAAACGACGCCAACGGTCGGATCCCGATCGATTCGAATGTTCCCAATCGATCGGGGAGGCTTTGGATCGATCCACGGATCGATCCAGAGCGCCTCTGTGCTCTGGAAACGCGCCTGGATCGATCCACGGATCGATCCAGCGCTTATCGCGCGAAGCAGCCGCGTCCCAATCGATCCACTGATCGATCCAGAGCGCCTCTGTGCTCTGGAAACGCGCCTGGATCGATCCACCGATCGATTCAGAGCCTAGATCGATCCACGGATCGATCCAACACTTGATTTTTGTCCAAAACCAAGTCCCAAACCTCCCAAACCAACATCCGGTCAACCTTGACCTGTTGGTATGTCATGCCTAGCATCTAGTCACTCCCTTGACCTGCTAGGACTCCCTTACCAAGTGTCCGGTCAATCCCTTTGACCCACTTGGACTTTTCTCTGTGCCAAGTATCCGGTCAATCCCTTTGACCTACTTGGACTTTTCTTTCATGCCAAGTATCCAGTCAATCCTTTGACCTGTTGGACTTCCCAACACCGGATGTCCGATCATCCTTGATCCATCTGGATTTTCCCTTGCCCGGCTTCACTCACCGGGGCTTTCACCTAGCTTCACTCACTAGGGTTTTCCATCCGCCTAGCTTCACTCACTAGGGCTTTCACCGGCTTCACCAGGATTTCCATCCGCCTAGCTTCACTCACTAGGGCTTTCACCGCTTCACTCACCAGGATTTCCATCCGCCTAGCTTCACTCACTAGGACTTTCACCGGCTACTCACCAGGATTTCCATCCGCCTAGCTTCACTCACTAGGACTTCCTTCTGCCTCACATCCCGATCATCCTTGCTCCATCTGGATTTTCTTGCCCGCTTCACTCACCAGGACTTTCATTTTGCCTAACATCCCAGTTAGGACTTCCCAGTCAAGTATCCAATCAACCTTGACCTACTTGACTCTTCTTCAATTAATATCTTATTGTCAAACATCTAAACCCAAACCAAGACTCAGCTTGGTTACCCAGGTCAACCTTGACCTGAGGGATATTGCACCAACACATTACTACAATAAATTGTAACAATCTTTGGACAAACCAGAAATCATATCTAAGTCTATCTTGAGGTTATTGAGTCATTCAACTTTTATGGCTACCTCAGAGGCTTGCCATATACTAAGCTTCTATGGTGGAGTCCAGAAAAACACCTATGCTTATCACTCTTCCATAGTTATGACTTTACCTCCTAAAGTAAACACAAAAACCCCGAGGTTGACTTATTATTATCCCTATCCGATTGGAAGCCAAAATCCATGCAACCCACTAGGATCAAATTAACTGCCTTGTAAGCTAGCATATAATCTCTAGTGCCTCTAAGGTACTTCAATATATGCTTTACTGCAGTCCACTGTCCTTGTCCAGGGTTACTTTGATATCTGCTAACTATGCCCTTGGCAAAATAGATTTCTGATCTCGTGCATAGCATATATTAGGCTTCCGATAGCCGAAGCATAAAGAACTGCCTTTATTTCCTTTATCTCCTTTGATGTCTACATAGACATATCTTTAGATAAAGTTACTCCATCCTAAAAAAGTAAGAAACCTTTCTTGGAGTTTTGCATGCTTAAAACGAGCAAGGATTTTTCCGATGTATGAAGCTTGGAATAAGTAAAATATTCTTTTCTTGCGATCCCTTATTACTTTGATCTCAAGAATATATACATTCTCCCAAGTCCTTTATATCGAATTGTTTGGACAACCATACCCTTACTTCTGACAACATTTTGATATTGTTTCCAACTACCAAAAATGTTATCTACGTATAGTACAAGAAATACCACCACGCTTCCATCACACCTTTTGTATACACAAGACTTATCCAGTTACTAAATGAATCCAAAGGTCTGGATTACTTTGATAAACTGGATGTTCCAAGACCTTGAAGCTTTGTATCAGTCCATAGACTGATTGAGCTTGCACACAAGATGCTCTTAGCCCTTTGCAATGAACCCTTCTGGTTGCTTTATATGGATGCTTTCTTCAAGACTTCCATTAAGGAATGCTGTCTTGACATCCACTTACCAAATAGATAAAAGAATCCGGATAGACTTAAGCATGGCTACCAGTGAAAAAGTTTCCTTTTTCATCTAGCCTTGCTTTGAAAGTTTCTACCTTCCTGTCTATCCCTCTTTTCCTATTATAGACCTTTTTATACCCAAAGGCTTTTACACCATTTGGTGGTTCTTCAAGCTTCCAGATTTTATTAGAATACATATATTCTAATTCTGTTATTCATTACTCTTTGCCAAGATATTGCATCTTTATCTTGGAGTACTTCGTCATATGTCCGGAGATCAGGTTCATGTCCTCCAGGGATCGAGTCCAAAAACTCTCCCAAAACATGAATATTTTTAGGTTGCCTAACAACCCTCCCACTACGACAAGGCACTTTCTGCAATTGTGTATCATTTGTGATACGTGTTGCAGTTTCCTTGTGGTATCTCATCTTGTACAATTGGTACTAGATTAGACATGTCTTTTATTATTTCCTTAAGATCAAGTTTTTTTATGGGCACATGGTTTATTACATAGTCCTTTTTCTAAAATTGGTCATTGATGCTAACAATGACCTTCTGATTTTTAAGACTATAAACCTACTTTCATTTCTCTAGGATAACCCACAAACAAGTGAATTCATGTCCAACTTATCATTGTCTCTCTTCATCATATGTGCTGGACTACCCGAATCCAAATATGCTTCAAAATAAGCTTACGCCTATTCAGCAATTCTATATGAGTAGAGAGTTCTGACTTTGGAAGGTACTATGTTCACTTCCGTTTCCAGAGTATATCCTTAAAATGATTTTGGTAAAATAACTCATCATTAATCTACTTATTTCCATAAGAGTCCTATACCTTCTTTCTACTACACCATTCTGTAGAGGTGTACCAGGTGCAGTTAGTTTGGATTGATTCCCTACTTCTGATAAGTGACTCCTAAATTCTCCCAAGAGGTACTTGCCACTATGATTTCACCATAGTGTCTTTTTACTTTGTCGTTTCTCCACATCAGCCTAGTACTCTTTGAACTAATCAAAGTACTTAGTCTTGCGGTACATTAAGTAAATTTATTTGTATCTTGAATAGTTGTCTATAAAATAGATGAAATATTCAATACTACCTCTTGTCTGGATAGTCATAGGATCACACAAATCAGAATGAACCAATTTCAACATATCTTTGACTCCATACCCCTTAGACTTGAAAGCTTCTTGGTTATTTTTCCTTCCAAGTAAGACTCGCAGGTTGGAAAGATTTCCACTACTAATGAACCCAAAAGTTCATCAGCTACCAATGAATCATACTCAAGTTAATATAACATAGCCTTAGATGCCAAAGATATAATTGGTTCATTTCCGAAGGTTACTTTCTCTTAAAGTTAGAAGATGTGTTACTAATTTCCATTTGTTGCATCGTGAGAGTTATTGGATTTATAAATTGCCAACCAACGTACCAGAACAGATAACTTCCCTCTTTTTCTTAATAACAACTTTGTTATTAAAAGAGGCAGAATATCAAGTTCTTTGAATAGTTTAAAAACTGAAAACTAGTTCTTTCTAAACTTGGTGTGTAAAGACAATTACTCAAAAATCCATGTTTTATTCTTATCAAAAGATAAATATCTCCCACTGCAACAGCTACCATTTTTACAGTAGTGTCCATGTGGACGCTGTTTTAATTTTCATTTAGTTGCCGAGTTTCCTGGAACCCTACAATGAATTGCGGACATGATTAATGGCATCTGTATCTACACTCCAGGTTCTAGTAGATAACACCACTAAATATGTTTCAACTAATGAATTAAATACACCTATGTTGTTCTTAGTTTTAAGAAGACAGTCTACCTTAATGTCCAAGTCCTATTTCCAATCATTACAATTGGGACTACTAAGCCTTTTCTATAGTATGACTACTAGGGGATTGACAAATATTTAAATCCTAAGAATCAGAAAAATATTTGGTCAAGATCAACTCCTTAAAAATCCCCATGAATTTTGTATGCCACGATAGTGTGGACGTATACAAAATCGAAGAGGAGATTTTATTCATTAATTTTATTATCTCGTCAACTTTACTTTATGATGAATAAAATTAATAGTTGATCTGTCTTTGATCAAATATTTGGTCAAAACTTTTGAATTTAAAAAATATTGATTCCTCAAACAATATTATTTAAATTCACCAACACCTCAAACACCGTGAATTTTGCATGCCACGTTAGTGTGGACGTATACAAATTCAACATTTGTAAAAGGAGGGTTTTAACCCATTAATTTTATTATCTCGTCAACCTAACTTTTTGACAAATAAAATTAATAGTTGGTATCATTTGGTCACACAAATAATAGCAGTGACTCCGATGGGGAGGATACTATTAGATGTGTCTAAGTGTATACCATTACTTGACACTAAGTCCATTAATAAGATTATGCCCCTTCCGTTGGGGAAGATCACATGCTCTTAATTTACTTCCTATAGTCATCCAAAAATGGAAGTCTGTTCTAGTGATCCACAAACAAGCTCATCCGTTATGGAGGAAGGCACTCAGAGCCAACGCGCAAGCTTGTTTGCATCACTTACAAACCAGTAATGGAGACCATGGAATTTACTTAAAATCCCTCTCCCACTTAGTTATTTATAAATGAGGAATTTTAACTATGCTAGCCTACTAAATATGTAAACCAACATGCACACACAACACAATATAAAAGCAATAAATAGAAAATCTAATTTTCAACTATTATGGCTTTTATCTCTAGTTGTCCTTCGTGTGTTGTCATCCCAAGCTGCTGCCATATTTGGCCACCGCTACCGCATCCATCTTGCTCCTAGTTCCGCTGCGCCTCTGGTCCTTAGAAGGTTCCACGCTTTGCAAGATTCGATCCGCGACATAAATAGAATTTTACATTTTGATCCTATATTCCATAAAAGGAATGTACATGTATCTAGATCAAAAATAAAATCCTAATAAAACTAAATACAGCTCCTGCTGTATTTTATAATACAATCATGCACACACAATAAAATGCCCTTGACATGTCCAAGGGTCCAATCACACACATAATAACTATAAGCCATAATAGTTGGATCCTGCGTCCACAAAGTTAGCACATCCTATTATTAACCTGCCTAAATTATGTATGACATGTGCATAATTAAACTAATACCAAATACACAAACGCAAAACCCTAGCTCTGATACCAATTGTTGGTTGCTACTCGAAAAACCTAGAGGTTCCACTGTAAAAAAATTTTGTACAAAGGTCTGAACCTTTTCCTAGCTACCATGTGTTCTTTTAAATTAAATTTTGGATCGCCTGCGGAACTTAACACGTTTGATCCAAAACTTAATCTATTCGTTCTTTTAGGTTTTGACTTGGGTCTCCTGCGAAACTTAACACGTTCGACCCAAATTACCTTAAGTTATTAATTCCATTAAATATTAATTTCCATAATTGGTTCCCAGTACTGACGTGGCAAGGCACATGACCTTTTTAGATATGGGAGCAACCACCACCGACTAGACAAAACCTTTTATGGAAAGCTAATATTTAATTTCCTAAAATAACTTTAGGTTAACCGAAAAGAACAATTAAATCACAAGGAAAAAAAAATAAAAGAACACAACATCGAAAAACATATTCGAAATACTAGAATCGCATGCCTCTTTTTCCATTGAAAAGGAAAAATTATTTAATTAAAATAATTTTCTTTCTCAATTTTATTTGGCCGGCCACATAAAAGCTACAAACAAGGAGAGTTTTAATTAATTAAAACTTCCTAATTTGTCTCCAGAAATTTATAAAATTTCTCCAATAATTTAATCCCTTCATGATTGGTTTATAAAAAGGAAAATTAAAATATTTCTTTAAAACATGTGGATAAAAAGAAAGTTATCTCTAAAAATTAAAATATCTTTTAATCTACAAATAAGGAAAGATATCAAATCTTTTCTCAATCTTTTGTACAAACTAATAAAAGAGAATTATTAATTTTTAAACTTTCTTTTAAATCATGAACATGGTTAAAAAGGAAAGTTTTCTTAAAATTTAAAATCCTCCTTTAATCAACAAATAAGGAAAGATTTCAAATTTTAAACTCTCTTTTAAACATGTAGATGATTTACAAATAAGGAAAGTTTTTACCAAAAATTAAAACCATCCTTTTAAACTACAAATAAGGAAAGAGATTAATCTCTTCTCTTAATCTTTTGTAGAAAACTATAAAAGGAAATTTTTAATTTTTAAACTCTCTTTTAAAATCATGATATCCACATAAGAAATAATTTTAATAAAAATCTTTTTTAATATTCTAGTGGCCAGCCACCTAAGCTTGGGACCCAAGCTTTGGCCGACCACCTACATGGCTCATCCACTTGGTCTTGGCCGGCCCTAGCTTGGGTGGCCCCATTGGATGGGTAAGAAGGTGGGTATGCGGTGGGTATAAATCTCTATATACTAGAGGCTACGATAGGGACCGAGAGGAGGAATTGGTTTTGGTCTCCCGATGAATTAAGCATCCCGTGTTCGCCCCGAACACACAACTTAATTTCATCAATAATAATTCATTCCACTAAAGAACCATTATTGAACTACCGCACCAATCCCAAATTACATTTTGAGCTCCTTCTTATTATGAGTGTGTCAGTCTCCCTGTGTTTAAGATAACAAATGTCCACTAATTAAGTAAGTTACTGACAACTCACTTAATTAATATCTAGCTCCAAGAGTAGTACCACTCAACTTCATCGTCATGTCGGACTAAATCCACCTGCAGGGTTTAACATGATAATCCTTATGAGCTCCTCTTGGGGACATTCTCAACCTAGATCACTAGGACACAGTTTCCTTCTATAATCAACAACACACACTATAAGTGATATCATTTCCCAACTTATCGGGCTTATTGATTTATTGAACTAAATCTCACCCATTGATAAATTAAAGAAATAAATATCAAATATATGTGCTTGTTATTATATTAGGATTAAGAGCACACACTTCCATAATAACTGAGGTCTTTGTTCCTTTATAAAGTCAGTATAAAAGGAACAACCTCAAATGGTCCTACTCAATACACTCTAAGTGTACTAGTGTAATTATATAGTTAAGATAAACTAATACCTAATTACACTACGACCTTCCAATGGTTTGTTCCTTTCCATCTTGGTCGTGAGCTACTGTTTATAATTTATAAGGAACCGATAACATGATCTTCTGTATGTGACACCACACACCATGTTATCTACAATATAAATTAATTGAGCAACTACATTTATCATAAATGTAGACATTTGACCAATGTGATTCTTATTTCTAGATAAATGTTTATACCAAAAGCTAGGCTTTTAGTATACACTCTAACACACATCACAAGCCTCCCCTCCAAGTCTAGTCGAAGGAGGCGTAAGTCCGACTAACTAGACCCATCCAAACAAAAAATAGAATCGCCACTGAATGCAAAGTCATATCGCAGGTCTGTCCTATAACGTCGAATGAGTAACTGTGGCAATGCCGGGCAAGCGATCGATTGGATGCCGAGCAGGAGAGCATGGGGATCGGGCGACAATCAGTCCCAACCCGGTAACCAAAAAGTATCGACCGAGTGATTGAGAATGTCGAGCGAGTCGAAAGACGATGGGTGCGAGACGTCAAGCGTGTGATCGAGTGATAATAAATCACGATCGAGTGACCGAAAAAATACCGATCGAGCGATGATACATCACGATTGGGCAAATAGCGAGAAGGATGAACTAGCAAAGCCGTGAGCGCTACTGAGAAAGTGCTGACCTACCGTCAATCGCGACCGAGCAATAAAGAGAATGACAGACGAGCAAAGTCATGATCGTGATAGAGAGAGTGCCGACCGAGCAACAGTAAATCACGACCCGACAATAAAGAGCGTGACCGAGTGAGTGTCGACCGAGCAACAATAAATCATGACCGAGTGATCGAAAAAATACCGATCGAGCGATGATACATCGCGATCGGGCAAATAGCGAGAAGGATGAACTAGCAAAGCCGTGAGAACGACTGAGAAAGTGCTGACCGACCGTAAATTGTGACCGAGCGATAAAGAGAATGACGGACGAGCAAAGTCATGATCGTGACGGAGCGAGTGTCGACCGAGCGACAGTAAATCGCGACCCAACAATAAAGAGCATGACCGAGCGAGTGTCGACCGAGCAATAATAAATCATGACAGGGCAATAAATAGAATGATGGACGAGCAAAGTCATGATCATAACCGAGCGAGTGTCGGTCGAGCGACAATAAATCGCGACCTGGCAATAAAGAGAATGATGGGCGAGCAAAGCCATGATCGTGACCGAGCGAGTGTCGGCCGAGCAACAGTATATCGCGACCTGGCAATAAAGAGAGCGATGAACGAGTGAAGCCATGAGTGCGACCGAGAAAAATACTGACCGAGCATCAGTAAAATCGCAACCGGGCAATCGAACAATGTCGATCTAGCAATCAAAAAATATTGAGCGGGTCGAAAGACGATGGACAAGCAGAACCGTGAGTGCAACCGAGGAAATACTGACCAAGCGTCAATAAAATCGCGATTGGGTAATAGAGAGAGTGATGCTTGGACAACAGGGAGAAACCCAAGCTAGCGGAACGACAATGGGCGAGCGGTGACAAGCGCGCAATAGAGAAAAAATGTCAAGCGATAGATCGATCGGCATAAAACGAGTAGTCGAGTGGTACCAGTGAATGGTCAAGCAAACGGCCAAGCCACATCGATGAGCAAAAACGCGAACTGAGAGTGTCGGGCAGAGCGACAAGTGAACAGTAAGTGTCGATCGAGCAACAACAGTGAGTGAAAACGTGAACTGAGAGTGTAGGGCAGCAGGTGGATAGTAAGTGCCGACCGAGCAACAGCGATGAGCGAAAACGCGAACTGAGAGTGTAGGTCGGCAGGGAGACAAGTGAAGCAAGTGTGATGAGTGTCGGGCAAAGCGGCGAGTGAGGAGTGAGTGTGATGAGTGTCCGGTAGAGCTATAAGTGAGCGGTGAGCACCGACGGAGAGGTCATTGGGCATGAGAGCATGCTCACTTATAACTCGCTCTGGGGCCAGAGTCTGGGACAGCCGACCGGTAAGGTCGTTGGGCGTGAGAGCATAGCTCACTTATAACTCACACTAGGGTGAGTCTGGGACAGTCGGCCGGTAAGGTCGTTGGGCGTGAAAGCATAGCTCACTTATAACTCGCACTGGGGCGAGAGTCTGGGATAGCCGACTGGTAAGGTCGTTGGGCGTGAGAGCATAGCTCATTTATAACTCGCACTGGGGCGAGAGTCTGGGACAGCCGACCGGTAAGGTCGTTGGGCGTGAGAGCATAGCTCTCGCACTGGAGCGAGAGTCTGGGACCCGACCTGGACGGTCATTGGGCGTGAGAGCATAGCTCACTTATAACTCACACTGGGGCAAGAGTCTGGGACCTGGCCTGGATGGTCATTGGGCGTGAGAGCATAGCTCACTTATAACTTGCACTAGGGCGAGAGTCTAGGATAGCCGACCGGTAAGGTCGTTGGGCGTGAGAGCATAGCTCACTTATAACTCGCACTAGGGCAACAGTGATAAGGAACCTTGTAAATGAATCACCTTGAAATTCAGCTTGGGGAAGGGTATTGACGCCACACTCAAGAAAGATGAGAAGGTGAGTGATAAGTCATGGGGTTTGATCACCACAAGTTGCCTTGATAAGATCGGAATTAGTTCTTTGCCTAAGAACTAGAAGGAAGCTCTCACCAAAGAGAAACCAAAATTTTCATTCAAACTTACTTGATTTTCCATACAAGAGTTCTCCTATTTAACATCCCTTAAGATCCACTATGCACTAATTATGCAATAAATATCATGCTTACATGCATGGTATTTATTATCCACTAATGCAACCACTAATCCCTAATACTAGCTTAATGCAATCATGCATGCATGGTATTTATTATACTAGCTTAGGAACTCTCAAAAATGCATTAAAAACCCACAAAGGACATCAAAAGTCACTTTAGAAAAATCCCCCCAATAATGCATACGAAAATGATCCTCATGTTGGTCCAATTTCACTTTCAAATTGAAGGAATGTGATCCATTTAGTTGTTGCCTCCATTGTGCGTTGATCCTCCTTTTCCTTGAGCCCCATTATTAAGCCTTCCAAAGCTTGCTTCATTCTCTTAGTCTTGGATCTCGTCATGGGTCCCCCAATTCCCTTCAATGCCTCTTCTGAGCTCACATCATTCCCTCCTTCTTTAGGTGAATTCGTCCTCGAATTTAGGTCTTCATCACCTACATCAAAAGGACTCAAATCAGCCACATTAAATGTTGCACTAACACCATACTCACCGGGCAAATCAATTTTGTAAGCATTGTCATTAATTCTTTCCAACACTTGGAATGGTCCATCTCCTCTTGGTTGAAGCTTTGATTTCCTTTGGGTAGGAAACCGTTCCTTCCTCATATGAACCCACAACCAATCACCGGGTTTAAGGACAACTCTTTTTCTCCCTTTGTTGGCTCGATTTGCATATTGCTCTATTTTCTTCTCAATTTGAGCTTTAACTTGCTCATGAAGCTTCTTCACATATTCTGCCTTTGTTTTGCCATCCTTGTGAACTAAAGAAGAAGTGTTAGGTAAAGGAAGCAAATCAAGAGGTGTTAGTGGATTGAACCCATAAACAATCTCAAAAGAAGAAAATTGAGTAGTAGAATGGAGCGCCCTATTATAAGCAAATTCAACATGAGGTAAACATTCTTCCCAAGATTTAATGTTCTTCTTAATAATTGCTCTAAGAAGAGTAGAAAGTGTCCTATTTACCACCTCAGTTTGGCCGTCAGTTTGTGGGTGGCATGTAGTGGAGAAAAGAAGCTTTGTTCCCAGCTTGTTCCATAAGGTCCTCAAAAAATGGCTTAAAAATTTGGTGTCACGATCTGAAACAATGCTCCTAGGCATGCCATGAAGTCTTACCACCTCTTTGAAAAACAAATCTGCCACATGAGTTGCATCATCCACTTTGTGGCAAGGTATGAAGTGTGCCATCTTAGAGAATCTATCAACTACCACAAAAATGGAGTCCTTACCTTTTTGGGTACATGATAGCCCTAAAACAAAATCCATAGACAAGTCAGTCCAAGGAAAATTAGGAATAGGCAAAGGCGTGTAAAGTCCATGAGGTAATGTCTTAGATTTTGCTTTTCTACACACAATGCACCGTGCAAAAAATTTCTGCACATCGTGTTTCATGTGTGGCCAATGAAAATGTTCAAGCAGCATTTCTAAGGTCTTTTGAACCCCAAAGTGTCCTATTAAACCCCCCTCATGTGGTTCCCTAACTAGCAATTTACGCATGGATCCTTTAGGCACACAAAGTCTGTTATTCTTAAACAAGTAGTTGTCATGCCTAACAAACCCATTTTGTGATTTCTTTTCACACGCAGCATAAAATTGGGAAAACTCATTATCATGTACATACAATTCCTTAATATGTTCAAAGCCAAGCAATTTAGTTTCAAGTGTAACTAACAAGTTATACCTTCTTGAAAGTGCATCTGCTACAACATTTACCTTTCCTTGCTTATGCTTAATCACATAAGGAAATTGTTCAAGAAATTCAACCCATTTGGCATGCCTTTTGTTGAGCTTCCCTTGCCCTTTCAAATACTTCAAAGATTCATGATCACTATGAATGACAAATTCTTTAGGCAAAAGATAATGCTGCCATGTTTGCAATGCTCTAACAAGTGCATACAATTCTATATCATAAGTGGAATAGTTGAGAGTGGCGCCACTTAGTTTCTCACTAAAAATATGCAATGGGATGACCATCTTGAAGTAAAATAGCCCCAATACCCACATGAGATGCATCACATTCAATTTCAAATGATTTGGAAAAATCAGGTAAAGCAAGAATGGGTGCATCTGTGAGTTTATCCTTAAGTGTTTGAAATGCCTTTTCTTGATTCTCTCCCCATCTAAAACTCATATTTTTCTTAACAATTTCATTTAGGGGTGCTGCCAATGTGCTGAAGTCCTTCACAAACCTCCTATAGAAACTTGCCAACCCATGGAAGCTCCTAACCTCACTCACAGTTTTAGGAGTTGGCCAATCTCTAATGGCCTTAACTTTCCCTTCATCAACCTGCACTCCTTTAGAACTTATGACAAAACCAAGAAAAACCACATGATTAGTGCAAAAAGAACACTTTTCCAAGTTAGCATATAGTTTTTCCTTTTTAAGGACATGCAAGACAGATTGGAGATGTGCAATATGCTCAACAAAACTCTTGGAATATACCAAAATATCATCAAAGTATACTACCATAAATTTTCCAAGAAATTCTCGTAAGACATGGTTCATAAGCCTCATAAAAGTACTTGGTGCATTAGTTAACCCAAAAGGTATTACCAACCATTCATACAATCCATATTTGGTTTTGAAAGCTGTTTTCTATTCATCCCCTTCCCTTATCCTAATTTGATGGTACCCACTTTTCAAATCAATTTTAGAAAAGAAGCAAGCACCATGCAATTCATCAAGTCTAGGGATAGGATGTCTATACCGAATTGTGATGTTGTTGATGGCTCCACAGTCAGTGCACATCGTCCATGATCCATCCTTTTTAGGCACCAAAATTACGGGTACAACACAAGGACTTAAACTTTCTCTAACCCATCCTTTTTGCAATAACTCCTCCACTTGATTTTGTATCTCCTTTGTTTCTTGAGGGTTGCTCCTATAAGCTGGCCTATTGGGCAGAGAAGCACCAGGAATAAGGTCTATTTGATGTTCAATCCCTCTCATTGGAGGCAAACCGTGAGGTACTTCCTTGGGAAACACATCCTCAAAATCCTGCAAAATAACAACAACATCACTAGGCAAGGAGTTAGTATTAGATTCCAAGCAAGTTTCCTTGCACAAAAGAAAAAATATAGGATGCCTTGTCAAATAAGATTTTTTTGCCTCACTTCCTCTTGTAAACAAATTTTCTATTTTTCTCTCTTTCTTTTCCTCATTCTCTCTTTTCTTTTGAATTTTGTCCTCAAAATCAAGTATTTTCTTTTTCACACACTCTTTCTTTTTCTTAAGCTCTCGCTCCTCTTTTTCTCTTTTCTCTCTCATTTTTATTTCATCCTCACAAACCTCTCTAGGTGATAATGGTACAAGTGTGACTTTGTGAGAATTGTGGACAAAAGAGAACTTGTTGGAGAATCCATCATGGTGAGCTCGCCTATCAAACTGCCAAGGTCTTCCAAGAAGAATGTGGCTTACCTCCATAGGCACAATATCACATAGAACTTGATCTTCATATTTGCCAATGGAGAAATTAATCAAGACTTGCTGGTTCACTACCAATTCACCACTATTACTTAGCCATTGAAGTTTATATGGTCTTGCATGTGGTGTAGTCTTGAGGTTGAGTTTGGTGACCAACCTAGTGCTTGCCATATTGGTACTATTAGGATGTATACTAAAAGCCTAGCTTTTGGTATAAACATTTATCTAGAAATAAGAATCACATTGGTCAAATATCTATATTTATGATAAATGTAGTTGTTCAATTAATTTATATTGTAGATAACATGGTGTGTGGTGTCACACACAGAGGATCATGTTATCAGTACCTTATAAATTATAAACAGTAGCTCACGACCAAGATGGAAAGGAACAAACCATTGGAAGGTCGTAGTGTAATTAGGTATTAGTTTATCTTAATTATATAATTACACTAGTACACTTAGAGTGTATTGAGTAGGACCATTAGAGGTTGTTTCTTTTATACTGACTTTATAAAGGAACAAAGACCTCAGTTATTATGGAAGTGTGTGCTCTTAATCCTAATATAATAACAAACACATATATTTGATATTTATTTCTTTAATTTATCAATGGGTGAGATTTAGTTCGATAAATCAATAAGCCCGATAAGTTGGGAAATGATATCACTTATAGTGTGTGTTGTTGATTATAGAAGGAAACTGTGTCCTAGTAATCTAGGTTGAGAATGTCCCCAAGAGGAGCTCATAAGGTTTGTCATGTTAAACCCTGCAGGTGGACTTAGTCCGACATGATGATAAGGTTGAGTGGTACTACTCTTGGACTAAGATATTAATTAAGTGAGTTGTCAGTAACTCATTTAATTAGTGGGCATTCATTATCTTAAACACAGGGAGACTAACATACTCATAATAAGAAGGAGCTCAAAATGTAATTTGGGATTGGTGCGGTAGTTCAATAATAGTTTTTTAGTGGAATGAATTATTATTGATGAAATTAAGTTGTGTGTTCGGGGCGAACACGGGATGCTTAATTTCATCGGGAGACCAAAACAAATTCCTCCTCTCGGTCACTATCGTAGCCTCTTAATTATAGAGTACTATACCCACCTATACCCACCTTCGCACCCATCTAAAGGGGGCCGACCAAGCCTTGCTTGGAGCCCAAGCAAGGGGCCGACCAAACCATGTTTAGATGGGATTGATTGTGGTCGGCCCAAGCATGGGTTCAACCTATGTGTGGTCGGCCATTAGAAATAGAAAAAGGAATTTTAATTTTAAATTTTTTCTTATGTGGAATACATGATTTAAAAGAGAGTTTAAAAATTAAAATATTTCCTTTTATACGATTCTACAAAAGATTAAGAGAAGAGTTAAATCTCTTTCCTTATTTGTAGATTAAAAGGTTGATTTTAATTTTGGTAAAAACTTTCCTTATTTATAAATCATCCACATGTTGAAAAGATAAATTTTAAAATTATAGAAATTTCCTTTTATAGCATCAACCATGAAGGGATTATTAAAGAGAAATTTTATTTTAAAATTTTTCTGGAAGCAAATTAGGAAGCTTTAATTTTTCTAGCGAAAAATTTCCTAGTTTGCTTGTTTTGATGTGGCCGGCCATATGCATTAAGAAAAGGATTTTAATTTTAATTAATTAAAATTTTCCTTTTCAATTGAAAAAGAATTAAGGAAGGTTTTATTAAATTTTCCTTATTTGCCAATGCTAAGGATTATAAAAGAGGGGGTTTGGGTGCCTTCATGAGACACAACCTCTATTCTATTTTTCCCTCTTTTCTTCCTTGTTGTGGCCGGCCTCTTCAAGTTCTCTCCTTTCCTTGGTGTGGCCGAACCTCTCTTCTTTCTTGGAGATCAAGTGGTGGCCGGATCCTAGCTTGGAGAAGAAGGAGAGAAAGCTTGCATCCCTTGGAGCTTGATTGGTGGAAAAAGTTCTTTTTCCTTAGGAGTTTTGTGCTTGGCCAAAACTTGAAGGAAGAAGAAGAAGGTGCTAGGTGGTTCTCGTCTCGGAAGATCGTTGCCCACACAACGTCCGAGATTAGAAGAGGAATACGGTCGAAGATCAAGAGGTCATTATTCACAAAGAAAGGTATAACTAATAATTATTTTCCGCATCATGTTAGTTTTGTTTCTTTGTAAAAAAAAATACCAAATACAAGAGGCATGTGATTCTAGTTTTTCGAATTAGTTTTCGAAGTTGTGTTCTTTTGGTTTTTATTTTCCTTGTGATTTGATTGTTCTTAGCGGTTAACCTAGGGTTACTATGGGAAGGTTAAATATTTAATTTCCTTAAAAGGCTTTGTCTAGTCGGTGGTGGTTGCTCCCATATCCAAGAAGGCCAAGTACCTCGCCATGCAGTATTGGAAGCCAATTTTGGAAATATATATTTAATTGTCTTCGTGACCTAGGTGATTTGGATCGAACGTGTTAAGTTCCGCAGGAGATCCAAGTCTAAACCTAAAAGAACAAATAAATTAAACTTATGATCAAACGTGTTAAGTTCCGCAGGCGATCCAAGTTTAATTTAAAAGAACACATGGTAGCTAGGAAAAGGTTCAGACCTTTGTACAAAATTTTTGTACAGTGGAACCGTTAAGTTTTCCGAGTAGCAACCAACAGGTACTACTTCCACCATCAATGATCATAGAGCATGTCTTATCTTGAATAAGGCAGCAGGTATGAAAAATATTTTCTCTTTGGTCCTCCTCATGCCCCTTGGCTTGGCTTCCCAATAATCCCCTAACCACCAAGAGATCTCCATCTTGCGCATAGGCTGCTCCATCATTTTCCTCATCGCTTGAGGAAGAGGAATGAGAAGTAATTTCTTCACTAGAGATACTCCCATTATCTCTCACCACCATAGTCTTCTTATTCAGACATTCGGATGCAATATGACCTTTTCCCAAACACCTAAAACACTTGATATCCCTACTCTTAGAAGTGGAAGAAGAGGTAGTAGGAATAGGCTTCTTAGTGCTTGCTGCCTCCTTAGAATTTGAAGAAGAATCCTCCTTCTTTGGCTTGTCCTTCCAACTTGAAGAGTAGTTTGGAGAAGAGGATTTCTTCATAATGCCCTTTCTCTTTAATTGTTGCTCTATTTTCATTGCTTGATGCACTAAGTCGTCAAGCTCCACATAATGTTGTGACTCCACAATGTCTCCAATATCTCGGTTTAGGCCATGGAGAAACCGAGCCATGGTAGCTTCCCTATCCTCCACAATATTGGCTCTAATCAAAGCCACCTCCATCTCTTTGTAGTAATCATCCACACTCCTACTCCCTTGGGTGAGTCTTTGCAATTTGTTGTGCAATTCCCTATGATAGTGGGAAGGCACAAATCTCCTTCTCATCAAAGTCTTCATTTCATCCCAAGTGTTGATAGGATGCTCTCCATACCTTCTTCTCTCCTTTTGCAATTGATCCCACCAAATTAAGGCATAATCGGTGAACTCAAGGGTAGCCACCTTTACTTTCTTTGCATCATTGTAATTGTGGCATGAGAAGATTTGCTTTATTTTCATCTCCCACTCAAGATATGTTTTGGGGTCATTCCTCCCTTGGAAGGAAGGTATTTGGACTTTCACACCTCCTAGATCATCTTCTCGTCTATGATCTCTACCTCCTCTTTCACGTCTTCTTCCCCCTTCATGCCTCCTTCTTTCTCTTGGTGAATCATAGAATGGGTCACTTTGACGAGATTTTTTATGATTAGAATTGCCCTCACGGTTGGAAACTTTTTCTCCTTCAAGTCGGTCCATCCTTTCATGTATTTCTTCAAGTTGTCTTTGAAGCATTCTCTCAAATTGTTGAGTAAGTGCCTCCATTTGAAGCTTATTAAGATCTCGCCTAGGGGAATGGGGTGATTTTTCCCCACTCATGCTTACAAAAAAAAAGAAGATGACAAGGAAAATTACAAAAGAAATGTTAGACGGACCTCACCACTCTACTCACGTGGTTACACTCAAATTTATCCACTCAGCTTCCTTTATAAGCTCCTTAAGGAAAGAACCTTATCAATATCTTTCTCAAGACAACAAGTAGACAACCAAGTGAATAAGAAACCAACAAGAGAAATATGAGTAGAACAAGAGAAATAAATGGATAAAACGAGAAATTCAGCAATGATCAAGAGCAATGAAAGGAATATATCTTTGAATTCAGATTTCACAAAGAAAGAATATTGGGTCCTTTTAATTCACAAATCCTCCTCCTTTTTTTTCTTTTTTTTTCAATCAGAAACCAATGACTCTAATGATTCTTTTTTTTTTTTTTTTTCAAATTTTCCTTTTTTTTTTTTGAGTTGAGGACCCAAATAGCGAATAGAAATTTATGATAGATAGGGACGGAGAGATCAACAAAGATGGACAAGAACAAAGATGAAAACAAGACACAAACCTGAAAATCAAGGTGCCAAGGCTCTGATACCAAATGATAAGGAACCTTGTAAATGGATTGCCTTAAAATCCAGCTTGGAGAAGGGTATTGACGCCACACTCAAGCAAGATGAGAAGGTGAGTGATAAGTCATGGGGTTTGATCGCCACAAGTTACCTTGATAAGATCGGAATTAGTTCTTTGGCTAAGAACTAGAAGGAAGCTCTCACCAAAGAGAAACTAAAATTTTCATTCAAACTTACTTGATTTTCCATACAAGAGTTCTCCTATTTAATATCCCTTAAGATCCACTATGCACTAATTATGCAATAAATATCATGCTTACATGCATGGTATTTATTATCCACTAATGCACCACTAATCCCTAATACTAGCTTAATGCAACCATGCATGCATGGTATTTATTATACTAGCTTAGGAACTCTCAAAAATGCATTAAAAACTCACAAAGGACATCAAAAGTCACTTTAGAAAAATCCCCCCAAAAATACATACGAAAATGGTCCTCATGTTGGTCCAATTTCACTTTCAAATTGAAGGAATGTGATCCATTTAGTTGTTGCCTCCATTGTGCATTGATCCTCCTTTTCCTTGAGCCCCATTATTAAGCCTTCCAAAGCTTGCTTCATTCTCTTAGTCTTGGATCTCGTCATGGGTCCCCCAATTCCCTTCAATGCCTCTTCTGGGCTCACATCAGAGAGTCTGGGACCCGACCTGCCGGTCGTTGGGCGTGAAAGCATGCTCACTTAAACTCGCACTGAGGCGAGAGTCTGGAGGCGTGAGAGCATGCTCACTTATAACTCGCACCGAGGCGAGAGTCTGGAGGCGTGAGAGCATGCTCACTTATAACTCGCACTAGGGCGAGAGTCTGGGACACCGACCTGCCGGTCGTTGGGCATGAGAGCATGCTCACTATAACTCACACTGAGGCAAGAGTCTGGAGGTGTGAGAGCATGCTCACTTATAACTCGCACTGGGGCGAGAGTCTGGGACCCGACCTGCCGGTCGTTGGGCGTGCGAGCATGCTCACTTATAACTCGCACTGAGGCGAGAGTCTGGAATCCCGACCGAGAGGTATTCTGGAGGCCTGACCAGGAAATGCTATGGAGGCCTGACTAGGAGTTGATCTGGAGGTCTGACCAGGGGTTGACCTGGAGGTCTGACCAAGAAAAGATCTGAAAGCCTGACCAAGAAATGCTCTGGATGCCTAACCAAGAAATGCTCTGGAGACCTGACCAGGAAATGTTCAGGAGGTCAGACCAGGACTTGATCTGGAGACCTGACCAGGAATTGGTTTGGAAGCTCGACCGAGCATTGGTCTGGTAGCCCGACCGAGAATTGGTCTGGAAACTCGACCAAAAGATCGTTAGCGATACTCCGATCTGAGACCGGTGATGATACTCTGGTCCGAGACCAGTGGCGATAACTCGACCCCGACCGGGGGAGGATAAGCCTTGAAGCCCATAGAAGTGGAGCCCATAGCAATATGAAGGGACAGAGCCTTTAGCATACCTGATGGCGAAGTGATGTCAACCGGCTGGCTCAAATCCCAAATGCCCGTACAGCTAGTAAGAGAAATAGTGTCGATCTCTTGACTTCCAAATGTCCGCGAAGTCAGGGAGAAGAATAATATGAGCCCCGGTCGTCAAAGGGAGTGAAGCCCATAGTCGTATAAGGGAGCAGGGTCCGTAACCAAAGAAGGAAGCATAACACCGCGGGTATAGGTAGCAGAGGATGCAAAACAAATGGAGGATACAGAGCATATAATAATAGTAGAGTGCCTATAGCAGTAAGAGAATGTTGAGCCCCATAGTGAAAGGTGCAGAGCCGGTAGTAGTAAAAGGATGCAGAGCCTCATGGCGAAGGGTGCATAGCCTATAATACACTTGATGGGGAGCTGGGCCCCTGATCCTTGATTAGAGAGTAAGACCCCTAGCCTGTAATCAAAGAACGAGGCCCTTAGATCCTGATCGGGAAGTCGTATTGCGAGTCAATGATCGGGAAGCTGTGTCCCTAGTGCATGAGCGGGGAGCTGTGTCCCAAGAGTATGAGCGGGGAGCTGGGCCTCTAGTGGCCGATCAAAAATCGAATACCCTAGTCTTTGATCAAGGAACTAGGATCTTACTCTCTTATCAGGGCAGTATAGCAGATCCTATAACCGTAAAAAGAGAGCAGAGCCCATAGCGTACCTGATCGAGGAATGTCGCCAACCGGTTAAGGGTTGGTCTCGATCCCTTGACTCCCGAATACCCGTGGAGTCAGGGAAAAAATGTAATGGAAAAACTAACCTGTCGGCCAGCTGATGCTCCAACTCAATTCCTCGACTCCCGAATACCCGTGGAGTGAGTGTAGATGATAATACGTTCGTCAGGATCCTCCGAGACTTTGATAATGGCAGAGAACTTCCCAACGTCATCCATCTTCACGTTCCAAAACAGGTGAAGGAGATTACCACAGACGACGCAAAATTTGATCCCGTCCGGAAGCTAAGTCAGACGGACCGTCGGGCGAGGTGGATGGAATGTTGACCGAGTCGTCACGTCTCGGAGGGAGGTGTGCTGAGATGGCTTCCGTGTTGACCAAGTCTTCAAAAGTCCTCTAGTCAATGTTACGCGACTAGCATGTCGGTCACCTCGATGACTCGATCTCACAAGTCAGGATATAGACATATGAAGTTTTGGCCTTTTACTTCGCCACTCTTTACTTCGGCGATTGTTAATAATGAAGTAATATATAACAATTAACTTCATTAATAATACTAGCGAAGTAAAATATTATTTTTTACTTCTATTTTTTACTTCAGAATTTAAAAAACAAGAGCTTCACTATTAATTTTAATAATATTTTACTTCGGTATATTAATTTTGATAAAGTAAAAAAAGTTTAAAATAAATATATATTTTTTGTGTGTGAAGTAAAAAGATGAACCTGATGAAATTAATTAGACTTCTAATTTTCCATCTCATAATTAACATTATAATTAACCTTGCTAAAATAAATCACCTAACCGCTTAAAAAATAATTTCCCATCTCACTTCTTAATTAACATTATAATTATTAACCTTGCTAAAATAAATCACGTAACCTTAAAAATTATTTTCCCATCTCACTTCTTAATTAACATTATAATTAACCTTGCTACAAAATAAATAACGAAACCACTTAAAAACTATTCCAAGCCCTAGCGTGCGTCTCCACGGCTCCACCTTCACGGCTTCACCGCACATCACCTTTTTTTTTCATCTCCATCGAGCTTGAGCCTCCGACCTCCGCGTCTCCAACCGCGCCTCCGTTTTTTCTTGCGTCTCCGTCCTCCACGTCTCAAGCCTTGTATCTCTGTTCTCCGCGTCTCCAGCCTACGTCTCCGTCCCCAGCTGTGCGTCGTCCAGCCATGCATCACCCGACACTAGGTTTCTTCCTTCTCCACCCCTTCTTTCCTACGTTGTGTCATTAATGTTCTTCCTATAGATATCTCTTCTTTTTATTTTGTTTGGTTGTTAAAAAAATAATGATTCATCCAATCGCAACTCCTATCTTCTTCAACCTTGTCATTCTGCTCTTGGTCTTGATTAACCTTAGAATGAATGAATTTGAGCAGACAAGTCTTTGTCACTGGCCTATTTCTCACTTTCTATTAACGTAAGAGTTGGAATCTTGATTATAAAAACCCATTTTTTGGGAAGACATAAATTAGGCCTATTTCCTCTCCATTTGTATGTTCCTTGTTCATGTTGCTGTGTATTTCATTCTTAGATTTCTGGACATTACATCCCCATTGGATGCTATGGGTTCATTAACTAGAAGTTATTAGAAAGAATGCCAAATGAACAATGCAATTAGCATATAGATGTGATTGTTTTATGAATTCTGTGTATTGAATCATTTCTCTTGAGCACTCATATTAGCTACAATTCATTATTTGTAATTATGGTTGGTAAGAATAAGATATTAAGTTTTTATACTTTGCTGCAACCTATGAATTTAATTGTCAACATCCATCTTATGCTTTTGTTTATTAGATTTGAATTGGTTCTTCTTATGGTTTATAACTGTTGCTCAGATGCTTGAACATTTTTATTACACGGCATATGCTTACACCTCCAAATATGCTAACACCTACAATATTAATTTGTTTGCTTACAAGTTATTCTTTATTAAGGTCATGGTTCCAAATAATACGTAGTCAACGGCAAAGAGATATGCTTGTTGAAGTTCCTAATATCTTAATTTCATATCATGGCAATCCACTTCTATGTCTTCTCATAAGTTTATTATTAGCTTGTATAGGATATTGTTGGTTTTACTGTGGTTGCTGCTAGGTTCTGTCACATGATTCATGGATTTCTTCCACTAAATATCTACCTTCAATATGCATGGCTTTTCCTATTTATATATAAATGTGATTGTTTTATGAATTCTGTGTATTGAATCATTTCTCTTGAGCACTCATATTAGCTACAATTCATCATTTGTAATTATGGTTGGTAAGAATAAGATATTAAGTTTTTATACTTTGCTGCCACCTATGAATTTAATTGTCAACATCCATCTTATGCTTTTGTTTATTAGATTTGAATTGGTTCTTCAGATGGTTTATGACTGTTGCTCAGATGCTTGAACATTTTTATTACATGGCATATGCTTACACCTCAAAATATGCTAACACCTGCAATATTAATTTGTTTGCTTACAAGTTATTCTTTATTAAGGTCATGGTTCCAAATAATAGGTAGTCAACGGCAAAGAGATATGCTTGTTGAAGTTCCTAATATCTTAATTTCATATCATGGCAATCCACTTCTATGTCTTCTCATAAGTTTATTATTAGCTTGTATAGGATATTGTTGGTTTTACTGCGGTTGCTGCTAGGTCCTGTCACATGATTCATGGATTTCTTCCACTAAATATCTACCTTCAATGTGCATGGCTTTTCCTATTTATATATATGTCTGTAAATTTTCATTCATTATTGTGTATGGGAATTAACACATGCATGTTCTCAGTTTGAATTGGGCTTCATTTTTTTGTTTTCTCTGATAATGCAGTTTATTAAAATTTTATAATTTTATAATTTCATCTTCTTTGAAAGAGTTAGTAAGTTGTATAGTAAAGTAACATCATATGCATTCTTATGAATAATACTTTTGATTTGATTTGATTGGTAAAAGGGAATTGGATGATCTTTTACCTTTATTTTTTTGCAAAAATAAACAATATTGTTCTACCATTAGATAAATACATGATTTAAGCATATCATTGAATTGATTATGTTTTATGATCTCCTAAGTGTTGGATTCTATAGTTTTATGCAGCATTTTTTTTAGTATAAAACACTAAAAAACTATTGCTTTTTTACTATAATATTTGTTTAGGTTTTGTTCAAATTCACATTGAAGAAAGATAAAGTCCTTGAAGTAGTTTGAAGAAGATCTTTGTTACAAATTTTTGGGATTTTGCTTGTATTGAAATGGATAAATCTTGGATTCAATCGGATAGAAGGTCTAAACAATATGAAGAGGGTGTTGAACAGTTCATGAGCTATTGTTTACAGAATCCTCAGATTGATCCCAATTTAATTCATTGTCCTTGTTGCAAATGTATAAATCTTAAAAAAGGATCGGTTAAGTCCATTCAAGAGCATCTTTATTTCCATGGTTTTAGTCAGAATTATGTGAATTGGATTTGGCATGGTGAGTCTATTGAAAAAGATGGAGTAAATTTGAGTACCAACCAAGAGCCAATTGATAATTATTTCAATGACTTTGAAACTGCTAATATGTGTGAGGCAGCATATGATAACTATACAGAAAATCCAGAAGCATTTATGGAATTTTTGGAGGAAGCAAAGAAACCGTTGTACAATGGATGTAAACGTTACACAAAGTTGAGTGCACTTGTGAAACTGTACAATACGAAAGCAAGGCATGGGATGAGTGATGCTCTATTTTCAGATCTACTAATGGATTTCGGGGATATGCTGCCAGATGATTATAATCTGCCATAAAAAATGTATGATGTAAAAAAGACATTGAGTTGTTTGACGTTGAGTTATGAAAAGATCCATGCTTGTTCTAATGATTGCATCCTTTATAGGAAGCTATATAAAGACTGCGTAAGCTGCCCTAAATGTGGCTTGTCACGGTGGAAGCTAACTAAGAATAATGTTGAGAAAAAAGGTGTTCCTGCCAAAGTGGTGTGGTATTTCCCTCCCATACCAAGATTTAAGCGCATGTTTAAATCTTTAGAGACCTAAAAAAATTTAACATGGCATGCAGACACTAGAGGAGTTGCTGGTCAGTTACGTCATCCAACTGATTCACCATCTTGGAAGTTGGTGGATCATATGTGGCCCGACTTCGAAAGTGAGCCAAGAAATCTTCGCTTAGCACTTGCAGCTGATGACATTAATCCTTATAGCAACCTTAGTAGTCGATACAGTTGTTGGCCAATCATGTTGGTCACCTATAATCTGCCTCCCAACATGTGTATGAAGAGGAAATTCATTATGCTCACTATGCTCATTTCAGGGCCTAAACAGCCAGGAAATTATATAGATGTCTATCTCGAGGTGTTAGTTGAAGATTTACAACAATTGTGGGAAGGAGTTGATAGTGTATATGATGCTTATCGAAGAGAGTTTTTCACTCTTAAAGCAGTCTTATTATGGACCATCAATGACTTTCCAGCCTATGGTAACCTTAGTGGATGTACTACACATGGTTATTATGCATGTCCACTATGCGGAGAAGATACTTATGCAAAGTATTTGGAAAATGGGAAGAAAATGTCATTTGTTGGTCATAGGCGATTCTTACCGCGGTTTCATCCCTATCGAAGGCAAATGAAGGAGTTCAATGGCATGGAAGAACATGGAGAAGCTTATACACCATTATCTGGGGTTACCTTGTTTAACAAGCTTTCAGACATAAGGTGTGAGTTTGGAAAGAAGATTAGTGTAACAGGTAAAAGGAAAAAAAATGCAAAGGAGAATAATGTGACAGACAGTAAAGAAGAAAAAGATTTCAAAGTAACAGATTTCAAAAAATGTTGGAAGAAGAAGTCAATTTTTTTCAATCTTCCTTATTAGAAACACTTGCATGTTAGGCATTGTCTCGATGTGATGCACATTGAGAAAAATGTCTTCGAATCCCTCATTAATACTTTGATGATTGTTAAAGGAAAAACTAAGGACAATATGGCAGCTAGGTTGGACATGGTTCAAATGGGAGTTAGACCTGAATTGGCCCCTAAATTTGGTGAAAAAAATATATCTTCCTCCTGCTGCATGCTCATTCACAAAAAAAGAAAAGTTACAAGTGTGTCAGTCGTTAATGGATATAAAAGTTCCGGAAGGTTTCTCATCAAACATGAAGAATCTTGTGTGCATGTCTGAGCTAAAGTTGACTGGATTGAAATCTCATGATTGTCATATTCTAATGCAGCATTTTCTGCCAATACTCATACGGGATGCACTACCAAAACATGTTAGATACGTCATCATAAGATTATGCTTCTTTTTCAAAGATATTTGTTGTAAGGTTATAGATGTAGCCAAGTTAGATAAGCTACAATCTGACTTGGTTGTTACGCTATGCCTATTGGAGCAGTATTTTCCCCTTTCCTTCTTTGATGTCATGCTTCACTTAACAGTCCATCTTGTTCGAGAAGTTCGATTATGTGGACCAGTTTACTTCCGATATATGTATCCATTCGAAAGATACATGGAGGTGCTTAAGAGTTATGTAGGTAGTCGAAAACATCCTGAAGGTTGCATTGTTCAAAGATATTTAGCCGAAGAAGCAATTGAGTTTTGTTCAGAGTACCTCAATGGCCTTGATCCTGTTGGTGTCCGTCAATCAAATCGAGACCCCAAAGCAAATATTCCTGGTTTCTTAGCATTCAAAGCACCAATTTTAGTGCAACAAGTTGATCTACTACAAGCACATTTAACTGTGTTGGAAAATACGGAAGAAATATCTCCCTACATATTGTAAGTGTGCCATATTAATTTATTATTTCTCACATTGTGATTGCCTATATCTACTATCTAACACAAATATATATATAAATATTTCTAATAGTGAACATAAAACCTTCCTTAAGTCAATGTTTCCAAAAAACGAGTCTGATGAAAGGTGGATACAAGATGCTCACAACAAGAGATTCATTAACTGGTTGCATGCAAAGGTGAATGAAAAAATCTTTTTTCATAAATTTTGCATTGAACAAGTTGTAGCTACTATTTTAATCACTCTATTCAAATTGAATACATGTCAGGTAGCTGCTGAAATAGACAATTGCAATGGTGGAATGACATCGACATTGACATGGTTGGCTCATGGACCACGTGCACACGTCATTAAGTATAGTAGTTATGTGATAAATGGTAATTTATACCAAACAAAGGCACGGGATGATGAGAGAGTTTGCCAAAACAGTGGGGTTTCTCTAGTTACCAACACCATGCTTGTTTGTAGTGCCAAAGATAAGCATCCCTTATTGGTAGACGTGACTTTCTATGGAGTGATTGAAGAAATATGGGAATTGGACTATTATCAATTTCAAGTTCCTCTTTTCAAGTGCGCGTGGGTTGCAAATGACAAAGGAGTAATTACCAATGATGAATGTGGCTTCACCTTGGTCAACATGAACAAACCAGGTCACAAGAATGATGAATTTGTCCTTGCAAGTCAAGTTAATCAAGTCTTTTATATTGATGATCCATTAAAAAAAGGATGGTCAATTGTGCTACAAGTGCCAAATAATAGATGCTATGACGGAGAGGATGATGGTTGTACTAGTATTCCAGAGTCTCGACCAATTGATGATGTTGATACTCATTGCATTCCTACTCATCAAAGATACTTTAGATCAGAAAATGAGGGTCTTTGGGAAAAGAACAAGAAAAAAATGATGATTTGTACTTTTATGTCATGTTTATGTTATGAATAAGAAAAGACACTTTATGTACTTAAAAAAATTATGTTATGCACTTTTATCATGTTTTTATTGTTATTATTTATGTAATGTTTATATATATTTGTCTTATTGTTATTATTTATGTCATATTTATGTTTATGTTATTGTTATTATTTATGTTATGTTTATGTCTGCGATATTTTAATTATCCACGTTATTGTGTAGATTTTAATATTGGTTTCATTTATGTTCTATTGCAGGAAAGAGCATAATGGGTTGTAAAAAGGAGAGGAAAAAACCTACAATTGAAGAGATACAAGGATTAAATGAAGATAAGCTGCATGGTGGTATTGATGCAGAGCAACATGGACTTACTAATGAAGAAGAAGGTCTTATAGATGTGCAAAAGAAGAAGAGAGGACCTACATTGATGGGTAAACTAACTGCAACTGCAAGATGGGGCAAAAAAGCAAAGATTGATTATGATAACATGGGAAGGCAGTATACAATGCAAATGGAAGGGCTTTACAATCATACATTGACTCTATTGCTAGATCCATGGTGCCAATTAATATAAAGTCCTGGCCTGATGTTCCAGAAAACATAAAACAAAAAATTTGGGAAGAGATCTCTGTAAGTATAAGATTAGATTTTATATACTGTTCATTTAAATTTGTTAATTTAGTTTATACATAAAGTGTATATAACATCAAGTGTTTAGATGCAATTCAATATTAATTAGTGTACATATTATACAAATCTGTAATTGTATCAACATGTAATGCTTGTTATACTGTACTGCTTATTATACAAATCTGTAATTGTATCAACATCTCTGTAATGCTTGTTATACAAATCTTCATTACCTATATATAGATTTCAGCATGTCTTAATTATCTACTGTAATGCTTGTGAGTCCGTTGTAATATTTTTTTTAGTAGAATTACTAGTAGAATTCAGTAGAATTCAACATGTCTTAATAGTACCAACTAATAATTTTTTTTTTTTGCAGAATGTCTTCGAACTAGCTCCACAAAGTGAGTCTGCTGTAATGAGTTCAGCAGCTCAAAAGTAGCGAGATTTCAAAAACAAATTGACCAGTAGATTTGTATGGCCGAATAGGAAAAATCCTGAAAAGTTAATTTCTCCACCAAGTCAGTATCAGCTCCCAATAACAGATTGGAAAGCATTTGTGGATGCGAGACTGGATCTATCATGGGAGGTATAATTTATAAATTGTCATGTTTCTTTTAAGAACTATTAATTTCCATACTTAAATAAAGAACATAATGTAGGTTATTCATGAAAAACAAAAAGAACGGACCATGCATTGTAAATATCACCATAGAATGTCTCGTAAGGGTTACATCGGCTTGGAGGCTGAACTGGTAAGCTATGGAGTATTCTATTTGTTATTTTAAGTAAGTTTTTCATGTTCTTAAGCTGATGAATTTTGAATTATAGAGAGAGAATAATATAATTGCTGAAGACGAGGAAGTTGATAGATCAGTGCTTTGGCGTAAAGGCCGGGAAGACAAATCTGGCAACATAACAGATGTGGAGACGTCAGAAGTTGCAGGAAAAATTGTAAATGTTTAGTTTTATTCAATATCCATATTACCTAGATAAATAAAAATGTAGTTTTTGGATTGATTTGTTATGTCTTTAATTGTAGGATGACTTGCTGGAAAAGAAAGAGAAAGGAGAGTTTAAATCCTCTGGAATGAATGATGTGCTAACCACTGCCTTAGGAAGTCAAGAACATTATGGAAGGGTTCGAGGTGTGGGAGGATTCGTAAAACCTCAAGTCTACTTTAAAACTCCAAGAAAGAAGAGGGAACTAGTACACTATGGTCGAAAACTTCAAAGAACAATTGGAAGAGACTAAGAGGTTAAAGGCTGAATTGGAGAAATTGAAAGCTCAACTTGCTAGTGTTATGCCAGTCAACAATGATTGAAGTTCTGAGAATGCAGTATCGAACAAGTGCTCAAACATGAAAGATTCAAAGGTGTTAGATGATGTGGAAGAAGTTTATGAATGCGACATTTCAAATACGAAGGTTCTATATTTCTTGATTTCTAGTCAAATTACTTTTTTCATATATATATATATATATATATATATATATATATATATATAATATCTTTTTATTCTTAATAGGGGAAGAAATGCCACTTAGCTGTAAAACAACTTGAAAACGTGGTGGCGTATGACACAATAATATCAGAAGGAGGCAGACCTTTAAATTTTTTCCAGGTATCTGTTGATGTTGTCTTAGATGAAGAAGCAGAGCTTCCAATCCCAATTAAGTCTGGACCAAGAATTATCAAAGATGCAGTTGGAGTCATTGTTGGTTGGCCTAAAGAGTTGGTAATTTTTCCAACAACAAAGGTACTTTAAGTTTCACTTGATTTTGTGTTTGCAGTTTTTATATATGTTGCTTGGACAATGGTTTAGTGTATAAATTTTGTATGAATATTCTAAATTGTAGAAGAAGGGAAAACCTCAACCATTTGCTCTATCGGATGTTCTTGGTCATCGTGATGTTCTTGGTCATCGTGACAAGTTCAAGGATATTGAAAAGACATTACCCATGGCATGCAAGTATATCTACTCACATGTTGTTAGATTGATGAATGAATCAGAGACCATATACGTAGAGTTTAAGGACACTATGTTTGGATGTCCTAAAAGTATTCGGTTGCTAAGAGAAGATATCTTGTGTTTATGGAGATGAGAGAGATAGGTGCCAGACAAATTTTGATTTACATGGGGTATGTTATGTCTAACTTACAATGTTTGTTTGCATTTTAATATTTTATTTGGACCTTGCCCACACTTTGAAACATTTCTAACCAAGTTATATAATCTTTGAGTGCAGTTACCTCTATAAATATTTGAGTGATGAAGACAGGGCTGATTATGATTCATTTGTGGATCCCGGCAACATACCTACATGCCCACTTGGTAAAGATGGTCGTGACATATCACAACATATTGTCGATCAGTTAAAAGCAGTGTGTAGAGACCGCATCTGCCTCATCCCATATAACACTGGGTAATATTTTAATTATTTATCAATTCTTACTACATATTAGTCAATGTTATATTTTTATTTTAGCAGGTACCATTGGATCTTGACTATTGTCAATGAAGATAAAAATATGATATATTTATTGGACTCTATGTCTAATAGAAACTGAGACGATGCATGGAAAACTATGATGACCAAGTAGGTAGTAGATTGTGTTGATTTTGAATGCATTCACTTATAAATATGAAAAATATAACTTTTTTACTTTTTAAAATGTAGTGGGATCAAGATGTACAATGCCTCAAAGGGTATTGCTAAAGCACCAGGTTTTAAGCAATTGACAGTATGTATTGTACATATATATTAACACATGAATGGATAGTTCTTATTATTTGGATTGTAATTGTTGCATTACTTTTTTGATTACATTATAGGGTAATCTAAAACAAAGTGGTTCTGTTGAATGTGGATATTGTGTGATGAGGTACATGAAAGAGATAGTTGAATGTGAAAATCCACAGTTGGAGAAGATGGTGCGTTTCTTCTTTATGATATATAATGAATGTAATGATTTTCTAAATCTAATGCATTTTTGTAGATTTTATAAATCTAATGCATTTTTGTATTTTTTTTACATAATAGTTTGCAGGAACAATCAAGAATCAATATTACAACCAATCTCAATATGATGAAGTCAGAAGTGAATGGAGCGAATTTATCTACTCGTATCTAGATGCCTAAATGGGTCGTGTAGTTTAGGATAAATATTTTATTTTACATTATGGATATTTGAACATATATACCTGTGGATAAACTTTTGGTTTGTGGATGCATTTTTTAGTTATGCTTGTGGAGTTATGGATATATATATACTTGTGGATTGATGGATAAATTTCTGGATTGTTATGGTATTTGTCATTTTGTTATATATATATATATATATATATATATATATAGTTTAATTTTGATGAAGTGAAAAATATATTTTTACTTCGTCACATTAAAATTGTGTCGAAGTCAAAGGTAACATTTACTTCACCACAGTTTAATAATTGCGAAGTCGTATCTTATCAATTACTTCAGTATAATACAAAACAATGAAGTCTTGACAATCAATTATTTTGTTAATAAATATAAACTATGAAGTAACATAATACCAACTACTTCGATTAATAGAAAATATGGTGAAGTTATAGATTATATTTACTTCACCAATCAATATAAACCGTGATGTTATATATCATCTATTACTTTAGCACATTACACAACCGATGAAGTAATAGATATTATTTTACTTCGGCAATCCATTTAAATCATGCAGTTATATATCATTTTTTACTTCGGCACTTTACAAAACAAACGAAGTAAAAGATGTTTTTTTACTTCAACATCGGTCCAACTTTGAACCGGTTTTGCCTCCATGAACCAGTCAAAGACTTTGCTTTTTTCCTGGATACGACTTCGGTAATAGGATGAAGTAAAATAGTACCCTATTACTTCACGTGCGTCTACTTCGGTAATTATCTATCTATGACTTCGGTGAATATACGAAGTAAAAAGCCAAAATTCTACTAGGCGAGAGTCTAGGATCCGACCTGCCGGTCGTTGGGCGTGCGAGCATGCTCACTTATAACTCGCACTGAGGCGAGAGTCTGGAATCCCGACCGAGAGGTGTTTTGGAGGCCTGACCAAGAAATGCTCTGGAGGCCTTACTAGGAGTTGATCTGGAGGTCTGACCAGGGGTTGATCTGGAGGTCTGACCAAGAAAAGATCTGGAAACCTGACGAAGAAATGCTCTGGAGGCCTAACCAAGAAATGCTCTAGAGACCTGACCAGGAAATGTTCAGGAGGTCAGACCAGGACTTGATCTGGAGACCTGACCAGGAATTGGTTTGGAAGCTCGACCGAGCATTAGTCTGGTAGCCCGACCAAGAATTGGTCTAGAAACTCGACCGAAAGATCGTTAGCGATACTCCAATATGAGACCGGTGATGATACTCTGGTCCGAGACCAGTGGCGATAACTCGACCCCGACCGGGGGAGGATAAGCCTTGAAGCCCATAGAAGTGGAGCCCATAGCAATATGAAGGGACAGAGCCTTTAGCATACCTGATGGCGAAGTGATGTCAACCGGCTGGCTCAAATCCCAAATGCCCGTACAGCTAGTAAGAGAAATAGTGTCGATCTCTTGACTTTCAAATGTCCGCGAAGTCAGGGAGAAGAATAATATGAGCCCCGGTCGTCAAAGGGAGTGAAGCCCATAGTCGTATAAGGGAGCAGGGTCCGTAACCAAAGAAGGAAGCAGAACACCGCGGGTATAGGTAGCAGAGCTTGTAGATGTAAGAGGATGCAAAACAGATGGAGGATACAGAGCATATAATAATAGTAGAGTGCCTATAGCAGTAAGAGAATGCTGAGCCCCATAGTGAAAGGTGCAGAGCCGGTAGTGCAGAGCCGGTAGTAGTAAAAGGATGCAGAGCCTCATGGCGAAGGGTGCAGAGCCTATAATACACTTGATGGGGAGCTGGGCCCCTGATCCTTGATTGGAGAGTAAGGCCCCTAGCCTGTAATCAAAGAACGAGGCCCTTAGATCCTGATCGGGAAGTCGTATTGCGAGTCAATGATCAGGGAGCTGTGTCCCTAGTGCATGAGCGGGGAGCTGTGTCCCAAGAGTATGAGCGGGGAGCTGGGCCTCTAGTGGCCGATCAAAAATCGAAGACCCTAGTCTTTGATCAAGGAACTAGGATCTTACTTCTTATCAGGGCAGTATAGCAGATCCTATAACCGTAAAAAGAGAGCAGAGCCCATAGCGTACCTGATCGAGGAGTGGCGCCAACCGATTAAGGGTTGGTCTCGATCCCTTGACTCCCGAATACCCGTGGAGTCAGGGAAAAATGTAATGGAAAAACTAACCTGTCGGCCAGCTGATGCTCCAACTCAATTCCTCGACTCCCGAATGCCCGTGGAGTGAGTGTAGATGATAATACGTTCGGCAGGATCCTCCGAGACTTTGATAATGGCAGAGAACTTCCCAACGTCGTCCATCTTCACGTTCCAGAACAGGTGAAGGAGATTACCACAGACGGCGCCAAATTTGATCCCGTCCGAAAGCTGAGTCAGACGAACCATCGGGCGAGGTGGATGGAATGTTGACCGAGTCGTCATGTCTGGAAGGGGGTTGTGCTGAGATGGCTTCCGTGTTGACCAAGTCTTCAAAAGTCCTCTAGTCAATGTTACCTACAGCCAGCGACCGGGTCCCCCCAAGTCCTGGTACCCCGAGACTCGAGGCAGATCCAACGAACATATGAGTAATAGTATAACAATATAATAATGACATAAATGAGGGGCAAGTACGAAAAACATACCCTGGCCCAGGGGGGCGCCCTCGGATGGGACGCTGCTTGAGTTATCGCGACCTAAAAGAGCAGGTGACTCGGAACCGGATGTGGAGCTGGGTCTGGTGGCACGGAGCCGAATGCGGCCTGGATCCGGAAGACGATGACACGAGATCGACACGCAGGTCAGGACACGAGATCGACACATAGGTCGGGACATAAGATCGACACGCAGGTCAGGACACGAGATCGACACGCAGACTAGGGCACGAGATCGGCACGTAGGCCGGGACACGAGATCAACACGTAGGTCAGGACACGAGATCGACAAGCAGGCCGGGACACGAGATCGGCACGCAGGCCGAGACACGAGATCGACACACAGGCCGAGACACGAGATCGACACGCAGACTGGGACATGAGATCAACACGCAGGCCGGGACATGATTTCAACACGCATGCCGAGATGAAACATCGACACGCAGATCGGGAAAACAACAAGAGCGGAATACGGCAAAATCAGTGACGTCGAACAATGACCAAGGCACGAAGGCCGAAGCACCACAGCATACGAAGCTGGAACGAGATAACGACACGAAGGTCGGCACACAATGGGATCGGAAGACGCTCAAATCAGTGACAACAATAATAGTGGCCAGCCCGGTGCTAGGGGACCCACCGAATCTGTATTGAGGAGGTCACGATTGGCCACCGACGATCGAGGGAGAGGAAGGTAGCACGGAGGCGGCGCTTGGGCCACCAGCCTGTGCGAAGGGGGACTGTGTGGCCGGCCAATGACCACCGCTGGTCGCCAATGGAGGTGGTGGCTGCTCAAGGACCAAGTGCGGCATCAGCCTCTCCAAACGACGAGAAGGAATGGAGTGTCGGAGGGTTGCTAGCCCGAGGAGAGGAGCAGGCAGGAGTGCTGTCGGCGAGGGGGGAGGCAGCGAAGCGGAGTCCGTGACGAGATCGTATAACGTGCGTGAGGTAGCGGCAGCATGAGGAGAACAAAGAGGGGAGGTTGTGGCCAACGTCGCGAGGAGACGGAAGAGGAGAAGGAGGTCGTCAGCGGCGGCCATCGCTGTGGCGGCGAAAGAGGGAGCAGAGGTGTCGGCGAGGTGCGGCTCCGGCAAGAGGAGTAAAAGAAGAGGAGCGGCGATAAGTCGATCCCTTGGTGGCGTCACAAGGAGGAGAGGGAGAAGAATGGCCACCGGCGCCGGCGAGGGTTTGAGCTCAGGGAAGAGAAGCTGGATCCCCTCTCCTTTGGCGACAGAAGCACAGAAACGAAGCAACCCAAACTCCCCTCCTTTAAGCCCTAAACAGTGTAATGACCATCTTGCCCCTCCCTTTCTCTTTAATCCCCTCTATGTCCCCTTAATCAATATCCACATCACCAACCATGAAGGGAATTTTTTAAAGAGAGATTTTTATTTTAAAAATTTCCGGAAACAAATTAGGAAGTTTTAATTTTGTGTTTAAAGCTTTCCTTTTTTGGAGAAGTTGCAGGGGCTGACCATATTAATAGAAGAAAAGGAATTTTTTTTATTAATTAAAATTTTCTTTCTATGACAAGGAAAATAAGGAAGTTTTTATTAAAACTTTCCTTATTTGCCAATTCCAAGGAATATAAAATAGAGGGTAGAGGTGTCTCACCTCAATACAACATATCATCTAGTATTCCTCTCTTCTCTTCCTTGTGGTGACCGGCCCTCTCTTCCTCTTCCTCTCCTATTCTTTTTCCTTGTGCGGTCGACAGCATCTTCATCTCAAGGAGCTTGGTGGTGGCCGAATCTTGTTAAAGGAAGAAGGAGGGATAGGAGACTTTGTTTCTTAGCACCCCTTGGAGCTTGGTTGGTGGCCGAAAGTTCTTCATCTCTTGAAGATTGGTGGTGGCCGAAACTTGCTTGAAGAAGAAGGAAGCTTGGGTGGATTCTCGTCTCGGTAGATCGTCGCACATACGACGTCCGAGATAATAAGAGGAATACGATAAAAGATCGTGAGGTTTATAAGCTACAAAATGTATAACTAGTTATTATTTTCCGTATCATAACTAGTTCATCTTTTTGTTTAGATCTTGAAATACCAAACACAAGAGGCTAACGTTTCTAGGTTTCAGATTTATGATTCGAATTTGTGTTTCTTTTGTTTTTTCGATCTTGTGATTTGATTGTTCTTATTAGTTAAACCTAGGGTTACTATAAGGAGATTCAATATTGAATTTCGTTGAAAGGTTTTGTCTAGGAAGTGGTGGATGCTTCCATAACCAAGAAGGCCTAGTGTCTCGCCATGCTTAACCTGGAAGCCAATCTCTGAAATAAATATTTAATCAAATTTGTAACATAGGTGGATTTAAATTAATAATGTTAAGCATCGTTTGCAATTCAAGTCTAAACCTCTAAGAACAGATAAATTGAATTTGGAATCAATAATGTTAAGTTCTGTTTGCGATTCCTAATTTAATTTCTAAAGAACACAATAGGTTGTTAGGAATGGTTCGGGACTTGTACAAAATTTTTGTACAGGGGAACCAGTAAGATATTCCGAGTAGCAACCAACACCGTCACCCTTCGGGCAGCCACCGTTTGAGTGCTCAGGTTTGTCTTCTCCGGCCTTCGAGCTGAGATGATGTGCGGCCTGCGAGCCGATGTAATTTCGGCCATCGAGCCGATGTGTTTCGCTATTCGTATTGTTATTACGCTTATGAGTTACTTGTATCATCCGGCAGTGAGCCGCTATTATATCCGGCCTGCGTGCCGTGTGCTGGCCTACGAGTCGTCATCATATCCCGGCCTGTGAGCCGTTGTAGTATTTCGGCTCAAGGGCCGCCATATTTCGGCCGACATGCCGCCTCTTGGATCCATGCTGCACCGGATTCCATGTGGTCGCCCTCAGATCCGGCTCCTCAGTTGGCTCACACCCATCTACTCGTCCGGACTGCTACAACTCGATCAGCACCGCGACCAGCTCACCGACCCATTCGAGGGCCCCCCGGGGCCAGGGTACATCACTATACTCATCTTGTATTTATTTAGTTGTGCTATCGTTATTCGGCTGCTTATATATTCGTGGGATCCGCCTCGAGCATCGGGGTACCAGAGACCGGAGTGACCCGGTCGCTGGCTGCAGGTAGTGTTGACCAGAGGACATTGGACGACTTGGTCAACACAAGTGACAACCCACCATTCAGGTCATGAAGATGCGGTCAACATTCCAAACACGTCGTTCTGACAATTCCGTCTTCCCAGATTCCCAACAGGAATAATGGGCTTGAGCAATCTCGGAGGACGTTTGAAACAAGGCTCGGTGGAATGGAATAGACGTGGGTGGAGCCTCCCCATCAGTGTCGATCGACCCTTTATTCTGCCCCTAGATGGACAATTGCTCTGGTCGGTCTTCATGGGTCGTGCGGCCTCCCGAGGCCGAAGTTGTTTGTTGAGCCAGCCGATCGGCTAGCGCTCTCTGTTGCTGCTGCTCGACTAATTTTGCTGCTTGCGATTGTACAAGTGCGTTGAGCTCCTCTTGAGTGAGCGTCACCGTGTGGAGTCGTCCAGCTTCTTCCATCCTCTCGGCTCGGATGCAGGTGTGTTCCCACAGATGACGCCAAATTTGATTCTGTCCGAAGGTCGAGGTGACGGACGCTGGGGATGTAGCGCTCTTGTTGACTGGGCGTGGACCTTCGATGAGAACCTGCAAGCACAAAGCATTAGTGCCGAGCTAGGGAGTGGTTCCCTGACGATGGCCCTCCGACGCTCAAGTCTGATCTCCCACGAAGACAACAAGCAAGCAAAGAAACGAAAGTGGCAGCGTAACTATAGCTACAGTAGAATGTGTATACCTTCGTTGAAGCTTGGGGTTCTTTATATAGGGCTCCCAAGGGTGCGCGTGCACGCTTCTCGAGGCATGCACGCATCTCAAAGCTTTCCCTGATAGGACGTGTCAGAAAAGTATATTTGACACCATACCTCAACAACTCCAGCATATCCTGACAAGACAGTGGAAACTTCCGTTGTACGATTTTTTGCCTGATCATGCCGCCGTCCATGCTGTCTGTCTATGGCACGGATCTCGAGGAGGATATCAGTCGATCATACCTTTATCTGCTAGTGGGTCGAGCGAGTGGGCCGCTCGGCTAGATTTTGTCTGCTAGTGGGCCGAGCGGGTGGCCGCTTGGCTAATTCTGCTGTCTAAGCCAAGCGGGGTGGTCGCTCGACTACTTCCACTGTCTAGGCTTGCTGAGTCGTGTTTCCGTTTCGTTGGTTGTGCTACGATCTTTGGCTGGTCGGGATGCCCGCCTGACACATGTCCCGCCGCTCAGCACATGACTTGTCGGTCGGCGCCTGCTTTGGTGATAGTCTTTTGAGCGTCGGAAGCTCGGTGCGAGACCGAGCTGTAATAACGTCAGACCGGTCATTCCTTAGTCCGACCGGCTGATGGGGTCGCCCGATCGGACGCTAGCCTGGGGCGTTGACCACCTTGACTCTGACCTTCCATGTGACACTGACCTCCTGCGGAGTGGAACCCTATCTTACCACCACCAGATCAATTGTATTGCTGATTTTAAAAAATGAGTCGAAAATTAGTAATAATATTGTGCTGCTGATTTTAAAAATCAGTAATACAGTAAGAAAATGATACGAAAGATTTTTTTTATTTTACTAATTTTTAAAAATCGGTAACACGAAGTTATTAAAAATCAACAACACCTTCAAAAATCAGTAATATCATATTACTAATTTTCGATTTTTTAAAATCAACAATAAAATATTGTAACTAGAAAAAAGTCGTTAGGAATATTTTAGAATGAATAGTAAAAAGAATAGAGAAAAGTAAAATCAACGGGAGAAACTATATTGTTGGATATTTTCAAAATCATCAGGAAAAAGTATAATCACATTATTTGGCAATTTGGTAAATTGCCGAGGTTTAATTTTTTATATATGTTTGATTTTTAAATATTCATGAAAAAAATATAAACTATTTATAACTAATGTATCAAATAAAGTTTATGAATTATTTTCACTAACAAAATTCTTATTAAATTTATAAATAAATAAATAAATAAAATTCTCAAAACGAACCAACAATGCAAACAATTTTACAATTTTACAAACCAAATACGCTCGATTTGAGAACTTAATAATAAAGAAATAAATTTAAGTCTTTTACCAAATTTGTAAAAAGGAAATTAAATCAATCTTAAATAAATATTTTATCAAATAAATTTAAATAATATAAAACTTAACTTGGCTCCTAAATATAACAACTTTTTAATGTTTTTTAAGGTATGACACCCTTTTAACGAAAATAAAAATAAAAATAAAAAGTCCTCTGATATATATTGTTTTACTATTTTTAACTTCCCATCAAATATCTCTAATTTAAAAGAATGAAATGAAAATCTTTAGAGTTAAAATAAAAAAGAATATTTTAATATTAACAAAATTTTATAAACATTTTAAAAAATAACCTATTAACAAAAAGATTGTTGTGAAACATTACCAAAGTTATTGAGGTGTACTTGTTCTATTAATCAATAAAATTTAAAATGTGTTTTAACGATTTTAAAGAGTATTTTAGAAAAATATAAATTTTGAAAGTCTAAATGAAAATTGTCATTAAAACTAAATTCTCCCTTTTAGATTAATTGCTAAATCTATTATTTACTTCATAACTTCTTTCAAAAATATTTTTCTCTACTGACAAGAAAAAAAAAAATTAATCAGCTAAGATAATATCGAATCTAAATCATCTATTCAATTTTATAAGTTTTTTTACCAGCAATTAGAATAAATTAAAAAAATATACATAAAAACCTATCTTACAGTTAATATTTTTAGGTCAACGAATTTTATCTGCTTATAAGAGGATTTATGGATGGCAAAATGGGTCAATTGACGATGGGACAGATGACTAAATCTAGCATCCAAACCTAGCCAATCTGGGACAATTGATTGCTACAGAGATTGGGTAATTTTTATTGCTTTTTAAAATATAGAATTTTTTTTGAAAAGATCTATTTATATTTAAAAAATGCTCTCAATATGCTTTACCAAATTAATATATAAGGATATATATATAATAAAAAAATGAAAATAAAAAAACCTAATTTTATATCATTCCGAACTTTATAGGTCGATCAGTAGTCGATTTTAATCAAAACTCGACCAAAATAGAAACATGAATTAGATTTTTCAAACATATCCATCTTAAAAATGATTGCTCTCAATATAATATGTCAAATTGATATTTGAAAATATAGATATAATTAAGAAAACTAGATGAATACATAGAACTTGACTTCATATCATTTCGAGTTCTTTAGGTTTATCTATCAATTTTACTTGAAAGCGATCAAAATCGACTTATGGACCTAGAGAGTTCGGAATAACATGGAACCGAATCTTATCGGTTCATCTAGTTCTCCTAATTATATTCACGCTCTCAAACATCAATTTGATTTACTAAATTAGTGCAGTGATTTTTTTTACACGAATGTGTCTGAAAATTTTAATTCGTGTTAAAAAAAATTACTGCTCTCACTACTATACTGAGAGCTAAGCATGATATGAAATCATGATCTATGTATTCATCCAGTTCTTCTAATTATATTCATGCTCTTAATTATTAATTTGGCAGACTATATTAAGAGTAGTGATTTTTTAACACAATGTGTCTAAAAAATCTAATTTGTGTTAAAAAAATCACTGCTCTTGATATATTATGTTAAATTGATGTTTGAGAATATGAATATAATAGGATAACTAGATGAACACATATGACCTGGTTCCATATGATTCTAAACTCTCTAGGTCCATGAGTTGATTTTGGCCAAAATATGTCAAAATCGATTGATAGACCTAAAGAACTCGAAATGATATGGACTCATGCCCTATGTGCTCTCTAGTTTCCTGATTATATTCACATTCTCAAATATCAATTTAGCACACTATATTATGAGTAATGATTTTTTTAATTCAAATCGAGCATTTTAATTGATGGCTACCGTGGAGCAATCGATTAAAGTTGCTTTCAACCATAAATTTAATCGATTTCTATATAGTAATCGATTAAAACATTATTTTTAACCATTAGAAATTTAATTCATATTTAAAAAATTATTTTTTAATATATTATATCAAATGTTGTTTGATGGTATGAATAGAATCAAAAGAACTAAATGAATATATAGAACATAGTTCTATATTATTTTGACGAATGGGAGGTAAATCATGGGTGGTTATTAGCGTTTGGAATAGTGACTAGTACATAAGGGATACATTTATCTCAACTTTGTCAAGATTTGAACCTCAGACCTCATTGTGGCAACACCTCATGCGCTATCCACTAGACCCATCCGAGGGGACCAGTTAAAATCAACTTATGGATATAGAGAGTTTGGAATGATATGTATTCGTCTAGTTTTAATTATATTCATGCCCTTAATTTGACACACTATATCGAGAGCAGTAATTTTTTTAACACGAATGTGTCAATTCATGTTAAAATGTCATTACTGACAAATTGATGTTTATCTTTCGGTCAAAATCGACTAGTAGACGTAGAGAACTCGAAATAACATGAAATAATGTCCTATATATTTATCTAATTCTCCTGATTATCTCGATGCTCTCTAACATCAATATATTGATTAATAATTTGGGATTCGAATTTCCGCAAAGCCGAAGTAAATGCCTCCCTTATGTGCTAACACTATTCCAAAAGCTAGTAGCCGCCCGTGATTTACCTCCTCCGTGTTGGCCCTATTCACCTTTTATCACAATATATTGATTAATAATAATTTTTAAAATATGAATTAAGTCTTTTTAATCAATTACTATATTATAGTAATTAATTGGGGATAAATGAGAAGAGGTAAAATGGGTATAGAGTATGTAATTTGAATATTTAGAAACTTAGCTGGATCGTTCTAATAAAATTTAAAAATATTAAAGATCTAGAATATATATATATATATATATATATATATATATATATATATATATATATATATATATATATATTTGAATATTTAGAAACTTAGCTGGATCGTTCTAATAAAATTTAAAAATATTAAAGATCTAGAATATATATATATATATATATATATATTTGAATATTTAGAAACTTAGCTGGATCGTTCTAATAAAATTTAAAAATATTAAAGATCTAGAATATATATATATATATATATATATATATATATATATATATATATATATATATATATATATATATATATATATATATATATATATAAGACATATAAAAAATCAAATAATATTGTCTACTTTAAAAAAAACATCTTTTACCTATATCATAAAAAACATTTTTTAATTATTAAAATAATATCCTATTCTTGACTTGATATTACTTTCTACAAAGTAGCCCTATCTTGAATTAGGGAGCAAAATTCACCGAATTCGAAATTCGATTCAATTAATTAGAAAAATTATTTTTATAAAAAAAATCTTGATTATTTTAGTTTATTCAGTATTTTAAATTTAAAATTCAATTAAATTGAACGTATAAACAAACTTTATATCACAACAACCATGCAATTCAACTGATAAATCAAACATAACAATTAAATGATGGTGTTTCATCAATCAACTATTAAAAAAATGGTGTAATGATGAACTCCGCTAACGAATAATCAAAGAATTTAAGATTCAAGTCTAAACACAACACAAGGAGTTTTTCCACCGGTAAAAACTAGGCCTAAGAAAGCTAACTAGAAGAGTTGAATACCTAAAAAAGTTATACTCACATATTGACATAGTTAATGTCTATATAGGTTCAAAATGCCTTCTTAGAAGAGTGTAAGACCCTCCTGAAAAGCATGCTAAGATGACAACTTTACTCTTTAAAAAAAAAAAAACTTAATTAATTTGCTTTATACCCAACAACTTCAAAAGTTATCAAGCCTCCGATTTATACTCCTCCAGTTAAACTGACCGAGAATAAAAGGATATTTTAAATATAAAATAAAAGATTCAATTTCCTTTTAATAAATTTTAAACGAAGAGCCCTTAGAATGCCCTTTTGATTTTCTCTTGTAAAAGAACAGTTGCTTCATTGAGTATTCCTTGTAAAAGTTTCCAAGTAAAAGAATGTTAATTGCTAATTGATTAGAGAGAATGTTTCGAAAACTAGACAAAGGGTGATCAGCCAAACCTCCTTCGCGGTTCCCTGATGGAACGGATTGGTCCAAAAAGACAGTCTTTGTCGACTACATATGTGCTGTGAAGATCAGGGTCATCTCAGAATCAAACACTATCAGACATATTAGAGATGGAGTCACTGAAATCATCATTATGACTCAAATGTAATGATAATAATAATAAAAAAGAAAGGTGAGGATTGAGAAACACCATCATTTGATTCCTCCTCAAGTGCAAATATTACCACCTAAAACAATCACAAAGTACATACAAGTGCAATGGTTTGGTTAATCTTCAAGCAGTTTGTTCTCTGCACTGTACAATCTCATGCATGGTGCCAACATTATGATTGAGTTTTGCAGAATGCACACATCCATCTAAAGCAACTACCACTTACCTTTTTCTTCTCTTAGGTTCAACCTGCAGCAATTGAATTAAAAAAAGCAGTGAAAAAACATGAAAAATCCAAAAAATGAATATTGACTACTGACAGAGAATACAACAACATCGACCAAACTTTATCCATGGGTCGCCTACACTATTGATAGAGAATGGTTCCTGAATAATGTTCTTTGTAATATAATATGAAAGAATTGATTATGTTTCTCGTCAACCCCAAGTAGTGGGAAATTGGAGTATTTGACCTATGTAAGTGAACCCTCATTCAACATTTTTCATTTGATTTGATTGAGCCGTGGTTTAAAATTTTGTACCATGCCGAGCGAAACGTACGAAATTTGCCTTTTTGCCCATAGCCTGTAGCTCTGCACCAACACAGCGAGTTGCCGCAGATCGCAATGATCTCCGCTCAGTCATGGAGGCACTACTATCCCACTTTGACCTCTACAGTGTCGCAGAGGATCACAGAGGCCCTTGTAACCTCAACGAGGTCGCAAAAGGATTATAGTGCCTCCACAACCCCGCGGAGGTCACGACGTCGCCGCGATCCCGAATTTTTTTTCTTATTAAAAAAATATTTTATTTTTAATTTTTTAATATTAAATTAAATTTTGTAATTTTAATTAATATATTTTATATTTTGAAAAATACTGAATCGTGTTGATACGACACAATACAATACAGAAATTATATCGATCTGGTCGTAAACTGAAACTCTGAAATGGATTGATATTTTAGATCATGGATTGAGCCAATTATTTAGTTTCAGTCGAGAGGATTACTCAAGTCTCAAGTTACCTTTAGTAATAAAGTAGAATTTTTAGGTCTCCATTGGATTTGGAGCCACACACTTTTAACCTCAATGGTGCATTTAGTGGGCCGAGCGAATCAGTTGGTCCCTTGCCAAGTGGGCCAAGAGATTCAATCTAGTTCAATAGGTCAATCGGCCAATCAAGTGGGCCATTCAAGCGCAGGCACCACAAAATGGGTTGGGCAAGTCGATCAAACAGTGAAAGGAGAGCAATGGACTAGCTAGTTAAGTAGGGTAGATTGGTCGACTCAACCTAGATCATGTTAGCTAGACAAGTTAGACAAAGCATTGTTTTATTGTTGTGAAAAGTATTATTTATTCCTTGTGAATAGTCTATTCTATTCCATGATCCAAACTAAGAATTATTCATATTTTATTCTTTGTTTATTTCATTCCATATTTATTCAACTTTTCTAACTATAAATTCTATCGATCATCTATGGCAATGTCAATGGTTTCTCTTATTCTACATAGCTACACCTAACTAATCCTAATAATGTTGTTCTTTTTCTAGCAACTCCAGAAATGTATCTTAGTGATCTTATCTATGCTAGACTAATATTCCTAAGTTGTTAACTTGTTTTCTAACTATCGAGCAATAATCATTACATATGGTCGGTTGCCAGTCTTTGAATTTGTCCTAGAGGCAAAGCACAATACGTGGCTTCAAAATCTCCTCCCTTATAATCAATGTTTACACTGTTAATAATATATTCATTAGTATCTCTTGATAATTAATCCAAGATAAGTAGCTTGAGCATCCAACTTAATTATCTAAAGTTGATCATAGCATGAAATTAACCGAGATGAGATTAGATAAGGCTATCCAAACCAAAATCCGTCAACTTTGTTATGATTATAATTTGATACACCAAAAATTCTTGGAGCAAATTGTGAAACTTCCATGAGTACTAGAAACTACAAAATGAAAACTGAGAACTATGCTAAAACTAATGGTCTGAATATAAAACCAGAAAACGAGAATAAATGAAGAAAATGGTGTTTCAAAAATGGTTTATTTCCACCAAATTGTGAGAGGAATATCATTGTCATCATACTACCTAGTACCAAAATCTCATAGTAAATTCCCTCTCTATACCGCTAGAAAGAGCAGAATCTTTTCCAGAAAATTAGCCACATGAACATGATCAAGTAGGAATCCATGTTTACTTATTTTTCTAAATAAGTGTAATTTCAGTGATTAAAATAATTGAACATATAAACACTACAAATAATACCTTGGTATCAGAAACTGTCGAATCTGGATATCCATTCGATGATCTTTTTTCATCAGCTTCTGAGTCACAGTCTGAGCACAGAAAATGTTCTAACTTTTTTGCTTGTTCAATACTCATGCCCATGCAAGTTGGATGGAACCTATTTGAATAATCATTATTTACGTCAGGATGAATGAACCATAGTAAAGTCAGAGGTCTTAAAAGAGCGAAATAACCCTGGCCATTGACACGAACTCAAATTCTAAAAACTGATCCTCATAATTATAGAAACTAATAGGACCTCATCCCATGGTACAAGAAAGCATAAGATGAAATTGGTAATTCTCTAAGAATTGTATCATATCACATGTTAACCATCATTCCGAAGTAATAAACATGCTTATCTTTCAATCAAGCCATTAAAGTAACATATAGAATACTTTCATGTCATAATTTTGGAATAAAACTCTTATAGTGGCAAAAGGCGTTGCATACGGAGATTCTGTCAAAAGAAAGTACATAGATAGCTTTAAAAAGAATACAATGATAAAAAGCTCGAGCAATATTCCACATTGACTTGTGTACAAACATTTGAGTCTAACAAAATTATATGGAAACTGAAGATGATAAATGAAAGCAATCAAAAGTAGTAAACAAAAAGCAAACCTCTAGCGCAGACAAGTTGACATGATTCTTGGATTTATCTCCCAAGAATTGATTGGCTAACAGACGGGGCTAATTACTAGAGAGGCATTCAGGTTTCCTATAACCTATAATCTTGAGATCCTACTGAAAAACTGTATAAATGGCCACATCTACTAGAAATTTTTTACTAGATTTAGAAGCTTGAAAAATCACATGATGTAAGTTTACTTGGTCCAAAAGGATATTCACACCCATATTTCGACGTGTATTCATCTGTAAGGTCTTGTTAAGCATTTATAGAACAAATACATGAGCGAAAAAAGGTAGTACTGCAAGATCCATTCATGCAGAATAAAGGATGCACAGTACACAGTGCTCGGGTGATGAAACAAAACGATATGGAGGAGAAGCTGCAATGAAAGGCTTCAAAAAAAAGGCCTATATAAGAATACACAAACCCTGACTTTTAAGTGACCCAGAAAGATCCCTAATCCATCTCCCTCCAAAAGATTTCCCTACTTTATATTGCGTATACCTGGTTGGTATGGATGAGCATCAAAACCAAAAAATGAAAAACCAAACTGAAAAAAATTCAATAAATACATTTAACTGTTTTGTTTTAATTGAAAATTATTGGAGATTTCCGTTCTGATTATATTTTAGTTAGGAACAATGCTAGATCGATAGATAGGAACATGAATGTATATATATATACTAATAAAGATTATAGAATTTAGTCTATTATTTGATGAAGTTTTAACATTAAAGATAAATTTTATATTTTTAATCTAACTTAACCAAATTGAAACCAATCAGATCAGTTTACTTTTGTTTGGAAGCTACAGCTTATCTGTTTCCGTTTGATTTCCCTTTGGAAACTTCTAACATTTTTATTTGTTCTGGTTAGGAATTTTGTACTAAATTAATATAGCTAATTTATACCCACTCCTATTGGTTCGAAATAAAGACAAAACATAGTAAGAGAAAGGAAGAGTAACAACTTGCAAAATTGATTGATGCCAATACAAATCGCTCAAATGGGATCGATGCCAATAAAGGTTTATCCGTCTTTCTCAAGAAATTGGTACTCTCACAAACATAGATAGAGAAATTCTAAAAAAATAGAGATTCGAAGAATTACTTATAATGAGATTATGCTGCAGTAGAAAATTGAAGAAATAGATTAAACTTAGTAAGATTGAGGTGGAAATTAATGGAATCAATTGAAGTTTGGTCAAATTAGGTTGAATTTGGAAAGTTAATAAATCTTGTTGATCTTAGTTTGAATCCTAGTGAACACGATTGGAAGGAAGGAGTGTAAATCTCTGTTGCTCTTTCAAATTCTAGTTTAAATAGCTTAGCCTCGCTATTCACTAAGGGACAAGATTGTTACAAGATCAAGTTGTCAACTTTGTTGTTGCTCATGATCCACCACTTAGACCTAACACCTCATCCATCTTTTTGCTTGTTACGAGATCAACCTGGTTTAGATTATATAGAAGTTTAGCGGAAGCTAAACATAGAATTCAATTCAAAAGAGCATAACATGGCAACCTGACAATTGAACTTAATTGAATTGTTCCTTATCCAACTAAGTCATTCCTTCAGGCATATTTGCTTTTTTAAGTAGTTTATATGTTTACTATATTTTCTCAATTTTTCTATCAAGTAGAGATCTTATTGATCCTTTTTGAAAACAACGGTTTTGTTTAGGAATTCTGCAAGGAGTCACAAAAACAACCTCTTGTAATGTAGGATAAAGCAATATACAATAGACCCTTTCCCAAGACCCCACATTGATGGGAACTTCGTGCACCGCCAATCCTTCTCAAGAAATTGATAATCTCACAAACATAGATAGAGAAGTTCTAAAAAATTCAAAAAATTACCTAGAATGAGTTTATGATCCAATAGAAAATTGAAGAAATAAATTAAACTTGGTGAAATTGAAGTGGAAATTAATGGAATCAATTGAAGTTTGGTTGAATTAGGTTGAATTTGGAAACTTAATAATCTAACCTTCCTTTTGTTAATCTTAGTTTAAATCCTAGTGAACAGGATTGGAAGGAAGGAGTGTAAATCCCTATTGCTCTTTCAAATTTTAGTTAAATAGCTTAACCTCGCTATTCACTAAGGACCAAAGATTGTTACGAGATCAAGTTGTCAACTTTGTTGTTGCTCGTGATCCGCCACTTAGACTTAACACCTCATCCATCTTTTTGCTTGTTATGAGATCAACTTGCTTTAGATTATATAGATGTTTAGCAGAAGCTAAACATAGAATTTCAATTCGAAGGAGCATAGCATGGCTATTGGGATTATAATCAAAGTTCTACATTTAAAATACATGGAAAAGATCATAGGGTTATAAGATGGAAGATATTTCCATTGGAATGAGGTCTTTTGAGTAGAGCCAAAAAAAAAAAATCCATTTGAGCTTAGGCACAAAGTGGACATTATTAATTGCGGAGATATATGAATTTCATCGGTCTAACCGTGAGAACCTAACAATTGAACTTAATTGCTTTGTTCTTTGTCCAACTAAGACATTCCAAGGTTTAAAATTTCAATCCGTGCCGAGGTTTCGGTCTTGGACCGGAACGATACGGTTGCGATACCATATCGTACCGTGCCGATATAATTTCGGTATTTTTTAAATATAAAATATATTAATTAAAAACTAAAATATTTAACATAAATATTTTAAAAAATAAACAATATAAAAATAATCTTTAAAAAAAGAAAAAGATATGAAAATAGATAAATAAATAAATAATTTATTATAATTTTTAAAGTAAAATAAATGAAATATAAAATTAATTAGATAATTTTATTAGGGTTTAATAAAGTCTCTTTAGATTATCTTCATCATAGCTAGGAGTTGATTAAAATAATTAACATGTTTAATTAAAAAAAAACTGAAATCCGACATCACTCGCAAGCCCGCACGACTTCGACACTATCGCGGGGTTGCACGACCACCCATGGCCGCGAGGATTGCGTGACTCCTTTGGCGCGACCCCGTTGGTCGTGTGACCCCTCTGTAGTGACCGCAGGGTCGCAAGATGCCTCTGCAGGGTAGCGGAAGGGTTACGCTACCCCTCCGCTGCTGTTGCAAGGTCGAGCGACCCCTCCACTGCAACCACGAGACCGCACAACAAGTCGCACATGTTGCGGGTCTAGTGTCGAGGTCGTGCCGATGTCGGTCACCGAGCGGAATGAGATGTTTCGCCCGTTTTGACCATTTCGCCCGTTTCGACCGTCTCGGCACGACACTTTAAACCATGAGTCATTCCTTAAGCCATTTTTGCGTTTTTTTAGTTCTTTGTCAGTTTACTGTATTTTCTCAACTTTTCTATCAAATAGAAATCTTGTTGATCTTTATTGAAAATAGCAGTTTTGTTTAGGAATTCTGCACATTTTTTTACCAAAAGGAGCGGCCACGTTTTCTTATTTACCAAAAGAAATACCCTAGTTTCAAAACTACCAACAAGAGCACCAAAAACAGTGTTATTCCCTTCCTATCCCTCCCGCCACCCTCCTAAATCCCACGCTGCTTTTCAATGTATGGGCCTGATATGGTCCAATATCAAGCCTGATATTGGACCATATCAGGTCCAACATGCATGATATGGGAACATATTAGGCCCGGTGTGGACCTGATATGGAAAATATCAGGCTAGGCCTAATATTGGATCATATCATGCCCTTTTTAATCCTGGAGAGAGAGGATGCATTGGAAAACGGCGAGAAAGAGGGGATTTAGGAGGTTGGCGGGAGAGGTAGGAAGGGAATAACATTATATTTGGTTTAAAACTAGGGTGCTCTTTTTTTGGATAAATAAAGAAACGTGACCACTCCTTTTGGTAAAAAGCCAAATTCTGCAAGATGAAAGGCTAAGCCCATGTTTGAGAAATTTCCCAACTTTAGCATTTTGAATCATAAGTGCATGCGTTGGCATTCATATTTTCAACTTTAACAAACTACCAGAATTGTTTTTTTTTCAAATTCTGTTCGACCTCCAAACCCTAGCTTGAAGCAATTATAGAAAAGACAAGTCAAGCAACACGTGAATGAGTAACCAAATTCACTCACCAATCCTTGCATCCATCACACTGGACCATTAGATCATCAGGGTTGTAAGGCATCTCACACTTGCAATATCTGAAACAAAAAAAAAAAAGAGTAAAAACACAAACTTGACAGCTAAAAATCCAATTACCAAAAACTAGGATCACAAATAATGAAGAAAATAGATGCAAACAAGGCAAATCCTACACTGCAACACGATCAGGAGTGAAAGCTCCAGTGGCCGCCTTGTACTCAAATCGGCAGAAGTAGTCCTCGGCCCCAACATTCTCCAGCTTGGTGTAGTTCTTAAACGAGTGCACAATGCACTTTCCCTCGATGGTGTGCGCGCTCTGCACATCGTAGTGATCAGAGAGGAACAACTCCTTGGCGCCGTGGAACAGCCGCCGGCCGCCAATGGACTCCTCGGGGCGGTAGTACCACCTGACCTTCACCCGCACGTTGTTGCGGTGGTCGGCCTCGATCTTCTCCACCTTCGCCACGTACGGCGGCTTCTCCGACTCCGACGGCCGCATCAGCACGCAGTCGCCGACTGCAACATCCCCCACCCCGCGAACCCACAATAACAAAAATCAAATCAACTGGAGAAATAGATCCAAACGGAGAAAGCTACCTGCGCGGGGGAGCAAGGAGATACCTTTGACGACCTTGTTGGTGCCCTTGATGGCGTAGGAATCGAGGTCCTTCTTCCCGGGCTTGGTCTTGGCCATCGGATGAAATCAAGCCAGATGCAAATGGGGAGTGGGGAATCGGGCCGGATGAGTGCTTGCAGCGTCGACGGTGGGGAGAGTGCCGATCGAGCGGGAGCAGAGGATGGAGGGGAGGGCGGATCGAAACCCTAGAGAGAGAGAGAGGATGGAGTTTGGTAGGTTCCGGCGACAGGTAGAAGTGGCAAAGAAATGACTGACTCGAGCTTTTTACTACAACGCTACAAACGCACTCATCCTTGCCCTTCCTTTTTGGCTTATTATGAGACTCTTCGCAACTCTGCAATTAAAAAAACGGCAATTTTTTGAACTAAATCGATTGACACCAGCCGCAATTTTTTTTTTTTAGCAAAAATTAAAAGGACGATGCAAATTAAGTGTTAATGACTAGCGCCTGAAATCTTATCATAATAAGATAATAATATTTGGAATTTAAATTTTGATTAAGTCAAGATAAATATTTCTTTTATGTATTAGTCACTATTTCAAAAATTAATAATCGTTCATGATTTTTTCCTTTCGTATTGACCCTGAAACGAATTGACGGGGACGTTGAGTACGAACTTATTCGTCTCTTGCCATAATAATATAATTATTTTAAAATAATTTTGATAGTAATTTTGATGAAATTTTAATAATTTTAACTGAGTTATAAAGAATTTGATATTTATAGTTTAAAATTTATAATTTAACTACAAGTATATAGTAACTATCTATTATAGAAGCTATTAAATAGTTATTATAATATTACAATAGTACGGTATTAGATGTTTTAAGTTATAGTAACTTTTACCTGTTGTTATAATAGTTAGTCATTAAAAAAAAAGTCCTTTCATATTTATATAATTTGAAGCGCTTTTTAAAGTATTTTTTTTCTTCTTTTATTTCGTTAATTATTAGATTTATCGTTAAAAAACATCTCATTTACTTTTTTTTTTTTTTTTTTTTTTTGCTAAATTTAGTCATCGACATTTGTTCACAAAACACTCACACTTCGCTTCTGTTGTTTGATATATTTCTTTAGTCTTTATTATTTTTTAATTGACATTAGATATTCTACTTATGTTAACTACTGGTTAATTCTTAAAATGATCGATTTGATTTTATAGAAATTTTTCATTGACCATCAAGATAAATTAAAAAATATTCACAGCGGGCGATAAAGTCGAACCTAGTTGTTTAAAGACCTTAGATGAAATTATAAATTATATCCCAATTTTATCTTTTTACTTCTTCTAAAAAAATCTTTTGTATTATCCATCATAGAATATATACACTTACAAAAAAAATATAAAGAAAACTCATTTAAAATGTCTTGGTGATACACTTTTAAAGGTAAAATCATCAATAATAGCTTCATATTTAATATTTCTAAAATATTCTTTTCAATACATAAAATTGTTAATTTATTTAGTCTATCTTGAGTCATTGTGGTCCGTAAATAAGATCTTATTAATTTTAATTTTAAAAAACTTCTTTCAAAAGATGTCATTATCACGAGTATTGTCAATAATATCCTATAAGCAATCATCACATTTGGAAGCATATTTATTGTTTTTAAAAATTCTAATATTTGAACAAAAGATCATTTTTTTTATTTGTTTCATAAGCTTTACTAGGTAACATTACTTGTAAAACTTGTAGTTATGAAAACATATATTTTGCATCAATATCAGAAGTGTGACCATTTCTTAAAATATTTTTAGGATACACAAGAACTCATCAATTCATTGTAAGTACCCCGTGATGATTTTGATATGATCAACCAAGTCAAGTTAGGTCTTGTTGTTGTCTGATGCCTTGTGTCTAAGTGTGCAAGAACTTAGGAGCACAAGAGGTCGAGTGAAAGACGCAGCTAGTGAGAAGGACAGCACGGGAGAGAGCCGACGGGATTGGTGCGTCCGAGAAACGAGGTGCTGTGGAAGAGTACGCCAGCGGACGAGAAGGAGGCACGTGGTGTTTCTGAGGGACGAGAAGCCGGAGCGAAAGACTGCTCGAGAAGGCAGGGAAATGAGTTCAAGTGAGCCTATTCCGAATGGCCGAAATCACCCAAGCGAGTGAAGCTGGAGTGGAAGAACCGGACCGAAGTGAGCGGAACCGGAGTAGAAGACCCGGACCAAAAGTCAACAGGATGTTGACTTTTTGGGTCCGGGTGTTCGAAATCCTTCCGGGCGCCTAGACCCAAAACTCTATCAAATCACGACATGGCACAATTCATAGCGATGAGGATAAAATTCTATCTATGTCCAGGTGCCTGGAACCCTTCCAAGCTCCCCCGATCAGGGCTATAAATATAGACCTGATCCCAGTAGCCTAGAACATCAATTGTAAATCATTCTCTTTTTGTTCTACTATTGCTTGTAAGCCATCAACGTTGTAAAGAGGTTATTCCGCCCAAAGGAGATCTTCATAGTGCGTTTCACTTACCTTGGATTAGTAATCCTCTGATTGCAACTAAGTAATTCTTTTTGTGCCTCTGTCTTTGATTTGTTTGCTTCTTTATTCTTTTTATACAAGTGTTTGCTCTAATAAGCTATAAGTCGAGAAAGGTTTTTATTTTTATCTTTCAGGGTTATTCACCCCCTCTAGTCGGTCGTCAAGGGACCAATATTCATCATCATCCAATGAAATTAATTTTGCAACATCATACAAGAATCTAAATATAGATTCAAAATATTACAATTGTTCAACTCTTTAATTGCCCAAGAGCAATATCGACCACTAAGATAAAATAATCTATTCGAAAAGATTCTTCCTGTGATTGATTTTCCCTTTCAGCGCTAACAATCTCATCAAAATACCTCTTTCTATAAATTTTACATTTTATAGGAAATGCAGGCTCAATTTCCATACCAGATGCTATTTTTTGCATCAAACATAGCAGAAGCAAAATCATTTTCTCTATATTTTTCAAAAAAGGAAACTAGACTAGACAATTATTTTACAACAACATCAAGACACATATCCTCTAACTGTAATTTTTTGCTAACTAAGTTAATTTTATGCAAAATATCATGTCAAATAACAAGACTTAATATAAATTCAAAACTTGAAAGTTCACCAGATGCTAAAGTTTCAGCATCTCTACTTAAGTTGCTGTCTTCACTTATTTCTGGTAAATTGAACAAACCTTCTCTGATTTGAAAAGTTTGAGATAGTATTGCTTTGACTGTTTCAATATGATTTTCTCATCTCATAGTTGACAATGATTTTAAAGTTAATACATCAATGTATTCAAGCAAAACATTCTATCTTTTTATTGAATTAGAGAACACGATGCACATACATTGATATGCTACAGAAAATGATTTTACTTTAGCACAAGAATTTGTCATATACAAATAGCTAAGTTAAGAAAATGTGAACCACATGACATGTAAAATGATCTAGGATTAATGTCAAGTAATCTTCTTTACACACCTTGATTTTTCCCTTTCATGTTAGATCCATTATCATAACATTGTCCTCTTACATTATTAATATCAAGTTCTAAATATTGTAAAACAATTTACAATTTATTGAAAAGACTTAAACTAGTTGTATCTTCTATATTTATAAATTCTAAGAAGTATTCTTCTATTTTAATTGAAATGTCTGAAACATTTATACATCTTAATATGAGAGTCATTTATTCTTTGTGACTTGAATATTGTGTACAATCAAGAATTAGTAAAAAATATTTTACCTCTTTTACTTTTTTAATTATTGCATTCTTGACTTTGAAGGCTAGAATAGATATTAACTTATTTTAAATTTTATAAATAATGATAATGAATCTTTTTATCTTGAATGAGTCGAAAATGTTCTTCCATTAGTGGATCGAAATCTATGATCATTTCAAGTAAACCAAAAAAAATACCATTACCATCTTCATAAATTTTGCCATGTGTACTATGAAATGCCAAATTATGTATAGCAAGTCATTTGACAACAGCAACTATTCTTAACATGATGTGTTTCCAATGCTTTGTGTCCTTTTTAATTTGTTCTTGCATTTCCTTATCAATTGTCATTGTTTTCCTTAATCTCATTTGTAGTTCAACAAAAGTTCTCAAATTAATGAGGTGTTCAACACTAGTTTCATATTATTTAAGTTTGTCACATAAATATTTCCCGTCATTAACTTCTTCCCTTGCTAAATTACTTACTTTAAACAACTTACAACAAATACAAAATACTTTGTCCAACTCCTTCGAGTATACTAACCATTTTCGATCACGAGTCTCACCATTTGGTAACATTTGAACATAGTAAGTATGAGAAAAGTGTCTAGATTCTTTATCTAAAGGAAACTTGAGAATATCTTCTCTTTTAGGACCTCTTTCCATAAATAAATCTCTCATTTTTTAATCAAGATTATCCCAACTCTTGGATCAAATATGTTTAAATCATATCGAGGTGTCGAACATTGATATTCGTTTGTATGTTCATCATCACAATAATTATTTATATTTTTTTAGTGCAAGAAGCATCTGACGATCGAACCTATGTTTTCATTATGTCGAAGGGTCCAAAGTTAAGTTGTTTTGTTATCTAACAAAGTTTATTGAGCTTGCAGGAAAGTCCTAAGTTGTCTTAGACAAAAGTCCTAGTGGATTCTAGGCAGGTGGAAAAACCTAGGGATGGTAACCCTATGTCCTAGGGGGTAGAAACCCTAGGTGGTGGAAAGTCCTAGCTACAGTTAGGCGGGTGGAAAACCCTAGGAGGTGGTAACCCTAGGTCCTACGAGGTGGTAACCCTAGGCTGAGGAAAACCCTAGGGGGTGGTAACCCTAGGCAGAAAGTCCAATCAGTCTGAAGGACCGATTTGACAACAGGTAAACTCTCCTGAGAGGAGTATGTGAGGATGCATTCCCCGGCGAGGGAACAGTAGCTGTCAGTCCGACCTAGGATTTTCGAGAAATTCAAAGTTAGAACCAGACAGTCCGGTGACTGTCAAATACCTATATTTATCTTGTTACATTGTGCTAACTTTATTTTGCAGGGTATACTTTTTTTGTAGACTAATATGCCTTGCAGGAAGCGAATTGGGCACTTTTGTCTCGGATGAACAGTGCTCAAGGCGCCTCCATGGAGCTAGAAGGCGCTTGAGCACGCTGGTCGAAGGATCCGCGCGATAGCGAGCGAAGGCACCTTCGAAGGGGCTTGAAGGTACTTCTCAGATAACTAAACTGCGTAATTTGGTTAATTATCTTATGTGTAAGTTAGCTCAATCTAATGTTCAGGTCAAATCACTCCAAAAGAAGGTAACACTTCTTAAGGAGGAGACTAAACTAAGTCAGTTCAAAATGGAAGTTCAACTCAAGTCCAACAATTTGAGAAAGAAAATTTTAATTTAAAAACTCAAGTTAAAGAACTAAAGAATACGTTGGAACTGTTGGTGCGGTTAGCACTAACGGTCTAACTCAAGTTTTAATGAATGACAAAATAGGTTAAGTTAGTTTCATTGTTATCTAATACTCTGACCAAGTGTGCAGGAGAAGCCCAGACAGGTCGATGAGTTGACCTGATGTCTGGCACGAAGCCTAGCTAGGTCGACGGGCCGACCGGATAGCTGGCACGAAGTCCAAACGGGTCAATGGGTTGATCGAACGTTTGGCACAAAGTCCAGCTAGGTCGATGGGTTGATCGAATAGCTGGCACGAAGCCCAAACGGGTCGAAGGGATGACCAGATGTCTGGTAGGTAAGTGAAGGTAAGTCACTAGAGGGGAGTGACTGTGAGGACGCGTTCCCGGGAAGGGAACATTAGGTGTCGATCCGACTTAGATCCATTTCGGATATCTAAGTCGAGATTGTGACTAGATTCTGGTCTCGAGGAGATAGAATCTAATTATATTTTATTTGATGATAAACTGTGCTAATACTCTATTTTGCAGGATATATATTTGCCTCGGACTAACATTTTCTTGCAGGAAGGAAACCGTTGGAAAACAAGGGTCTAGGCGCCCGGAGGTAAATTTTATCCCCAACATCACTTCGCCACGTGGAGATCCCTGATTGGCTCGGCTACGTCCTATTCAGGGTGTCCGAAGGGATCCAGGCGCCCTGAACCTCCTATATAAGGAGGGTAAAGGCTGGAGTCATAGAACAATAACGAACGATCTGCTCTCCCGTGCTCTTGCGACGTCTCTCTGACGAAGTGCTGCTATTTTTCCTTTTCTTATTGTCGGTATTAATTTTTTAGTAGCATTCTTGTACTTTAATTGTAACAATCATTTCGAATTGCTAGTGAATTGCCCAATGAAATCACTCAACGAGTGCGAGCCTTGGAGTAGGAGTCGACAAAGGCTCCGAACCAAGTAAAACACCTTGTGTTAGCGTTGCTCTCTCTTTTCGCTTTTCTTATTCTGCTGCATGCTTACTCGATATTTTTTAAATCGTTATTCATTCCCCCTCTAGCGAAACTCTTCGATCCAACAAGTGGTATCAGAGCAGGTACCGCTCTGATTTGGTGCAATCACCAATCAGGCAAAGGGGGGGTCCTTTTAAAGAAAAATTAGATATCGTTTGTTCTTAAAATATATTCTTACGCCTTTCATTTTTTTCCCTCTAAAAATATTTTTGAAAAATTCATTTTCATTTTTTTCACTGTTGGTTAATATTAATAAAATATCGCATTTACCAAAATTTGAAATAATATTTTTTTTAATATTTTATTATTTTTTAATTAGTGAAATATTATATTATTTCTCCAGCACTGCTAATCCAAGTCCAAGTCTTGGGATTTTTTTTTGTTTGTTTCCTTGTGTGCAAGACCAATGTCTCTTCTAGAAGGACGGAGCATCCACGAACCACCTCCATATGAGATGTACAAGAGACATAAATTCAATCTGTGGATGATGCAGATGGAAACCTTTATTCTTATGAACAACCTCGATGGTGGCATGACACTGAGAAGACCAACACAAAACTCAGAAGTAAACCAAAAGGTAATAAAGTTAGTTTCATATTTATTACCTAACAAAGTTACTTGCAGGATAGGGAAGGTCAAGGATGCCCACGAGTTTCGGACATACTTGACCAAGCTTCACGAGGAGCCATTAGAGTTAGACAATCAAGTCAAAATCGAATCCAGACTCGAGTCAGATCCAACGGAAAAGCCTACTGAATTAGGGGATGCGCTTAAGGTTAGTATAGTTTACCAAAATACCCCTATCAGTAATAGGTTAAATAATCTGCATAATGATTTAGATAAGTATGAAATTATCCCAAGTATAGTGCATAATAATCTAGATCTATATGATTTAAATTCAATATCACAAAATAATCTAGATTCTGATCAAGTCAATCAAGACTCTGATCAATTTGACATCAACCTTGACTTGGTCAAACAGTACAATGACCAAATCAATTCAAATAATTTAGTTAATTCAGAAAATTTAAAATAAGTCAACATTTAGACATAAGTAAGTCAAACATTAAAATAAATTCAAATTTAAAAATTAAAAATGAGAAAAGGGATAAAACTAATAAATATCTTAATAAAGTATTTAATAATCTAGATAAAATCAGTCTAGAAAATGTTATCCAAAACCAAGATAATTTTAAATTAAATTTTAAAGATAAGACTTATTTAATAAATTCCACTAATCATATTAACTTAAAAGGTGAAGAAAATACAAGGATAAAATCAAACATTTTGATAAAATCAAAACTAAATTTAACAAGCTTAAAATTAAATGTTAAAGATAACATATTAAGCAAAGGAAATCTAGAAAATTCAAAATTAATAATGAATAAAAGGTTAAGAGATAAACCTTTAAAGAAATATAATTCAAACAACTTAATTAATTCAAATTTAAAAATTAATAAAAACTTAAACTTTAAAAATAAGCTATTAAAGAAAGATAATTCAATTAACTTAATAAAATTAAAATTGAATGAAAATTTAAACTTTAAATACACTCTTTTAAAGAAGGACAATTTGACTCATCTAATTAAATCAAAATTAAAAACTTAAATTTAAATTACAAATTAAATAAAATATAAAAAGAAAATCAATAATTTAGGGGAGACTCCAAACTAGTTGGCACCTTCAAAAATAATCTACTCAACAGGGTAACCAAAAGTAATCTACCCGACAGGGTAAGCAAAAGTAACGTACCCGGCAGAGTAATTAGGATTAGAATAAAAAGGGACAAAGTTTAACTTGACCTACGGTACTAGTAAAGTTTTGGATGATAATAAGTTAGGGGAACTTAGTCTATGCATGTCTAGGAAGATATGGCTTCGACCTGGTGCATTTGGCTAAGTGGAACTAACTGAAGCTACCCTTTACGGATCCTAACTAGTTAGACCAAGGTTTTGTACTAAATTCAGTGGATGAGACTATTTGCAAAACCTCGAAGGCATGGTTATTCTAATAATCTCCAAGTGACTCACCATAGCCCAGAAATTTATCTAAAGAACGCCTGTTTGTTGAACTCAAAGCTAAACATGAATCTAACACAAACTTAAACTAAATCCTAAAAATTGAATCTAACTCATCTAACAAAATTATAGGATTCCCTGATTGAAAATTTAAATTTGATGAAATGACTAAGAATTTAAAATTAAAATTAAATTAAAATAAAAGTAAAATAAAATAAAATTGAAATTATAATTAATTTAAATTAAACTAAATTAAAATTAAATTAAACTAAACTAAAATTAAATTAATTTAAAATTTAATTAAAATAAAATAAAAATAAAAATTAAATTAAAAATTAAAATTAAAATTAAATTAAATTAAAAATAAATTAAATCAAAACTAAATTAAATAAATTAAATTAAATTTTAAAAAAATAATTAAAATTAAAATTAAAATTATATGAAATTAAAATTAAAATAAAAATAAAATAAAATAAAAATTAAATTTAAATAAAAATTAAATTAAATTAAACTAAAATTAAATTTAAATTAATTTAAAATTTAAATTAAAATTAAATTAAAATTAAATGATATAAAATTAACCTTTATCTTAACTTCTTTAAAAATCATTTTAAAAATCTTGTAAAAATCATTTCAACAAATCTTTAAAAATAATTTTAAAAATTCTTTAAAAATCATTTGAAAATTCTTTTAAAAATCAATTTAAAAAATCTTTAAAAATCATTTGAAAAATCTTTTAAAAATCATTTGAAAAATCTTTTAAAAATCATTTGAAAAATCTTTAAAAATCATTTTAAAAATCTTTAAAAATCATTTGAAAAATCTTTTTAAAATCATTTTAAAAATTCTTTAAAAATCATTTTAAAAATTCTTTAAAAATCATTTTAATTTTTTTTTAAAATAATTTTAAAAATTCTTTTAAAAATCATTTTATAAATTCTTTAAAAACTATTTTTTAAAAATTCATTAAAAATCATTTTCAAAATTCTTTTAAAAATCATTTAAAAATTTCATTACAAATCATTTTAAAAATTCTTTAAAAAACATTTTGAAAATTCTTTTAAAAATAATTTTGAAAATTCTTTTAAAAATCATTTTTTAAAAATAATTCTTTAAAACCCATTTTTAAAAAAATCTTTAAAAATCATTTTAAAAATCCTTTTAACATTTCTTTTAAAAATCATTTTAAAAATTCTATTAAAAATTATTTTAAAATCATTTTAAAAATTATTTTAAAATTGTGTTAAAAATCCTTTTAAAATTGTTTTTAATGTTATTTAAAAAATCATTTTATTTTTTTTTTATTTTTTTAAAAAATTCTTTAAAAATTATTTTTAAAAAATATTTAAATTTTTTTTAAAAAAATTCTTTTAAAAATTCTTTTAGAAATTATTTTAAAAATCCTTTTAAAAAATCTTTTAAAAATTTATTTATAAATCCTTTTAAAAATTATTTAAAAATTATGTTAAAAATCCTTTTAAAAATTCTTTTAAAAGTTATTTAAAAAATCATTTTAAAATTATTTTAATTTTTTTTTTAAACTTTAAAGATCATTCTAAAACTAAGACACTTAAGTTAATTAAAACTTAAATTAAAACTTAAATTTGTAACTTAAATTAGAATTTAAATTGAAAACTTAAATTATAACTTAAAAACTTTAAATATATACCTAATTTATAACTTAAAATTTAAACTTAATTTAAGATTTAAAATTAAACTTAATTAAATCCTTTTATTATTTTTAAAATTACTTTAAATCATCTTACATTTCTTTAAAATTATTTTAAAATCTATTTTCAATTATAATAATAATAATAATAATAATAATAATAATAATAATAATTTAAAAGTTAGATATTTTATAAAATGATTAAATCACTCAAGATTTAAAATTTAAACTTAATTAAGTAATTAATAAGTAAATAACTACAACTTAATTGTTTAAGTCTAACATTATTTGAGAACTAAGGTTGACTTGATTAGGAGATAGATTTAACCTAATTAAAAACATTAAATTGACGCAAAATCTTTGTTAATCAACCTTGACTTTACATTAAAATATTAATGAAAATTTTAACTATTTTAATTAAAACATATTTAAAGATTAACTTAAATTGAACCCTACTTAACTTTGTTTAATAACTTTAATAAATTTAATTTCAAATTACTACTAACCTTAAACTAAGTTAATCCTACTTAAAAGGAAGTAAATGAAAAGTTAAATTAGAACGAACACTTTCATTAATCAACTCAATCAATTAATATGAAATTTAAATTATTTTAATTAAATAAGTATTAAATTATTCAATCAAGTAAAAGTTAGCCAATAAATTATTGATTAACTGTTATTAAATTAATAATAACTTATCTTATTTAACCTTAAACTAAATTTTAACTTATTACACCCGAATCTAAAGTCAATTATTTTTAGAATAATTGATTAATTAAAACTTAAATGAATAATTATACCAAGGATATAGAAATAATTATATAAATAATATAAGTATTACTAAATCCCCTAAAACACTTAAGCACAAAAATGTGTTAAATTTAACATACCCAAACCTTATTGTTAAATTAAGGGGGAGTAATAAATTCAGGGAAAGATAAATTAAGGGAGAGTAATAAATTAAGAGAATATCAAATTCAGGGGGAGGTTCAAATTTTTTAATATATTTACTTAAAAAAATTATGTCAGGTTCAGGGGGAGAATTAATTGTTTTCATACTTATTTTCCCTTTATTCTTATTTTCCCTTTATTTTGAAATTAGTTTTTGAAAAATATTCTCTTAAAAATATTTTCAATGTGTTTGAAAAATCTAACTTATTTTTGCAAATCTAATTTGATAAACCTATATTTGAAAACTAACTCATATAAAACTAAGTTGTTTTTAAGAATTGGATCCAACTTAGTTTTGAAAATTAAAGTTTACTTAATTTTAAAAATTTGATTTTTCAAACATAGTTTGAAAATGTAATAAAATTAGACTTCCTTGCACTTCTTTCTAAAACAAAAGTTATCTTTCTATATTTCTAGCTTAAAACTCCCCCAAGTTATCTGACCTACACTTCTAGACTTCCTTGCATTTTTAATTATAAATTTATTCTATGTTGATTTTTGATGAATGCCAAAGGGGGAGGGTTAGGTGGTTTAAGTTAGTTAAACAACAAAATTTAAAACAAAGCTAACTTAACAACCCTATAAATGCTTGTTTTTTTTCTTGCATATTTTTCACTAACTTAACCAGGTTATCATTGCATCAAAAAGGGAGAGATTGTTGGTGCGGTTAGCACTAACGGTCTAACTCAAGTTTTGATGAATGAAAAAATAGGTTAAGTTAGTTTCATTGTTATCTAACACTCTGACCAAGTGTGCAGGAGAAGCCCAGACAGGTCGACGAGATGACCTGATGTCTGGCACAAAGCCTAGCTAGGTCGACGGGCTGACCGGATAGCTGGCACGAAGTCCAAACGGGTCGATGGGCTGACCGGACGTTTGACACGAAGTCCAGCTAGGTCGATGGGCTGACCGAATAGCTGGCACGAAGCCCAGACGGGTCGAAGGGCTAACCGGACGTCTGGCAGGTAAGTGAAGGTAAGTCACTGAAGGGAGTGACTGTGAGGACGTGTTCCCGGGAAGGGAACATTAGACGTCGATCTGACTTAGATCCATTTCAGATATCTAAGTCGAGATCGTGACTAGATTCCAGTCTCGAGGAGACAGAATCTAATTAATATTTTATTTGATGATAAACTGTGCTAACACTCTATTTTGCAGGATATATATTTGCCTCGGACTAACGTTTTCTTGCAGGAAGGAAACCGCTGGAAAACAAGGGTCCGAGCGCCCGGAGGTAAATTTTATCCCCAATGTCACTTCGCCACGTGGAGATCCCTGGTTGGCTCAGCTACGTCCTATTCAGGGTGTCTGAAGGGATCCATGCACCCTGAACCTCCTATATAAGGAGGGTAAAGGCTGGAGTCACAGAACAACAACGAACGATCTGCTGTCCCGTGCTCTTGCGACGTCTCTCCGACAAAGTGCTGCTATTTTTTCCTTTTCTTATTGTCGGTATTAATTTTCTATTAGCATTCTTGTACTTTAATTGTAGCAATCATTTCGAATTGATAGTGCATTGCCCAATGAAAGTACTCAACGAGTGCAGGCCTTGAAGTAGGAGTTCACAAAGGCTCTGAACTAAGTAAAACACCTTGTGTTAGCGTTGCTCTCTCTTTTTGCTTTTCTTATTCCGCTGTGTGCTTACTCGATATTTTTTAAATCGCTATTCACCCCCTGTTAGAGTGTATACTAAAAGCCTAGCTTTTGGTATAAACATTTATCTAGAAATAAGAATCACATTGGTCAAATATCTACATTTATGATAAATGTAGTTGTTCAATTAATTTATATTGTAGATAACATGGTGTGTGGTGTCACACACAGAAGATCATGTTATCAGTTCTTTATAAATTATAAATAGTTGCTCACGACTAAAATGGAAAGGAACAAACCATTGGAATAGTCGTAGTGTAATTAGGTATTAGTTTATCTTGACTAATAAATTACACTAGTACACTCTAAGTATATTGAGTAGGATCATTTTAGGTAAGTTCTTTTTATACTGACTTAATAAAAGAAATAGACCTTAGTTATTATGGAACTGTGTGCTCTTAATCCTAATATAATAACAAGCACATATATTTGATATTTATTTCTTTAATTTATCAATGGGTGAGATTTAGTTCGATAAATCAATAAGGCCGATAAGTTGGGAAATGATATCACTTATAGTGTGTGTTGTTGATTATAGAAGGAATCTGTGTCCTAGTAATCTAGGTTAAGAATGACCCCAAGAGGAGCTCATAAGGATTGTCATGTTAAACCCTGCAGGTGGACTTAGTCCGACATGACAATAAGGTTGAGTGATACTACTCTTGGACTAAGATATTAATTAAGTGAGTTGTCAATAACTCATTTAATTAGTGGACATTCATTATCTTAAACACAGGGAGACTAACACACTCATAATAAGAATGAGCCCAAAATGTAATTTGAGATTGGTGCGGTAGTTCAATAATAGTTCTTTAGTGGAATGAATTATTATTGATGAAATTAAGTTATGTGTTCGGGGCGAACACAGGATGCTTAATTTCATCGGGAGACCAAAACCAATTCCTCCTCTCGGTCCCTATCGTAGCCTCTTGTATATAGAGATTTATACCCACCACATACTCACCTTCTTACCCAACCAATAGGGGTCGGCCAAACCAAGCTTGAAGCTCAAGCTTAGGGTTGGCCAAGCCTAAAGGTTGAGCCTTAAGGTGGCCGGCCACATCATATTAAAAAGAGATTTTTGTTAAAATTATTTCTTATATGGATATCATGGTTTTAAAAGAGAGTTTAAAATTTAAATCTATCCTTTTATAGCTTTCTACAAAAGATTAAGAAAAGATTTGAAATCTTTCCTTATTTGTAGATTGAAAGGTAGATTTTAAGTTTGAGAAAACTTTCCTTTTTAACTATGTTCATGATTTAAAAGAGAGTTTAAAAATTAAATATTCTCTTTTATAAGTTTCTACAAAAGATTAAGAAAAGATTTGATATCTTTCCTTATTTGTAGATTAAAAGAGATTTTAATTTTTAGAGATAACTTTCTTTTTATCCACATGTTTAAAAGAAAGATTTTAATTTAAAAAATTTCCTTTTTACAAACCACCATGAAGGGAAAAATTATTGGAGAAATTTTTTATAAATTTTTGGAGATAAATTAGGAAGTTTTAATTAATTAAAACTCTCCTTGTTTTGTTTTTAAAGTGGCCGGCCATTGTAAATTGAGAAGAGAAAATTGTTTTTAATTAAATAAATTTTTCTTTTCATGGCAAAAGAATTAAGGAAGTTTTTATTTAAATTTCCTTATTTGACAAGACCAAGGATTATAAAAGAGGGGGTAGAGGTGCCTTCATGGGTGAACAACTCTATTATTCTTCTCCTCTCTTTTCCTCCTTGGTGGCCGACCCTAGCTTCTCCCTCTTCCCTTCTTCTTATGGCCGGCGGCAACCCCTCTTGGAGCTCTTGATGGTGGCCGGTTCTAGCTAGGAGAAGAAGGAGAGAAAGGAGGTTTTGTTTCTTGCATCCCTTGGAGCTTGATGGTGGTGGACGAACCTCTACTTCTCTTGGAGAATTGCGGTGGCCGAAACCTAGAAGGAAGAAGAAGGTGCTTGGTGGTTCTCATCTCGGAAGATCGTTACCCACACAACATCCGAGGTTAGAAGAGGAATACGGTAGAAGATCAAGAGGTTATTTTTGCTTACAAAGAAAGGTATAACTAGTAATTATTTTCCGCATCATACTAGTTTTCTTTGTATTGTTATTTTTGGAAATATCAAACACAAGAGGCATATGATTCTAGAGTTTTCGAAATAATTTCTCGAGTTTGTGTTTTCTTCTTTTTCGAATTTGTGATTCGATTGTTCTTTTTGGTTAACCTAGAGTTATTTAAGGAAATAAATATTAGCTTTCCTTAAAAGGCTTTGCCTAGGCGGTGGTGGTTGCTCCCATATCCAAGAAGGTCATGTGCCTCGCTATGCAGTCCTGGAAGTTAATTTTGGAAATTAATATTTATGAAATTAATAACTTAGGTAGATTTGAATCAATAGTGTTAAGTTCCGCTTGCGATTTAAATCTAAACCATTAAGAACAAATAAGTTAAACAATGATGTTAAGTTTCGTCTGCGATTCCTAATTTAACTTCTAAAGAACACAATAGGTTATTTAAGGAAAGGTTCGACACTTGTACAAAAAAAATTTTTGTACAGTGGAACCGGTACGATTTTCCTAGGACTAACCAACACCCCCCTCTAGCGAAACTCTTTGATCCAACAGGAATGGTTCATCTTGAGTTCCAAGAATCTTGATCTGATTCTTGGAAAACAAAGAATCGTATACAACATATCCGGACTTGGATTTAAGGCTAAACGAAAATACAAGTCTTACTTATCACTTGTAAATAGAACTAATAGAAAAATAGTCCAAGCATTGGTCCCCAAGTCGAACTTGGTTAATGTAACACCCCACCCTCCTCACTACAGGTCTGTGAGGGCGGAGGGTTACTGGACTACTAACTTTACTTAACTATCCTTGTTCACATGTTGATAGAAATTCTTAAAACTCTCGGAGAAACTCAAAACATACAATTAACTAGCAGCGGAAGATTAAATGACTCATCTAATACATTCTACTCAACTCTTTGTTAATAAATTCTTATGCTAAATCCCAAGGCTTCTATAGTCCAGGCATCACACATCCATCCGCACCTCCTTGTCGCCTTCCTTTGCTATAACCTTTCCTTTCCTGTATCTGCAGTAAGAGGAAGTGTAATCTATAAGCAAAATTTGCTTAGTAAGTGCTATCTAACTCACAAAAACTCGATATGCATGTGAATATACTGAAAACTAAAACTGAATGCTCAAAAGGAATACTACTCATGCTCATCTACTAGTAAATAAACAAACATACTGAAGTGCTAAACATGTAAAGCTACTCATGCTCTTCTAATAGCAAAGAATAGTAAACTAATCTAAATAACATGCTAGCATAAAAGAAAACTCAACTTGCTGATTTTAAAACAAAATGAAACTTAATTCATCTGTTCTAAACTCATCCTTTAATACTTTATAGTTATGTAAAACTTGTTTTACTTGTTCAAAAAAAAAACTTATACTTATAATACTTTAAAATAATAATCAACTTTCTTCTTGGGCCCGACAACTATGCTTTTACTTTTGTAACGACCCGACCCATTCGGCGGCCCATTTGGCGACCCTATGGTCGTCGACCGTCGGCCGAGCCGTTACTACTAGGTTATCTAAACCTAGGGATGACTATGGGAGCCCAACCCAAGGACAACTGAGAGTCCAGCACAGTGCCACTAATGAAAGTAAAATACTTGTTATCTTTTAATACTTCTAATATATAATGCCTCGGCATTTTCTTTAGCACCTTGTGTGCCAAATTCCCTAAAGTCTTGACTTTGGGATCTACTTAAGGCCTTGGCCTTTTTCTTTCTTTTCTTTATCTTTCTTATACTTTTCTTAAACTCAAAATACTGATAGGGAACTCAAAACTTGTAATTGAAATGCTTAATGAAAAATCTACACTGCAATGCTTAATTAAAATCTGCACTATAAGCTTACATAAAAATTTACAGTTATAAGCTTAATTAAAATCTGCACTATAGGCTTAATTAAAATCTGCACTATAAGCCTAAATAAAAATCTGCACTATGAGCTTAATTAAAATCTGCACTATAAGCGCTTCTCATGCTTCGAATTCAAGAAGAACAAAGGTCCGAAACTACTCCTACTGCAGGTGAGAAGCACTTACCTTGATTCTTGGACTCACAACCGAACAAAAAGGGCATCTAGGACCTTGGCCGCTCGCCGGAGATGATACCCTAACTCCCTTTCATTTTCTGCCCGAGCTCCGCCATCGTACGCAGAAGAGAAGGAAAGAATGGTTTAAGTCACGGGAAAACAGAGCATCAACTTATCCCCTTTTATAATCCAATATTCTGTTAATTATCTTAGATAAATTTGCTACTTTTTCTAAACAAACAAATCCAACATCAACTTATCCCTTTTATAATCCAATATTCTGTTAATTATCTTAAATAAATTTGCTACTTTTTCTAAACAAACAAATCCAACATCAACTTATCCCTTTTATAATATTCTGTTAACTATCTTAAATAAATTCGCTACCTTTTCTAAACAAACAAATCCAAGATCAACTTATCCCTTTTATAATCCAATATTCTGTTAACTATCTTAAATAAATTCGCTACCTTTTCTAAATAGAAAAATCCGTTTGCCCACCTGGTCAGTCGTGTTTTGACCGAGTCAAAGGTCGCGGGTTCTATTCTCGACTTGGACATTTTTTTGTCGAAACTTCCTTCGTTTAGTAAAAATACCAAACGACCTCCAAAAATTACACAAAAATACTCTAAAAATTTCTAAAAATCTCTAGAATATTTCTAAAATATTTCTAAATATTTTTAAGAACTTTTAGAACTCCTAATGAAGAAAATTGGGTCGTTACAGTTAATCAAGTTGGACTTGTTCAATATTGGATCCCCAAGGATCAAATCTATTACCTTGATAGACTCTATCGAGGTTGCAACAACCCAAATTTCATCATTTCGAGTCCTAATAGTACTTAAAAATATTTAGAAATGCTTTAGAAAAATTCTAGAGATTTTTAGAGTATTTTTATGTAATTTTTGGAATTCGTTTGGTATTTTTACCAAAAGAAACAAGTTGCAAAAAATAAAGAAAATTAGCCGAGATTCGAACCTGCAACCTCCGGCTGACCAAGTGGTCAAGCAAGCAGTTCTGTTTAGAAAAGGTAGCAAAATTTATTTAAGATAGTTAACAGAATATTGGATTATAAAAGGGATAAGTTGATGTTGGATTTGTCTGTTTAGAAAAGGTAGCCAATTTATTTAAGATAGTTAACAGAATATTGGATTATAAAAGGGATAAGTTGATGTTGGATTTATCTGTTTAGAAAAGATAGCGAATTTATTTAAGATAGTTAACAGAAATATTAAGTTATAAAAGGGAGAACTTAGGGATTATTTTCCAAAACCTAAACCTCTCCTTTTCTCTCTCGACGGCACAGCGTCTCCTGTTTGGGCGAAGGAAAAAAAGGGGGGAATCTAGGGTTCCTCTCCGGCGGCCGGCCAAGGGAGATTTCCGGGAGATCTTCACATGGTTGTGATCCTCTCGTCAAGGGGAAACCGTGAGCACGAAGGAGGAGTCGAAGCTTACAATTCCCGCAAATCCTAGAAGTTTCTTTCCGGTTGTAAGCCCAAGAATGCAAAGGTAAGTGCTTCTCACCTGCAGTAGGAGTAGTTTCGGACCTTTGTTCTTCTTGAATTCGAAGCATGAGAAGCGCTTATAGTGCAGATGTTTATGTAGGCTTATAGTGCAGATTTTAATTAAGCTTGTAGTGCAGATTTTTAATTAAGTCTATAGTGCAGATTTTAATTAAGCTTATAGTGCAGATTTTTATGTAGGCTTATAATGCAGATTTTAATTAAGCTTATAATGTAGATTTTTATGTAAGCTTATAGTGCAGATTTTAATTAAGCTTATAGTGCAGATTTTAATTAAGCCTATAGTGCAGATTTTAATTAAGCTTATAGTGCAGATTTTTAATTAATCTTATAGTGCAGATTTTTATCTAAGATTATAGTGCAGATTTTAATTAAGCCTATAGTGCAAATTTTTAATTAAGTTTATAGTGCAGATTTTTATGTAAGCTTATAGTGCATATTTTAATTAAGCTTGTAGTGCAGATTTCTTAGAGCTTAAAATGCAGATTTCTTTAGAGCTTGTAGTGCAGATTTCTTAAGAGCTTATGATGCAGATTTCTTTAAAGTTTATAATGCAGATTTTTTGTGGAACTTGTAGTGCAGATTTTTGGTGGAATTTATAGTGCAGATTTTTTGTGGAACTTGTAGCAGATTTTTGGTGGAACTTATAGTGCAGTTTTTAAAGAAAAAGATTATAGTACAGTTTGGTTAAGTATTATAGTGCAGAATTAATGTTTGCATAGTATGCAGAAATAGTGTAGCATAGAATGCAGAATCTTGATTAGTATAGTATGCAGAATTTTGATTAGCATAGTATGCAGATTTTTGTTTATGCATTTCAAAGTTAGAATTTGTTTAAATATTTCAGTTTTTAAAGAAGCATTCTTTTATTAGAGGTATTAACAAGTATAAGAAAGATAAAGAAAAAGAAAGAAAAAGGCCAAGGCCTTAAGTAGATCCCAAAGTCAAGACTTTAGAGATTTTGGCACACAAGGTGCTCGTTAAAATGCCAAGGCATTTAAAGAAGAAGTAATTAAGATAAATCAGCTTATAAATCAGTATTTTACTTTTATCAGTGGCACTGTGCTGGACTCTTAGTTGTCCTTGGGTTGGGCTCCCATAGTCGTCCCTAGGTTTAGATAACCTAGTAAACCCTACTAGATTCGGGACCAGCTATCTCGGGTCTAGTTAGTGTTAGGACCAAAAGTAGCTAGAGGGGGGGGGGGGGGTGAATAGCTCGTCGCGTTCGCTCGTTGCTCGGCGTTGCTTGTTCCTTCAAAGATGTGTAGCGGAAATACAAAGTAACAATCACACAACGCTAACACGGTTGGTTTACTTGGTATCCACCTCACAAGAGGTGACTAATCCAAGGATCCACACCAACACACACACCCTCCACTAAATAAAACTCTCCTTTATGGTAACTACCAAGGGCGGAGAAGCCCTACAAGACTCAATACAAGAAGAGAGGGAAAGGATACAAGAAATACAAGCTTACAAGCTTACAATGAGTATAAACCCTAACCCTAGCTTCTCTTCTTGGCTTTGATCCGCCTCTTGACTTGGAAAACTTCCAAGATCCTTCAAGAACTGGCGATCTGAGCTTTGTGAGTGCTGTGGAGGAGCTGGCGAGAAATCTGGAGTGAATCGGAGAAGAGATGCCGAAGGAAATGAACGCCTGCGGCCTTTATCGACGCCAACGGTCGGATCCCGATCGATTCGAATATTCCCAATCGATCGGGGAGGCTTTGGATCGATCCACGGATCGATCCAGCGCCTATCGAAACGCTCGGATCGATCCACGGATCGATCCAACGCTATCGCGCAACGCGTCTCCCAATCGATCCATCGATCGATTGGAACATCTGATCGATCCACGGATCGATCCGGAGGCTCTCTGTTCGGAAGGCCGGATCGATCCATCGATCGATCCAACACTTGGTTTTTGCCCAAAACCAAGTTTCAAGCCTCTCAAACCAACATCCGGTCAACCTTGACCTGTTGGTACATCATGCCTAGCATCCGGTCACCCTTTGACTGCTAGGACTTCCCACCAAGTGTCCGGTCAATTCCTTTGACCCACTTAGACTTTTCTATTCATGCCAAGTATCCGGTCACTCCCTTGACCTACTTGGACTTCCATCGATGTCTGGTCAACCTTGACCTATCTGTATTTCCTCGTGCCAAGTATCCAGTCAATCCTTTGACCTACTTGGACTTCCCAACACCAGATGTCCGATCATCCTTGATCCATCTGGATTTTCCCTTGCCTAGCTTCACTCACCAGGACTTTCACCTAGCTTCACTCACTAGGGTTTTCCATCTGCCTAGCTTCACTCACTAGGGCTTTCACCTGGCTTTACTCACCAGGATTTTCACCTAGCTTCACTCACTAGGGTTTTCCTTCTGCCTAGCTTCACTCACCAGGACTTTCACCTAGCTTCACTCACTAGGGTTTTCACCTGGTTTCACTCACCAGAACTTTCACCTAGCTTCACTCACTAGGATTTTCTCCTGGTTTCACTCACCAGGACTTTCACCTAGCTTCACTCACTAGGACTTTCACCTAGCTTCACTCACTAGGGTTTTCCTTCTGCCTGGCTTCACTCACCAGGACTTCCCTGTCAAGTATCCGGTCAACCTTGACCTACTTGACTCTTCTTCAATCAATTTCTTATTGTCAAACATCTAAACTCAAACCAAGACTCAGCTTGGTCACCCAGGTCAACCTTGACCTGAGGGATGTTGCACCAACAATCTCCCCCTTTTTGATGTTTGACAATACCACAATAGCACTTACAATACCACATGTAAGTTAGGCTAATCCTATAGCCTCAATCTTCATGCCACTAGGTAATGAACATATAAATTAAGCTCTTCATTCTCCCCCTACGAGGGCACACTCCCTCTAGGTAATGAAAGCCTAACTTACACTCATTCATAGGTCCTTTCATTCTCCCCCTATTGGCACACATCAACCCATCTTTGGGCACACATCAACCCATGCCCCAATTTTGGGTACACATCAACAAATCCATTTGTTGACGACTCTCCCCCTGAAGAGTTACTCATCATTGTTCACAACATCACTCGTTGTGATCAACACGATAATGAAGGTCTCATACCCTTCATTTATCCTTAACTTCTCCCTCAATGTAGACAAATACCCAACCTTGAGCATTATCTAACCACTTGAGTTCCCACTTGAAATAATGAGGATATCCACTCCCCATTTCAAGTTCAAAAAGCTCATACATAAGCATTTTCTTTACGGAAGGTTGACCACCTTCCTAGGTTCATGAAAAGTAATTTTTCATGTCTTTAAAGAGTCCCTCCCCCTAAAGACATGGTGGTGACTTCTGTCATTGCACCAACAATGACTTGGAATCCCTAAACCTTTAGGAAACCCAAATTTAGAAGTTTTGAGGTTCAAATACTCAAAATTTGAAACAAACCTCAACCTAAACTTCAATGAAGCCTTCCTTAACCAATCCATCCTTGTTTTCACATGAAAACACCCTTTGTATGTATACAAATGTATTTTAGGGGTTTGAAATGGTTACCTAGACTCAAAGAGGTTCAAAGATGCTGAAATCAAGCCTTCCCAGCCAAAATCAGCAACTTGGATCGATTGGAGTTGGGTTCCAATCGATTGAACCTTTCTGAATCGATCCACTGATCGATTCAGACTACCTGGATCGATCGGCTGATCGATCCAGCGAGCTTCTGCTCGCGGGAGACTTGCCTTCTGAATCGATCCACGGATCGATTCGGGCACTCCAATCGATCCATGGATCGATCGGAGCTCTGATAGTTGCTGAAATTCCATTTCAGTCAACTTCAGAAACCCCTAGAAAATTCTACAAAAATCCAAAAATCATGAAATTTCGTGTAGACATTATTTAGGGCATACTTAATCATGGAAAAATAGCTTTCTATGAAAATACATCATATTTTCAAAGATTGACACAAACTTGAAAACTTGCAAAACTTTAGTGTTTTTCTTCAAGTTTGTGTCTAACTATTCAATGGTGATTACTATCAAAAGATAGCCTTCACCAAGGTTTTCCAAAAACATTTTAAAAATATTTTCAAAACCAATATCCCATCATGTTCCTTGGGCATAATGCACATGACTTGTACATTAGCTTTCCCAATGATGGGAAAACACATAACTATGTGTTTTGATGAACCTAAAAACTCAAAAGAATGCACTAAATCAACATCTTGAGCTTTGTTCATCATCCTAACATCTCACTTGTATCTAATGTGCACTAATCACATACAAGTCACCTTATAGTCTTTGTGAGATGTAGATTTTGGTTTTTTGCCCTAATCTAGGGATCATGCATATCTATCTAGGCATTTTAGAAATATTAGACATCCACCTAGGATGTCACTTGTCAATAAGTGTCATTAAATGCCATTTGTCCTTAATTACAAGGAATTAAATTTAACGCATGATTATGTTATGGCATACATCAAAGTAAAATAATTTTCAAAAGAAAAATATTCTATAACTACATGATGTATGAATGTCATGACATGGTATTTTTTGATTTTTCATAATAAAACATGAATGCAAAACTAGACATGATGTCATGGCATATGATGGACAAACAATCATGGCAAGATTTAGCATAAATAAAATATACCTAGATTAACTATCTAAGTATCCTTAAAGTCTTAGCTAAACTTACAACTTAAACCTAGATTGCCCTAAAGTGCTACAAGAGAATGCCAAAGCCTAAATTGACATTTCTAATTTCCTTGATTTAATGTATGCCAATTGAAAATAAACATGTCCTCAAATGTTGGCATATTCCATTTTTCCTCAAGAGTGATTACATAAATCAAGGCCTGGATTGCCTTAAATTTCCAAGAGAATACCAAAATCCCAACTTGGTATTTCTCAAGGTTTTCCCAATTTGTGCCATTTTAAGATAAAATCAATTTTTCACCATTAGACACATTTTACTCTTTCAAGGAGTAATCAATAGGTCCATTTCATTTTCAAAGGTTAACTAAAACCTTGAAAATGCTCCTTGAGTGTCAATTTCCTCAAAGTTGGGTTAACTACCCTTCTAATCGGAGTTGACACTCTCTAACCCATCTATGGGGTAGAGAAGATGCTCCTAGGAACCCAACACCTATTGGTGCTCCTTGGATGCTCTAGGTACTCACTAGGGATAACTTCCCTAGATACCTTCCTAGTGACCTTGTTGGGCTTCTTAGAAGCCTTGGTCACATTTTCTAGGTCAACTCTAAGGATAGCCTCCCTTGTGACCTTGTTAGTGACTTTCTTAGACTTCTTAGAAGTCTTAGTCACTGTGGTTGCAAAGATACTTCTAGGGATATCTTCCCTTGTATCTTTAACTTGACCTCTAGACTTAGGGTTTGTTCCATAGCTATATGGAGCCCTATGATAACTAGGCACATCCTTTTTAGCTTTGGGTTTGTATCCCAAACCTCTATAGCCATTGGATGACCTTTGTGCTCCTAGCCCTAGGTATTGCTCATTTTGCCCTTTAAGGATATTCTCCATTCTTTTTAGGGTCTTTTCTAGTTTGTCAAGTCTTGACCTCAAGACTTGATTTTTTATCATTAAATCCTTAGGTTTTGGTCCATGAGCATTTTTTATCTTGGGCATGTGTCTATTTTCCTTAGTGTTCCCGCCCATGTGTCTATCTACCTTCCTAACCTTAGGTTGGGTAGTTTTGGCATGTAGGGCCACATGTTTTTCCTTAAGGCCCTCATGCTTTCTATTCTTATGGTAAATTGCATTAAAATGATAAAAGTTAGAACTATCATGTTTTTCACCATAATGTAAGGGGGTAGGCTCAATAAAAGATACCTTCTTCTTTACCTTGGAGGCTCCCCCTTGACTAGTGCCTCCTTGAGCCTTGACCACCTTCTTCCCCTGGGGGCATTGACTTCGGTAATGCCCCTTTTGATTGCAAGAGAAGCATATAATATGCTCCTTGCTCTTCTTTGTGTTGGGGATGATCTCCTTGGGCTTCGCCTTGCCCTTTTGTGCCACTTGGCCCTTCTTCTTGGCCAATTTAGGGCACTTGCTCTTGTAGTGCCCATGTTCCCTACACTCAAAACATATTATATGATTTTTATTATTAATTGAAATATTTATACCTTTGCTTGTAGGGGTGGCATCTTTCCCTTTGGATCCGGAGGTAGAAGCTTCCTCTTGATCCGATCTTGATTCTCCTCCATTTGATTTTTCTTGACTCATGGAGGTAGAAGCTTCTTCAATCTCTTCATCTCTTGACCCGGATGTAGAAGCTTCTCCTTCTTCTTGATCCGGCGTCACCAAGGATTGCTCCCCCTCAATCCTAGAGGTGGAGGCTTCATCATCTTGAATATGAAACAAGGAGTATGCTCCCTCCTTGTTCCCTCCGGTGCATTCCCTTGAGGATGAAGCTTCTTGGATTTCCTCTTCTTCGGAGGTTGAGCATCTCTCAACCTCGGAGTCCTCCTCTTGGTCTTGCTCCAAAGAGTCACCCTCTCTGGATTCTTCATGATCTTGTACAGTGGAGGGGATCTCTTCATGAAGCTTGGCCAATTTGCTCCATAATTCCTTTGCATCTTCAAATTCTCCAATTTTGCAAAGGATGGTGCTTGGCAATAAATTTACCAAAAGCTTGGTCACTTTATCATTTGCCTCGCACCTTTGGACTTGCTCTTGGCTCCACTTGCTCCTCTTGAGAACTTTGCCCTTTGAATTTCTTGGAGCCTCGAAGCCTTCCATTAGAGCAAACCATTGCTCTATCTCCATCATAAGAAAATTTTCAATTCTTGATTTCCAAGAATCAAAACTCGTGGAAGTGTATGGTGGAGCCACCCTTGTGTCAAATCCAAGTCCATCTTGGAATTGCATCTTGAAGTTGAGCTTTTTGATATCTTTGACTTTGACAATTTTTGCTTCAACTTCTTCACCCTCTAGCTTTTCTTGTTATGCTTGACCCTTCCGGTGATGACTCCGGTGAAGAGCGGCCTTGCTCTGATACCACTTGTTAGGACCAAAAGTATCTAGAGGGGGGGGGGGTGAATAGCTCGTCGCGTGCTCGGCGTTGCTTGTTCCTTCAAAGATGTGCAGTGGAAATACAAAGAAACAATCACACAACGCTAACACGGTTGGTTTACTTGGTATCCACCTCACAAGAGGTGACTAATCCAAGGATCCACACCAACACACACACCCTCCACTAAATAAAACTCTCCTTTATGGTAACTACCAAGGGCGGAGAAGCCCTACAAGACTCAATACAAGAAGAGAGGGAAAGGATACAAGAAATACAAGCTTACAAGCTTACAATGAGTATAAACCCTAACCCTAGCTTCTCTTCTTGGCTTTGATCCGCCTCTTGACTTGGAAAACTTCCAAGATCCTTCAAGAACTGGCGATCTGAGCTTTGTGAGTGCTGTGGAGGAGCTGGCGAGAAATCTGGAGTGAATCGGAGAAGAGATGCCGAAGGAAATGAACGCCTGCGGCCTTTATCGACGCCAACGGTCGGATCCCGATCGATTCGAATGTTCCCAATCGATCGGGAGGCTTTGGATCGATCCACGAATCGATCCAGCGCCTCTCGTGCGAAACGCTGGATCGATCCACGGATCGATCCGGCTATTCCAAGCGCAGCCCCCAATCGATCCATCGATCGATTGAATATCCGGATCGATCCACGGATCGATCCGACTCTCTGCTCGCAGAGAAGCCCGGATCGATCCATCGATCGATCCAACACTTGGTTTTGCCCAAAACCAAGTTTCAAGCCTCTCAAACCAACATCCGGTCAACCTTGACCTGTTGGTACATCATGCCTAGCATCCGGTCACCCTTGACCTGCTAGGACTTCCCACCAAGTGTCCGTCAATTCCTTTGACCCACTTAGACTTTTCTATTCATGCCAAGTATCCGGTCTCCCTTGACCTACTTGGACTTCCATCGATGTCCGGTCAATCCTTCGACCTATCTCAGATTTCGCCAAGTATCCAGTCAATCCTTTGACCTACTTGGACTTCCCAACACCAGATGTCCGATCATCCTTGATCCATCTGGATTTTCCCTTGCCTGGCTTCACTCACCAGGACTTTCACCTAGCTTCACTCACTAGGGTTTTCCATCTGTCTAGCTTCACTCACTAAGGCTTTCACCTGGCTTTACTCACCAGGATTTTCACCTAGCTTCACTCACTAGGGTTTTCCTTCTGCCTGGCTTCACTCACCAGGACTTTCACTTAGCTTCACTCACTAGGGTTTTCACCTGGTTTCACTCACCAGAACTTTCACCTAGCTTCACTCACTAGGATTTTCACCTGGTTTCACTCACCAGGACTTTCAGCTAGCTTCACTCACTAGGACTTTCACCTAGCTTCACTCACTAGGGTTTTCCTTCTGCCTGGCTTCACTCACCAGGACTTCCCTGTCAAGTATCCGGTCAACCTTGACCTACTTGACTCTTCTTCAATCAATTTCTTATTGTCAAACATCTAAACTCAAACCAAGACTCAGCTTCGTCACCCAGGTCAACCTTGACCTGAGGGATGTTGCACCAGCAGTTAGGGATGCGCGTATAGCAAGTACAGTTGTCGGGCCCATCAGCAGTTTGATTATTATTTTTATCTATTATGAAAATAGTTTTCAAAACTTCACAAATCAGTTTTAGATTTATTTTATTCACATGCATATTCGAGTTTTATGAGTTAGATAGCGCTTACTAAGCAATTTTGCTTATAGTTGCATTTCCTCTTACTGCAGATAAAGGAAAGGAAAATTTATAGCAAAGGAAGACGACAAGGAGGTGCGGATGGATGTGTGATGCCTGGACTATAGAAGCCTTGGGATTTAGCATAAGAATTTATTAACAAAGAGTTGAGTAGAATGTATTAGATGAGTCATTTAGTTTTTCGCTGCTAGTTAATTGTATGTTTTGAGTTCTCCGAGAGTTTTAGGAATTTCTATCAACATGTGAACAAGGATAGTTAAGTAAAGTTAGTAATCCAGTAGTGCTCCACCCTCGCAGACTAGTAGTGAGGAGGGTGGGGTGTTACAGAGGTTATGATCCAAGGGGATCCGATAGAAAGACCATCTTTATCGATAAATAAATTTGTTTGATGCTTGTTTTTACTGCCTTTATTATACATGCTTAGACTAGGCTAGATAAGGACCTAGGCGTGATTTACACTTGACTAGTTATACCTAGGGGTTTCAAAAAAGGAAATTAAATATTCAATGTTTTTGAAAGACTTTGTCTAGAAGTGGTGGATGATCTCATTCCCAAGAAAGCCTAGTACCTCGCCACAGCTTGAAAGCCAATCTTTGAAATGAATATTTAATTGACTGATTGTAAAACCTGATTGTAACTCAAATGTAAATCAATCCTTAGATGATAATCTAAATCAAAAATAAAATTAATCATCTCACAAAAACCTATAAGGTTCCCTGATTGATAATTTAGATAAAGGTGAGATGGACTTAGGTAAAAATTTAGAATAAAATTAATTAAATTATTCAATTAATAATCTTAAGTAAATTATCCAATAATTAAATTATCCAATTAATTAAATTATTGAATTAATAATCTTAATTAAATTATTGAATTATTAATCTTAATTAAATTATCCAATTAATTAAATTATTCAATTAATAATCTTAATTAAATTATCTAATTAATTAAATTACTCAATTAATAATCTTAATTGATCAATTAATAATCTCAATCTTAATAAATTAATCAATTAATAATTAATATATCCTAATTAATTTTTATCAATAAATCTTATTCAATCTAACCAATTCATAACTTAAATTAATTTAATTAAACAAAAAAATCATCTCATAGTCACCCGTAGAAATAACATGCTTGACAATCGAGACTAGGTGAGATGGAATATTAAGGAGCTAATTTCAATCAAACTATCTTTTGATCCGTCAAATTGAACCAAATCAAATACTTTATGTGTAGGACCATAAAGATTTAGATCAATAGATGTTAGATAGTGGATACTCCGGACACATGACTAGAGACAGATTGAAATTCACTAAGCTACAACTCAAGAACTTAGGGTCAGTTGCGTTCGGCAACGACGAAAAACTTAAGGTAATCGGAACATGTAATTTCGAACTGAGTTCCAATTTTATTATTCGAAAAGTACTATTCATTGATAAATTGAATTTTAACTTACTTAGCATTAGTCAGTTATGTGACTCTAGATACTTAGTCACATTTTCAAAATCTAAGTGTTTAATTAAAAATGTTAAAAAAACCTGAAATTACACTTAAAGGAATTAGAAAACAAAATATCTACATAATTGACCTGTCAACCTCCTCACTAAAGTGTCTCCTGATACAACAAGAGGAAACTAAGTTGTCGCACAGAAGACTGAGCCACACTCATACCAGACTCATTTCAAAAATGACTCAAAATGGCTTAGTTAGAGGTTTACCCAAATTAAGAATTATAGAACATACAATTTGTAATGTTTGCCAACAGGATAAACAAACCAAGTTAACCCGCAAGTTAACCAATTTAAATAGAACTAACTCAATACTTGAGCTCCTACACTTAGACTTGTTTGATTCACATGGAGCCAAATCACTAAGCAAAAAAACCAATATTACTTAGTTATAATTGATGATTACTCAAGATTCACTTAGGTAAAATTTCTAAAAACTAAAAATGAAACTTACGAAATCATTAAAACTTTTTGCAAGTTGATAGAAAATGAAAAAGATATTAAAATTAAAAGAATAAGAAGTGATCATGGAGGGGAATTTGAAAGCCATAAATTTAGTGAATTTTGTAAAATTAATGGATACAAACATGAGTACTCATGCCCTAGAACCTCCTAACAAAATGGCCTAGCAGAACGGAAAAATAGAACTCTACAAAAAGCCGCTAGAACCATGCTAAATAAATATAACCTAAACAATCAATTCTGAGGTGAGGCAATAAATACAGCTTGTTACATTTAGAATAAAATTTTAATCAATAAATTTCATAATAAAACTCTATATGAAATATATTATAACAGAATCCCCAACTTAAATTACTTAAAAGTATTTGGATGTAAAGTTCACATTCTAAACACTAAGGACTACTTAGGAAAATTTATATCAAAATTAATCCCAAGAATCTTTTTAGGATACTCCACAGCCGGTAGGGCTTACGGAGTATATAACAAAAATACCCTAAAAGTTGAAGAAACAACCAATATGATTTTTGATGAAGAAAATAACTTAACCAATTTAACAAATGAAAATGTCAATACAGAAAAGGTTAATTCAAGAAACATAGACGATGATGAAAATTTTAAAATTAAATCTAACGAATCATAAGAACCAATTATTGACCCTAATATAAGACCATCAAGAATAAGTATCAATCACCTATCTGACCAAATTTTGGGTGACCCAACCCTATGAGTTCGAACTAGATCATCCTATAGAAATCTAAGTCAGATAGTCATTATTTCCAAAATTGAACTCAACACTATAGAGGAAGTCTTACCTAACCCAAACTGGATATTAGCAATGCAAGAGGAGTTAACCCATTTTGAAAGAAACCAAGTATGGGAACTTGTACCCAAACCCATATGTAAAATCATAGTAGACACTAAATGAGTATTTAGAAATAAATTGGATGATAAGGGTGAAATAGTAAGAAATAAAGCTGCACTAGTAGCAAAAAGGTTCAACCAAGTAGAAGGGTTAGACTATGATGAAACATATGCACCCGTAGCCAAACTTGAATCCATAAAGATGCTGCTAGCTTATGCAGCACACAAAGGATTCAAGTTATACCAAATGGATGTAAAATCTACATTCTTAAATGGGTTCATCAAGGAAGAAGTGTATGTATGTCAACTCCCAAGATTTGAGGATTTGGACCACTCAGACCATGTCTTTGTAGGACCGTTGGGCCGGCTAGGAGGGGGTTGTTGGATATCCTGCTAACACAAAAAGGAAAACAAACCCTCCTCGAACTCTTTAGGCTAACACTTGCATAAATAAACTAAGCAGTAAATTAAAAGCATAAATAAAAGTGAGGCACAAAAGATTTACTTGGTTACAACCGATGTGGTTGTTAATCCAAGGAAGATTAAGCTCAATAAAACTCCTTCTGGCGGAGAAGCCTCGTACAACGTTGAAGTGCAGAAAACAGAAGCTTAGACTAAAAGAGAGTGTGCAAGCACTGGATTTACAATCAGTGAGTTTTCTTTAAGCTTCTGGACCAAGGCTATATTTATAGTCTTGGTCTGGGCGCCTGGAAGGGTTCCGGGCGCCCTGGGGGGGATAAATTTTATCCCCCAACGGTCGGATCGAGTCAAAACTCGATCCTGTTGAAAAGTCCATTCCGGGCGCCCCGGATGGTTCCGGGCGCCCCGGATGGTTCCGGGCGCCCCGGATAGTTCCGGGCGCCCCGGAGCCAAAAGTCAACCCAGTTGACTTTTGGTCCGTGCTCTCTTCTCTGGTTCAGCTCGCCTCTGGTCCGGGTCTTTCTGCTCCGGCTCCGCTTGCTTGGGTGATCTCTGACATCCGGAATAGGGCTCACCCGAACCCATCTTCCGGTCTTCTAGAGCGTGCTTCCCTCCGGCTTCTCGTCCCTCGGAATTACCGCGTGTCCCTTCTCGTCCACCAGCGTACTCATCCGCAGACTTCGTCCCTCGGTCGCACCCCGTGCCGACCTTCGCGCTAGCTGCGTCTCTTGCTCCCCGAGCAATCTTCCGCTCCGGCTTTCGTACCTCGGACCCACCGCGCGCACTTCCTTCTCATCCGCCGGTGTACTCTTCAGCAGCACCTCGTCCCTCGGACGCACAGCGTGCCGTCCTTCTCGCTAGCTGCGTCTTCCGCTCGAGTACCTGTGCTCCTAAGCTCCTGCACACTTAGACACAAGGTTAGAAACAACGCAGGACCTAACTTGACTTGTTGATCACACCAAAACAACCTTGGGGTTCCAACAGTCTTTAGGTTGAAGAAAGCCCTATATGGGTTTAAATAAGCACCTAAGGCTTGGTATGAACGTCTATCAACTTATCTAATATCTAAAGGATTTAAACAAGGTCAAATAGATTAAACCTTATTTGTAAAAATCCTAGAAAAAGACATCTTTATAGCTCAAATTTATGTAGATTACATAATTTTTGGCTCAACCAACACTAAGTTTTTAAAAGATTTTACCAAATTAATGGAAAGTGAATTTAAAATGAGCTTAGTTGAGGAACTTAACTTTATCCTAGGCTTACAAATTAAACAACCCAAAGAAGAAATATATATATTTTTCAAACAAAATATGCTAAGGAACTAATTAGAAAATTTGGCATGGAAAATTTTAAAAATATAAATACCTCAATGGCAACAAATGTTAAAATTGATTCTGACTTAGAAGGAAAATCGACAGATTTAAAATATTACCGAAGTGCTATAGGAAGTCTATTATACCTAACTACAAGTCGACTTGATATTTTGTTTGCAGTAGGTATGTGTGCTAGGTACCAATCTTGTGCAAAAAAATCACACCTAACAAATGTTAAAAGAATACTTAGATACATTAAGGGAACCTTAAATATAGGACTTTGGTACCCTAGGACTAGCACCTTTGACCTAATTGACTATTCTGACTCAGACTATGCTGAGTGCAAACTAAATAGAAAAAGCACAAATGGAAGCTGTCAATTTCTAGGTCAGTGTCTAGTAAGTTGGTTAAGCAGAAAGTAACACTGTGTTGTTGCTTTATCCACTACTGAAGCAGAGTACATAGCCATGGGGGAATGTGCATCTCACCTATAATGGATGATGCATACCTTAAAGGACTATCAATTGGAATATAAAAATATAAAAATTTCAATTGATAATATAAGTTCTACTAACTTAACTAAAAATCCTATCCAACACTCAAGGACTAAACACATAGAAATAAAACACCACTTTGTAAGAGATCATGTAACTAATTAGGGTGGCATTGTACTTAACTATGTGAAGTCCAAGTCAAACTTGGCTGATATTTTCACAAAATCCTTACCTGAACTTGAGTTCAGTGCACTAAAAAAACAAATAGGAATGTGCTGAGTAGAATAGAGCTTACTTTTTGAAAATATTAATTCCTCTTTATTATTGTTTTTTTATCAGCTTGGTTTTAAAATTATAGGAAAAATATTTTCAAAATTTAAATTTTATTAGATTTTCAAAATTTGGACTTAGCCTAGGTATTTACCCCCTAGAAAGAATGTTCCCCTAGGTCTCAGCCAGAGCATCTCACAAGCACACTAGGATTACCTTGCTTGTGTATGAAAAACATTCAGAATGCTTATGTCTATGCATCAACATAAGTCTGGGCAATAAACACCAAATTTAATGTAACAACTCAAATTTTCTCATTTCGAGTCCTAATAGTACTTAAAAATATTTAGAAATACTTTAGAAATATTCTAGAGATTTTTAGAAATTGTTAGAGTATTTTTATGCAATTTTCAGAGTTCGTTTGGTATTTTTACCAAAAGAAACGAATTTGAGGCAAAAAGAGGTCGGGCCGAGGATCGAATCGGAGACCTCTAGTTAAGCAAAGTCTTAAGTTGTTTTGGATGACCAGGAACCCAGCAAGGCCATGCTGATAAAATAGATATCAAAATTAATTTAAGGGATAACAGAGAACAGAATACCCAAAATATAAAAAGGGATAAGTTAAGAGAGGAATTAGGTTTTCTTTTCTCTTGTCCGATATTTTTTCTCCTTCTCCCGACTGCGCGCGGCGGCTTCTCTTGGGCGGAAACGAAGAAGGAGCTAGGGCATCTCAGAGCAGTCCCCATTCTCCAGCATCACACACACATCAGCATCAGCCTTGCTGTCTTCAAGTAAGAAAGTACTTAATTTTTTTTATTTATTATGTCTTTCCTTATTAATTGCAATATAGAGAAATCCTTAGAAGTATTTGCTTATATGTGTTTAAGTAAGATAAAAGTTCTTGTTTTTGTTTTCTTTCTATGTTTATATATATATATATATATATATATATATATATATATATATATATATATATATATATATATATATATATATATATATATATATATATATGTCTAGAGAGTATAGAGATGATTTCCAATTTTCTCTCTCTGCATGACTAGATGGCAAGAAGAGGGCATCCCCGTACCGCTCGTACTGAGGACCGAGCTCAGGAGAACGAAGAGCCAGAACAACTGAGCCTAATCTCTCTGAAGTTGTTGCTCAACTCCAGAGACAGGTAGCAGAGCAACAACAAGTAATCGCCAATCTGATGGAAAATCAGCAGCCAGTTCCTCCCCCTCCCCCAACTATCAATGTGGAGACCCCAGTGGTGGCTGAGGTTCCACCAGCTATCCTGGAAGGCGCCACAACACCTAAACAACAAGAAGCATACCTGATACAGTGGCGGAAATTGAAGCCAGAAAGTTTCTCAGGCACGACTGAGCCCTGGGATGCCCAGGCTTGGTTCAAGACACTAGAGAGCACAATGGAGCTTCTTAACTGGCCAGAAGTCGAGAAAGTCAAGTGTGCCTCCTTCTGCCTATCTGGAGATGCTCGTATGTGGTGGGAGAGAGTTAAGAGCAAGAGAGTAGCCAACCAGATGAGCTGGGCTGACTTTGAGACAGAGTTTTACGAAGAATTCTTCCGCCAACGAATCACCAATAAACATTATGAGGAGTTTATAGAATTCAGACAAGGTGACCTGCCAGTAGAAGAAGCAGTCAAAAGATTCAACAGGCTAGCTCGGCTCTGCCCAGAGTTAGTAAGTACAGAGAAAGAACGAGTCAGACTGATGCTCTGAATGCTGAGACCAGAAATAGCACTTAACGTGAGTAGTGGAACTCACCGACCACAGACTGGTGAAGAGTTGGTCAGCAGGGCATTAGTCGCTGAGCACTATCTGAACAGCATCAAGGCACAACAAACGCAACTCAAGCCAGTCAAGATAGAGGACAAGACAGCAGGGAATCAGAAACCCCAGGCAAGTAAGAAGAACTGGAAGGGCAAAGATAACAAAAGGAAATGATGGAATACAGGAGGCAGCCAAAAGGGAGGTCCAGTAGACAAGCAGGTCAAGTTCCCTCCCTGCCCTAAATGTGGGAGAATACATCCAGGAGCCTGTCTTGTGGGTATGACTGGATGTTATTCGTGTGGTCAAGAAGGACACCTGGCTAAGGCGTGTCCTAACAAGCTCAAAGCACCTCAGCAACAGGCAGCGCAATACGGGAACAAGCCTCAGTTACACTACATGCCTGCAACTCTGGACGGACCTCAGCTCTGTCAAGGAAGGTTAGAAGCCCCACCAGTTCCAGCCAGTGCCAGAGTATTCTACCTCACTAAAGAGGAAGTTGCTAGTGCCTCCACGGTCGTAACAGGTCAAGTAGTTAATTTTCAGCATTTAGCTACTGTACTATTCGATACTGGGGTGACTCATTCTTTTATATCAGTACCCTTTGCCAAGGAATCTCAGGTGCCTACAGAGAGCATGAACTCCAAGTTCTTGACAACCCTACCTTCTGGGGAAGTCATGGAGTTCAACTAGTGGCTTCGGGTTGTACCAGTCAAAATTTCAGACCGAGAGCTATATGTTAATTTAGTAGTCCTAGCGATGCAGGATTTTGACGTTATTCTGGGTATGGATTTTCTCAGTAAGTACAGCGCTTCGGTGGACTGTCGTAGAAGGAAAGTGATTTTCAGCCCAGAAGGTGAACCATCCTTTGAATTTACGGGAGTGCCGAAGAGGAAGACTCAGAAATTCCTCTCTTCCCTAACAGCTCATCAGATGTTAGCTAAAGAGTGTACTGGTTTTCTTGCGTACATTGTGAATACAGAAGAACAAGAAGGACCCAAGCAGGAAGATGTTCGGGTAGTCTGTGAGTATCCAGAGGTATTTCCAGAAGAGCTACCTGGACTACCTCCCAATAGAGAAGTAGAGTTTGAAATTGAGTTAGTGCCTGGCACCAGTCCAATTTCAAAAGCTCTGTACCGAATGTCTCCAGCAGAGCTAAAAGAGTTACAAAAACAACTTCAGGAGCTACTTGACAAGGGTTTCATCCACCCTAGTCATTCACCATGGGGAGCTCCGGTGTTGTTCGTTAAGAAGAAAGACGAATCTATGCAGATGTGCATAGATTATAGAGCGCTGAACAAAGTAACAATTAAGAACAAGTACCCTCTTCCTAGAATCAATGATCTATTTGATCAGTTAAAGGGGGCAACAGTATTCTCTAAGATAGACCTGCGGTCTGGATACATCAGTTGAAAGTGAAAGAAAGTGATATACCCAGAACAGCTTTCAGCACCAGATATGGACACTACGAGTTTATAGTCATGCCTTTTGGAGTGACTAATGCACCTGCGGTCTTCCTGGACTTAATGAACAGAGTGTTCAGAGAATACCTTGACAAGTTTGTCATCGTGTTCATCGATGACATTCTGATCTATTCAAGAACCCCAAAGGAGCATGACACGCACTTGAGAATAGTACTGCAGACCCTTCAGCAAAAGCAGCTTTATGCCAAATTCTCAAAGTGCGAGTTCTGGTTAGAACAGGTGGAGTTTCTAGGTCACATCATCTCTAAAGAAGGTATCCAGGTGGATCCTGCCAAAATAGAAGCGGTCAACAACTAGTGTAGACCCAAGAACGCGAGGGAGATCAGAAGCTTCCTTGGTTTAGCTGGGTATTACAGGAAATTCATGGAAGACTTTTCCAGGATAGCCTGTCCACTAACAACCCTAACTAGGAAGAATAAGAAGTTTGAATGGTCAGACAAATGTGAGCAGAGTTTCCAAGCATTGAAGAAAAGACTGACCAGTGCTCCCATTCTGACTGTTCTAGAGGGTGACAAGAGTTTTGATATATACAGTGATGCTTCCAAGATGGGCCTTGGAGCTGTTCTCATGCAAGAGGGGAAGGTTATAGCTTATGCTTCCAGACAACTCAAAGACTATGAGAAGAACTACCCCACTCATGATCTTGAGCTGGCAGCTGTGGTCTTTGCACTAAAACTCTGGCGACATTATTTGTATGGAGTTCAGTGCAAAACCTTCACAGACCATCAGAGCTTGAAGTATTTCTTTACCCAGAAAGACTTAAACATGAGACAGCGCAGGTGGTTAGAGTTGGTTAAAGATTATGACTGTGAAATCCTCTACCACCCAGGTAAAGCTAACAAAGTAGTGGATGCACTAAGCCGAAAATCGAGTGCAACCCTGATGCCCTTGTCATCATTAGCACTGCCCCTGCAGAAGGAATTGTCAGACTTTGGAGTCAAAATTATTTATGGGTAACTCTCTGCAATGACCTTAGAGTCAACCCTGCTTGAGGATATACAGAGAAAACAAGGTGAAGATCCAGATATCCAGAAGATCAAGCAAGGGATACGAAAAGAAGAAAATTCAGAGTTTCAGGTATCAGACAGTGGAATCCTCTATCAGGGGGTCGCCTTTGTGTCCCTAATGATGAGGAATTGAGAAAGAAGATTCTAGAAGAGGCTCATAGTACACCATACTCCATGCATCCTAGTTCCACCAAGATGTATCAAGATTTGAAACAAAGATTCTGGTGGTCTGGACTCAAGGGAGATGTTGCAAAATATGTCAGTACCTGCCTAACATGCCAAAGGGTCAAAGCAGAGCACCAGAGACCAGGAGGAGTCCTATAACCCCTCCCAATACAAGAGTGGAAGTGGGAAGAAATATCCATGGACTTTATAACAGGTCTTCCAAGAATCACCAATGGGTACGACGTGATATGGGTTATAGTAGACAGGTTGACAAAGTCTGCCCATTTTCTAGCCATCAAGGTGTCTCACTCAATAGAGCAGTTGGCGCAGCTATATGTTAAGGAGGTGATCAGACTTCATGGAGTCCTGAAGTCGATTGTTTCTGATAGGGATGGACTATTCACCTCTAACTTTTGACAGTGTGTCCAAAATGCATTAGGCACCAAACTCAAGTTCAGCACAGCCTTCCATCCCCAGACTGATGGGCAGACAGAACGAGTAAATCAAATTTTAGAAGACATGTTCAGGGCTTGTGCATTAGATTTTAAGGGCAGTTGGTGCAAGTATCTGTATTTAGCTGAATTCGTCTACAACAATAACTACCAGACCACTATCAAGATGGCACCTTACGAGGCACTGTATGATCGAAAGTGTAGATCACCCATGTGCTGGCAAGAAGTAGGTGAAAGGAAAGAAATGGAAGTGGAGCTGGGCATTCAGACAGAGATGATAGATGAGACCACACAGGCTATCCAGAAGATCAAACAAAGAATTGAGACTGCCCAGAGTAGACAGAAAAGTTATGCTGACGCACGCCGTAGGCCACTTGAATTCCAAGTAGGGGATTCAGTGTTCCTCAAAGTTGCTCCTATGAAGGGAGTGATGAGATTTGGCAAAAAGGGCAAGTTAAGTCCTCGCTATGTAGGGCCCTACTTGATCACAGAGAGAATTGGGAAAGTAGCTTGCAAGCTGGACTTACCTCAAGACATGTCAGCAATACACAGTGTATTTCATGTCTCCATGCTAAAGAAGTGCCTCCACGACTCGAGCCAAGTGATTCAGCCTCAGTCAATGCAGATTCAGGAGGATCTTAGCTATGAGAGCAGACCTATACGGATAGTGGACAAAGAAGTTAAGAGACTAAGGAACAAAGAAGTACCGCTAGTAAAGGTCATTTGGCAAAATCAGAAGCACGAGGAAACTACGTGGGAGCGTGAGGACAGTATGAGACAGAGATATCCAGAATTATCTAAGTTCGAGGACGAACTTTTTATAACGTATGGAGAATTGTAACAACCCAAATTTCCTCATTTTGAGTCCTAATAGTACTTAAAAATATTTAGAAATGCTTTAGAAATATTCTAGAGATTTTTAGAAATTTTTAGAGTATTTTTATACAATTTTCGGAGTTTGTTTAGTATTTTTACCAAAATAAACGAATTTAAGGCAAAAAAGAGGTCGGGCCGAGGATTGAACCGAAGATCTCTATTTAAGCAAAGTCTTAAGTTGTTGTTGGATCGTAAGAATTCGATAGAGAGGGGGGGTGAATATCGAAAACACGTTCGAACAAAGTAAACGCAGCGGAAAAGTAAAACAGTAAGCCAAAGCGAACACAAGGATTTACTTGGTTCGGAGTCTTTGGCGACTCCTACTCCAAGGCCCGCACACGAGGGTGCTTTCGATGGGCAATCACTATCAATTCGAAAGATATTACAAACTAAGTACAGGAATTAATAGAACGAAAATACCGACAAACTGAAAAGAAGTAAACTGAAGACAGCGCTTTGTCGGAGTAGCCTTAAGGCATAGCAGGAGCACAGTAGAGCAGAGAGTTCTGAGTTGTTGTTGAAGCTCCACCCTTGCCCCTTCTTTTATATGAATCTTGGGGCGACGCAAATCCCTTCCAGGCGCCCTGGTGAGAAGTGGCAGGTCCAACCAGCGAGCTCCACGTGGTGACGCGCAATCGGGATAAAACTTGCCTCCCGGGCACCCGGACCACCTTTCTCCAGAACAGGTCCTTCTCCTGCAAGATAAGGTTAGTCCGAGGTAAGTATAATAAATTTCCTGCAAAACAAAGTGTTAGCACAGTTCATAAGTTTGACATGAAAAGTGTGACTTAGATTCCGTCTTTCCGAGACCGGAATCTAGTCACGATCTCGACTTAGATATCAGAAATGGATCTAAGCCGGATCGACGCCTAATGTTCCCTTCCCGGGAACGCGTCCTCACAGTCACTCCCTTCCAGTGACTTACCTTCACTTACCTGCCAGACGTCCGGTCAGCTCTTTGACCCGTCTGGACTTCTTGCCAAGCGTCCGGTCAGCCCGTCGACCCGCTTGGACTTCGTGCCAGACATCCGGTCAGCCCGTCGACCTGTCTAGACTTCGTCTGCACACTCGGTCAGAGTGTTAGATCACAACAAACCTAACTTAACCTGATTTGTCATTCATCAAAACCTAAGTTAGACCGTTAGTGCTAACCGCACCAACAATCTCCCCCTTTTTGATGGAATGACAACCTGGTTAAGTTAGTAAAAATATGTGAGTAAAAAATTAAGCATTTTGTTCTAGCATGAGGTTTAAGTTTTATTTTATTTTTCTAACTTAACCACCTATCCCTCCCCCTTTGGCATTCATCAAAAAAGGATATAATTCAAACATTCAAACATATAGAATACATAAAAAGATGTAGAAAATGATGTCAAGTTAACTTGGGGGAGTTTTAAATTTCACCACATAGTAATTTTTGTAACATAACTAAGTTTTGAAAAATAACTTAGTATATTTTGAGTAAAAGTAATTTTTGCAACATTTAAATAAATTTGCAAACTCAAAGAGAAAGTATAAGTCTAATTTTCAAACATAAGTATCCAAGTTTCAAGAAATTGAATTTTCAAAATAAGTTTCAACTTGGAATTCTTTACAAACATGAGTTTTCAAAATCAAAATTTTAAAATTAAGTTTGAAAATCTACTTTTCAAAACTAAACCCTTAGTTTATAAAATCCAATTTAAACCCTTAGTTTTATTTTAAGACTAAGTTTGAAAAATTTGCAAAATCCAGATTTTCAAGATGAAGTGAAGTTTAATTTTCAAATCAAACTTTAAGGCTAGATCCAATTATTGAAATTTTCAAAATAAGCTTGTAAGGTTAAAACACCTTTTTAAACATAAGTTTTATAAAGATAATTTTGCAAAAGTAAGATTTTCAAAACCAAGTTTATTAGATTTTACAAAGATAAGTCAGATTTGTTAAAATATTTTTAAGAAAGTATTTTTCAGAAACCAATTTTAGTAAAGGAAAAATTAATCCTCCCCCTAAACCTGACATTTAAAATAGCTGTCTAACCAATTAGTTACTTACTGATTATCAGAAGATGACAACTTTCACTTGGTTAGTCAAGTTAAGTTCATTGTGATCAGTTAGTGGTTGACTAAGCTGAATAACTTAACTTGATTAATGTAGGTTTTGTATTTAACTCCCAGACTTATATTGATGCACTAGCATAAGCATCTTAAGTCCAGGCAATTGGCCTATACATCTCATCCCTTTCTAAGTTTGTCAATCACAGACAAGGTAATCCTAGGGTGTTGGTGAGATGCTCAAATACTAGTCCTGGGGGAACATGATTTCTAAGGGGATTTTTCTAGTCTAAGGATAAAGTTGTTTTGAAATTCTAAAAGTTGGAAGGTTTTAAAACAAATGAAAACAAATTTACCTTAGAATTTAAAACAGTTAATTTGAAAGCAATTTTGAATTTTGAAAATCCTAGTCTATTAAACACATTCCTAACTATCTACGCAGATTGCTAAATTCACTTTCAGGGAGTGGTTTTGTGAATATGTCAACTAAATTGGATTTTGACTCAATGTATTTGAGTTCAATGTCCCCTTTAGTGACATGATCCCTGATGAAGTGATGCCTAATTTTAATATGTTTAGTTCTGGAATGATGCACTGGATTTTTTGTTAGGTTAATTGAGCTAATGTTGTCAATTAAGACTTTGACATTTGTGAGGTTCAAGTTGAAGTCTTTTAGGGTGTGCATCATCCATAATAATTGTACAACACACTCTCCTATTGCTATATATTCTGACTCAGTTGTAGAAAGGGCAACACAATGTTGCTTTCTACTAAACCAGCTGACAAGTGATGGACCTAATAATTGACATCCGCCACTTGTGCTTTTGCGGTCTAACTTGCATCCAGCATAATCTGAGTCAGAGTACCCTATTAATTCAAAGTTATTAGTCCTAGGATACCAGATTCCTACATTTGTTGTTCCTTTAAGGTATCTAAAGATTCTTTTAACATGAGTCAGATGAGATTCTTTAGCACAGGTTTGGTATCTTGCACACATACTAACTGTAAATAAGATATCTGGTCGACTTGCAGTTAAGTATAGTAGGCTACCTATGACACTCCTATAATGCTTTAGATCAACTAGTTTTCCATTGGGATCATCGTCTAGGATTGTGTTTACTGCCATAGGTGGGTGTTTTCCATTTCAAATTTCTTAAGTAATTCCTTAGTATATTTTTGTTGATAAATGTAGTTACCTTCATTTGTTTGTTTGATTTGTAATCCTAAAAAGTAGGTTAATTTGCCTACCAGACTCATTTCAAATTTGCACTCTATTAAACTTGTAAATACATCTAGGAAATCTGAATTTGTTGAACCAAAAATTATGTCATCTACGTAAACTTGTGCTATAAAGATATCTTCCTTTATTAATTTCACAAATATGGTTGGGTCAATTTGTCCTTGGTTAAATCCTTTAGAAATTAGGTAAGATGTTAATTTCTTACCATGCCTTAGGTGCTTGTTTAAGTTCATATAAAGCTTTCTTCAATTTATAGACATAATTAGGGTGTTCTAGACTCTCAAACCCAGGTGGTTGTCCTACGTAGACTTCTTCCTTTATTAGTCTGTTTAGGAATGCTGACTTAACATCCATTTGGTATAGTCTAAACCCTTTGTGTGCTGCATAACTTAGTAGCATTCTAATGGATTCTAGTCTAGCTACTGGGGCATAAGTTTCATCATAGTCAAGTCCTTCTACTTGACTAAACCCCTTAACAACTAGCCTGACTTTATTTCGTCTAATTTCTCCAATTTCACTTAATTTATTTCTAAATACTCATTTTGTTTCTATTATTTTCTTATTTTTGGGTGGTGGTACCAAGTCCCAAACTTCATTTCGCTCAAATTGAGCTAATTCTTCTTGCATAGCTATGACCCAGTCTGGGTCAAGTAGTGATTCAGCTATAATTTTGGGTTCAATTTTTGAAATTAAAGATATTTGACTTAGATTTCTGAACGATGATCTAGTTTGAACTCTAAGATCTGGGTCACCAATTATTTGATCAGTTGGGTGATTTGGGTTGACTCTTATAGTTCTAGGGGGTTGACTTTCCTGAGGTTGTTCTTCTTCTTCAGGACTTAGAGTTTGGTTAGTTCCTTCAGAATTATTATTTTGTTGAACAAATTCAATTGGTTGAAGTTGTGTTTGTTCTGGATTTTGTTTGGACTCTTCAAATTTCACGTTAGTGGTTTCTTCAATTCTTAAGGTAACCTTATTGTAGACCCTGTAGCCTCTACTATTTAGGGAGTAGCCTAGAAAGATTCCATTTTCAACTTTAGAGGTGAATTTTCCTAAGTGTTCTCTTGTGTTTAGGATAAAAACGGGGCACCCGAATACTCTAAAGTATTTTATATTGGGTTGTTTATTATGATAAACTTCAAACGATGTTTTGTTATGGATTTTATTTAGAGTTGTTCTGTTTTGTACATAGCAAGCTGTACTGACAGCTTCTGCCCAAAAGTATTTAGGTAGGTTGTATTCATTTAACATCGTCCTAGAGGCTTCAAGTAAGGTTCTATTTTTTCTTTCTACAATCCCATTTTTTGGGGGGGTTTTAGGACACGAAAATTCGTGATGGTAACCATTTTCAAGACAGAATTTGTTGAAATTATGATTTTTGAATTCTCCCCCATTATCACTTCTAATCCTTTTAATTTTAAGCTCCTTTTCATTTTCAACTTGTTTGCAAAAGTTTGAAAAAATTTCAAAAGTTTCATCCTTATTTTTTAAGAATTTTACCCAGGTGAAGCTAGAGTAGTCATCTATTATCACTAGATAGTATAGGCTTCTATTTATTGATTTGACTCCATGGGAGTCAAATAGGTCTAAATGTAATAGTTCTAGTATTGAGTTGGTTTGTGATTGATTAGTTGGTTTGTGGGTGGATTTTGTCTGTTTACCTTGTTGACAAGCATTACATATGGTTGAGTCTAAGTTAGGTAATTTTGGTAGACCTCTAACTAATCCATTTAGTTTACTTATATTTCTAAAATTTGTGTGTGACATCCTTCTATGCCATAACCAGGTTTCTTCTTTTTGTGTTAAGTGACACTCAATTGAAGAAGTGGTTAAGTTGATTGCATAGATGTTGTCTTTTCTAAACCCTTTTAGGCTTATGTTAGGATTGTCTAGGTGTTTGATTAAGCATTCTATAGATAAAAACCTAACCTTATACCTAGTATCACACAGTTGACTGATACTCAAGAGATTATATTTGAAATTTTCAACAAGTAAAACATTTGTAATAATAAAGTCAATTTTTAGTTCTATGTTACCTATACCAATTACCTTGAGTTTGCCATTGTTTCCAAAGGCAACTGTTCGTAGGCTTTTGTAGGTGAGTTGAGTGAATTTTGTGTGATCTTCAGTCATGTGTTTGGAGCAACCACTATCCAAAATCCACTTAGTTTCCTACAATAGGTAGGAATTGGGGTTAGTCTAACTATTGAACTTAAAGATGTTTTAAGTTTTAATAAATTGTTAAGTTAACATAAATTTTTAAGTTTAAAAAAATTTAAGTTTTAATTTTAAAATAAGTTAAAAAAAATTTAGATAAAAATAAAAAATTAAGGTTTAAAAAAAATTTTAAGTTTATTTTAATTTAATTTAATTTAAGTTAATTTTAATTTTATTTAATTTTAATTTTATTTAATTTTAATTTAATTTAATTTTAAATTTAATTTAATTTAATTTTAAATTTAATTTAATTTAATTTTAATTTTAATTTAATTTAATTTTCATTTAATTTAATTTTAAATTTAATTTAATTTATTTTAAATTTAAGTTAATTTTAATTTAATTTAATTTTAATTTCATTTAATTTTAATTTTAAATTTAATTTAATTTAATTTAATTTTAATTTCATTTAATTTTAATTTTAAATTTAATTTAATTTTAATTTAAGTTAATTTTAATTTAATTTTAATTAATTTTAATTTAAGTTAATTTTAATTTAATTTTAATTAATTTTAATTTAAGTTAATTTTAATTTAATTTTAATTAATTTTAAATTTAATTAAATTTAATTTAAATTTTTTTTAATTTAAGTTAATTTTAATTTAATTTTAATTAATTTTAATTTAAGTTAATTTTAATTTAATTTTAATTAATTTTAATTTAAGTTATTTTCCATTTAATTTAATTTAATTTAATTTAATTTAATTTTCTTAGTCATCTCACCCGATCTATGTTTTCAATCAGGGAATCCTATAATTTTGTGAGATGAATTAGATGTAATTTTGGAGTTTGTTTTTAACTTGTGTTAGATTCATGTTTAGCTTTGGGTTCAACAAATAAGCGTTCTCTGGATAAACTTCTGGGCTATGGTGAGTCACTTGGACATTATTAAAGTAATCATGCCTTCGAGGTTTTCTAAATAGTCCTATCCACTAGACTTAGTACAAAACCCTGGTCTAACTGGTTAGGATTCATAAAAGGTAACTTCGGTCAGTTCCACTTAGCCAAATGCTCCAGGTCGAAGCCATATCTTCCTAGACATGCATAGACTAAGCTTTCCTAACGTACTATCATCCAATATTTCACCAGTACCATTTTTCAAGTTAAACTTGAACCCCTTTTTTAACTAATTCTAATTACCCTGCCGGGTAGGTTGGTTAGGGTTACCCTGCCGGGTAGGTTAGTTTTGGAGGTGCCAGCTATTCTGGAGCCTCCCCCTGAATTGATTATCATTTAATTTAACTTTGTTCTCGGTTTATGTCTAATTCTTTTATAATTAAATTTCACTTGATGATAGTTTACATTTTGTTGAGTTTTAATATGTTTAGATTTTAACCCTTTTGGTTTAGGTTTGTATTCTGGTTTATTTAATTTATTTGACTTTATATAATATATTTTATCTTTAGGGATGTAGTATTGATTAAGTCATATTTGCGTGATTAAACACGCTTTCGGAACCCAAGCTTGTTTTGTTGGTTTGTGTTGGGTTATTAATGATTTAAAAGTTTTAGTTGAACTTGATTTGTAACCAAGTCCAGTTTTGTTGTAACTTGCTTTTTGATTGTTTAAAATTAAATCTAAGTTCTTTGACCTCGTTGTGAATTTTTCTAATATTTCTTTTAAATTATTAATTTCTATTTTTAGTGATAGATTCTCCTCCTCAAGTGTTAGATCTTGAGTTGGACTTGAGTTTTTGATTTGTTCCTTGAGGTCTTGATTTTCCTCGAGAAGTGACTTATTTTCATTTTCTATTTTTACTAATTTATTATTTAAGCAGGAAATAATTTTAAAAAATTTTCTATTTAGATATCGGTATACCTCTTCGGAACCTTCGGAAACGAGTACGGACTCGTGGCTTGATTCGGGTTCAAACCCGTCTTCCGATTCATCCTCTGATTCTTCTTCGCGGGCCATCAGTGCGAGGTAACTCTGGTTCTTTTGTTCTTCGGCTTCCGATTTATTCGAGGAAGTGTCGTCCCACGTCGCTTTGAGCGCCTTCTTTTTGATCAGCTTCGGTTTGTCGTTCTTCAGTTTTGGGCACTCGTTCTTGTAGTGGCCCTTTTTGTTGCATCCGAAGCACGTCACGCTCCTTGATTCTGGGGAGTTGATTTTCTGAAGGTCTTTCTTAGTGAAGCCCCTCTTTCTCCTGGTGAACATTTTCCTTACCAAGTTCACCAGGTGCTCTTCATCTTCAGAGTCTTGGTCAGAATCAGCTTCAGGCTCAGGCTTGTTCTTCTTTTCTTTGAAGGGACCTGCAAACAAAGCAATTCCTTTCTCGGCCCCGACATTAGTTTGTTTGTGTAGTTCTAATTCACAAAACAGCTCGTCTAATTTAAGTTTCGATAAATTCTTAGAAATTTTATAAGCATCTACGATAGATGCCCACAAACTATTACGTGGAAATGCATTTAATGCATATCTTATTAAGTCCCGGTTCTCCATTTGGTGGCCGATGGTGTGGAACCCATTGAGGATGTCCTTGATCCTCACGTGAAGTTGACTTGCAGTTTCTCCTTCCTGTATTTTTATATTAAATATTTTATTTAATAATAAATCTCGTTTTGTTACCTTAGCGTCGCTTGTTCCCTCGTGCAGCTCGATCAGTTTGTCCCACAGTTCTTTGGCGTTCTTATGTGGTCCGACTCGGTTCAATTCTTCTCTGGTCAAACCGCACTGTAGGGTGTTGATTGCCTTGTTTTCTGTTGACGCCTTCTTCTTTAGGTCAGACGTCCAATCTTCTGGGTCTAGTAGGTTTCCGGAACTGTCTACTGGTATTTTATATGGTCTGGTGATGCTCATCCACTGGTCGAAGTCCGTCTTAAGATAGACTTCCATTCTCTTCTTCCAATACGGGAAGTCATCCCCGTTGAAAAGGGGAGGACGCACTGTGTTGAATCCTTTAACTTGAGACATTTTAATCCTGCACACAAGAAAAAATAGACAAGAAAAAGTCCCAAGACTTGGTCTTGGATTAGCAGTGTGGGAAGACAAAAAATGAGAGAAAGATCTAAATGATTGTTGCATAAATTTGGATAACGGAAAAAGAATCTTTCCAAAAAAAAATTAGATTACCGGTTTGGAATTATGTGAGAAAAAAATAAAAATAAAAAAAAACTTAATAGAAAGTTCACCCCTTGTCTGATTGGTGGTTGCACCAAATCAGAGCGGTACCTGCTCTGATACCACTTGTTGGATCGTAAGCGTTCGATAGAGGGGGGGTGAATATCGAAAACACGTTCGAACAAAGTAAACGCAGTGGAAAAGTAAAACAGTAAGCCAAAGCGAACAAAAGGATTTACTTGGTTCGGAGCCTTTGGCAACTCCTACTCCAAGGCCCGCACACGAGGGTGCTTTCGATGGGCAATCACTATCAATTCGAAAGATATTACAAACTAAGTAAAGGAATTAATAGAACGAAAATACCGACAAACTGAAAAGAAGTAAACTGAAGACAGCGCTTTGTCGGAGTAGCCTCAAGGCGTCGCAGGAGCACAGTAGAGTAGAGAGTTTTGAGTTGTTATTGAAGCTCCACCCCTGCCCCTTCTTTTATATGAAGCTCGGGGTGCCCCGGATCCCTTCCAGGTGCCCTGGTGAGACGTGGCAGGTCCAACCAGCGAGCTCCACGTGGTGACGCGCAATCGGGATAAAACTTGCCTCCCTGGCGCCCGGATCCCTTCCGGCCGCCCGAACCTCCGGGCGCCCAGACCACCTTTCTCCAGAACAGGTCCTTCTCCTGCAAGACAAGGTTAGTCTGAGGCAAGTATAATAAATTTCCTGCAAAACAAAGTGTTAGCACAGTTCATAAGTTTAACATGAAAAGTATGACATAGATTCCATCTTTCCGAGACCGGAATCTAGTCACGATCTCGACTTAGATATCAGAAATGGATCTAAGCCGGATCGACGCCTAATGTTCCCTTCCCGGGAACGCGTCCTCACAGTCACTCCCTTCCAGTGACTTACCTTCACTTACCTGCCAGACGTCCGGTCAGCCCTTTGACCCGTCTGGACTTCTTGCCAAGCGTCCGGTCAGCCCGTCGACCCGCTTGGACTTCTCGCCAGCTATCTGGTCAGCCCGTCGACTTAGCTGGACTTCTCGCCAAGCATCCGGGCAGTCCGTCGACCCGCTTGGACTTCGTGCCAGACATCCGGTCAGCCCGTCGACCTGTCTAGACTTCGTCTGCACACTCGGTCAGAGTGTTAAATCACAACAAACCTAACTTAACCTGATTTGTCATTCATCAAAACCTGAGTTAGACCGTTAGTGCTAACCGCACCAACAGTTGTTTCGGATGACCAGGAACCCAACAGGGTCATGCTGATAAAATAGATACCAAAATTAATTTAAGGGATAACAGAGAACAGAATACCCAAAATATAAAAAGGGATAAGTTAAGAGAGGAATTAGGTTTTCTTTTCTCTTGTCCGATATTTTTCTCCTTCTCCCGACTGCGCGCGGCGGCTTCTCTTGGGCGGAAACGAAGAAGGAGCTAGGGCTTCTCTCTAGTGGCCGACCAAGGACCTAATCCGAAGGTTTTCCACTTCTTTACGATCACCTCGTCGAGGAGAGCGCGTAGACGCGAGGAGATGCCAGAATTTCGAGCTTCTCCGAAAACCCTAGAAGCCTCTTTTCGGTTGTAAGTCCAAGAACAAGGTAAGTGCTTCTCACCTGCAGTAGGAGTAGCTCTTGGAGTTTTGTTTTTCCTTGTTTCCTTTCGAAACATGCTATAAGGAATGGTGCTTTTGAGCTTGCTGCCGTGAGTCTCAATTCAGATTGTTTAGGTTTGGAAAAATGAATGAATTGTTAGATTAGGCATGTGGTCTAGCATTTCAGTTTGTTTAGTTTTTCGTTATAGATCTTTTGTTATTAGTTTTTATGCATGCAGTTTTTGGAACCGTTGTTTGTGTAGTATAGCATTCCAGATACAGATTCCTTTGTTAAATCCGAATAAGAACAACCCATAAATTCATGCCAGCTTTAAACCTTTTTGCTGATTTACTAAGTATGAAGGGCTTGTTCTTCTCTTGGTATGCAGTCTTAGATTGTTCATTTTCAGTCAATAGGCATGAATACCCTCTTGTAGCCGTGCAGGTTGTTCTTTTGGCTGGCTTTGTTTGGGTGTGAAGAGCCTATTATTTGGCATTACAGAGCTTTGATTTCTTTTGGAACTTGCTGGACATTAACAACATGTGATCAAGCATTTAGTTCTAGTTTTCTATATATATGCAATGAATACGAACAGTTTTTTTTGCTTGTTGTTTAATTGCCGAGGCATTCTTCTTATTAGAGGTATTAACAGGTAACAAGTATTTTACTTGAAGAGGCTAGTACCCGACTTCCGAGGTTGTCATTAAACAAATTCAGGTGACCAATTCCGAGGTCTCGGCCCTGGTAAGACCGAGGTCTTCACCCTCGTAGGACTGGTGGTTCGCCACCCCAGTCTCTATTAGGGAGCGCGCTTTGGTACTACGCCTGGGCCCAAGAGGAGATTTATTATTATTATTTTAAAGTATAAGAGTATAAGTTTTGGGAGGGAAATAAACTTCACATAGGATTTAAAAAACCAGCAAGTTTAGCTCTTTTATTCTAGCATGTTGTTTAGACTTTCTTACTGCTATTTGCAAGCATGAGCAACCTTACATGTTTAGTATTTCAGTCTATTTTGATTTCTTTGCTAGCTTGATTTCTTTGCTAATATTTGCAAGCATGATTTCGGTTCCCTTATTATCAGATGAGCATGAGTAGCAACTTTTCTTCTAAAGCGTTCAGTTTCTAGATTTCTTCTTGTACACATGCATATCCGAGTTTTGTGAGTTAGATAGCGCTTACTAAGCATTCGCTTATAGTTGCATTTCCTCTTACTGCAGATAAAGGAAAAGGAAAGCTATAGTGAAGGAATGCGACAAGGAGGTGCAGGATGGATGTGTGATGTTTGGACTATGGAAGCCTTGGGACCTTGCTAAGGAATTTATTAAGATTTTGTATTTAGATTGGTTGTGAAATTTAGGTGGATTAAGTCCTTCTTGCATTATTGGAATCATTCTTTCATGTTGATGGTTTATTCATAGAATGTTTTTATGTATTTAGAATTCTTCCATTTAAATTGCTATGCACATTAGTTCCATTATTTGAGCTATATCACTGTCGCATGCATGTGCGGATTGATATATTTTAGTTGTGAACAAATGCATGAGTAGGGTGTTGAGATGAGTCATTTATGTCTTCAGCTGCTAGTTAATTGTATGTTTCGAGTTTCATAGAGTACTAAGTGTTACTATCAACATGTGAGCAATATTAGTTAAGTAAAGTTTATAGCTAAGTAACGTCCCACCTTCACAGACTAGTAAGAGGAGGGTGAGGTCGTTACATTCAAATTAATAAAATTAAGTTATCTATGCTTAGTCAAACTAAATGGAACACTTACTTAATTTGACTAATTAAGTGAAATATACTACCTCGTGGTATACAGCTAGTAGCTAACGGTTAGACATTTATTTAAAAGTAAATGTTTATGCTTGAACATATGTTGTTACTCATACTTGGACTCTAGGACTTTAAAACTTAGAGAGGTTTTTGACATTAAGGGGGAGTGAAATTTTAAAACTATTTTTAAAAAGACAGAAACCAAGTTTTTGCTAAAGTTTTTTCAAAGAAACCATTTACTTAGTCAAGTATTTTAACAAGAAAATAGTTTTAAAATTAAGTTTTTATCAAAATGTTTTAAATCTAAGGTTTTATCAAAATATTATTGAAGCTAAAAGTATTTTTATCAAAAGTTTTTTGCTTAGCTTAATTTTAATTAAATATTTTAAAACTAAGCATTAATCAAAATCCTTTTTAAGCTGAGTACTTCAAAACATTTATAAAGCTGAGTACTTTTAACTAAGATAGCATCAAAACCTAAGACTAGCGTCAAAATTCAACTAAGTCATTTTTTTAGAAAAAGCTGAGTTTTCAAAGAATTTTTTTCAAAGTATTTCCAAATTAGCTAAATGTGTTTTTAAAGTACTTATTTTCAAGAACTAAGTTTAACTAAGGTTTTTTTAAGTACTATCCTTCCGTGGAGCTTAAAGTTAAATAGAGTAAATATAATTTTTATATTTACATGTAAAACAATCTTCTCTCTAGTTAGTATTTTTTTTTTATTTATGTCAAATGGGGAGAGAAAAGTCAAAGATAAGAATTTAAATATAATTTTAATAAAAGGGGAGCATAAGAAAGCTTTTACAAAGTGTTGTAAAGGGGGAGCTATAACAACTTGTACTAAATGCAATTTACATTTTTGCGGCATTTCTTGATTACATTTCTTCTTGATTATCTCTTTATTGCTTTATGTTTTACTTAACTTTGAATTATGTTGCCATAATAAAAAAAGAGGAGATTGTTGGTACGGGAAGCATCCGACGATCGAACCTATGTTTTGATTATATTGAAGGGTTCAAAGTTAAGTTGTTTTGTTATCTAACAAAGTTCATTGAGCTTGCAAGAAAGTCCTAAGTTGCCTTAAGCAAAAGTCCTAGTGGATTCTAAGCAGGTGGAAAACCCTAGGGGGTGGTAACCCTAGGTCTTAGGGGGAGGAAACCTTAGGTGGTGGAAAGAGTCCTAGCTGTGATTAGGCGGGTGGAAAATCCTAGCGGGTGGTAACCCTAGGTCCTAGGGGATAGTAACCCTAGGCTAAGGAAAATTCTAGGGGGTGGTAATCCTAAGCAGAAAGTTCAGTCGGTCTGGAGGATCGATCTGGCAACAGGTAAACTCTCTTGAGAGGATAGGTAAGGACGCATTCCCCGGCGAAGGAACAGTAGTTATCGGTTCGACTTAGGATTTTTGAGAAATCCGAATTCAGAACCGAATAGTCCGGTGGCTATCAAATACCTATATTTTGTTAGTTAGAGCTCTAGAGCCAATCATTTGATGATTGTTGTATGGACTCATTGTATCATATTTCTTATGTATATAAAGGCATTTGTTTTTGGTTATTATGCTTACTTGTATTAGTGTCAAATAACTAAGTATAATAGCATCCTTGAGTAGAAGTTCTTACCTATATTAATCGGTTAGTTGAATCGATAATGAGATGATATAGGGAACACTACTCTTAATCATTCCTAGTCAAGTATTACCATTCAAGGACAATGTTAATGCGACTAGACTAGCATGTAGGTCAACTCGATGACTTGATCTCACAAGTCATGGATATGGAGATATCAAGTTGACACATGGGTATGCATTGGAGAATGTATACTGAATGACCCGCCATGAGAAAGTATCATGGATCGTTATATGAGTGTCATATACTTTCTCATGTAGCTATTAGTATGACTATTAGTCCTTGGACCTGAAGTCACCATGGTTCCCTACATAAGGAGTTGCATACTTTGGCTTCGTCAAACGTCACCCGTAATTGGGTGGACTATAAAGGTGATTACTGGGTATGTAACAAATTATGCAGAGGGATGTGAGTGATGTAGATAGGATCTATCCCTCCTATATGACGGGATTGACATCGATATTCTTGATAGAGTGAGACCACTAAGTGCATGACCATGCCCAAATGAGTCAATATGAAATGTTGAGCTCATTTGATTGAGTGAGTCTACTTGGGATTCAAGATTTAGATTGATTAGAGGATGACACGGTCTATGCCTCACATTAATCAATCTAGATGTCTAAGATAGAAGGACACTTGTCATATATTGTGAAGAGTCACAATTAGTAGTCACAAGGTGATGTTGGATCTCAACATTCTTGTAACTTGGGTAGTAATGATGTGTTGCTAGATACCGCTCATTACTTATGCTTCTAAATGAGTTTAGGAGCATTGTCAACGTTACAAGAACTTATAAGGTCACACACAAAGGGCAATTAGATGGAGATTAGGTTCATTTGATGAACCTAAAGGATTAGGTTCATGTGATGAACCAAATTGGATTAAGAGTAATCCAAATTGAGCTAATTGAGTTGGACTCAATTTGGTTCATGTGTTAAGTGAGTCTAATTTGGACTTAGACTCATTTAATTAATTTAATTCAATGAATAGAGATTCATTAAATTAAAATTGACTTGAACCAATGGTTAGATTAGATCAACCAAGGGAGAGAAGTGGTCAAGTTTGACTTGACTTGAGAAGAAGATGAAGAGTCAAGTTTGACTTGACCATTTGCCACCTCATTGGTGAGTTGGCAAAGAGTGGGCCAATGATGATGCTCCACATCATCATGGTTGCTTAAGTGGGATGCCACCTCATGGGAGTTACCAAGAGTTGTGACTCTTGGCATTCCATGGAGGTTATAACCCCTCTTAATGTGGTCGGCCACATGAATTCAAGTGTAAGTTTCATTTTGTGTTGAAACCTCCTTCTTCTTCCTTAAGCTCTCAACCTATCTCCCTCTCCTCCTCTTTGGCCAAGACTTCTTGGAGTGCTAGCACACTCAAGATTTCTTCTCCATCTCTTGCTTGTGTGGATACACATAGAGGAGTATCTACTTTGATACTCTCGACATCCGACGAACCTTGGACGAGCGGGATTAAGCGAAGGGCTTCGCATCAAGGGTAAATTCTTATCTTGTAGATCTAAAGTAGATCTAGGCTTAGAAAACTCGTACGTGAAAGTTTTTACAAAATTTTAATCTCCGCACGGATCCGGTGGCATGGGAATTTCGGGGTTTTTGCAGCCCGAAAAACCCAACATATTTATCTTGTTTTATTGTGCTAAATTTGTTTTACAGGATATACTTTGTTTGTGGACTAATATACCTTGCAAGAAGCGAATTGGGCACTTTTGTCTCGGATGAATAGTGCTCAAGGCGTCTCCATGGAGATGGAAAGCGCCTTGAGCACGCTGGTCGTAGGATCCATGCGGCAGCGAGCGAAGGCGCCTTCGAAGGGGCTTGAAGGCGCCTTGGACAGTTGATGGAAGGCGCCTTTGGACGGATAAGCAGCGAAGACGCAGGAGCGTATTGACGCTGCGGATTCGACAGGGTGGAGGCGCCTCCTATAGCTGCTATAGGAGGCGCCCTCCACTAGCTATTTAAGCCCGGTTCGAGCAGCAGCCAAAATATAACAAGAACTTGCAATCCTTCTTCCGTGTACTACTAACAAATCGATCCGGTGAAGCCCTAACTCTACTCCGACAACCAGAAGCTTTCAATTTCAAATTTCCTTGTTGTTGGTATAATTTAGTGCTTTAATTATTGTATTCTTTTGTAATATTTCGGAAGTTATAGTGATTGTCCATCGAAAGCACTCTTACGTGCATGCCTTGGAGTAGGAGTCGCCATAGGCTCCAAACTAAGTAAATCTTGGTATTTGTGTTTGAGTTTAATTATTCCACTATGTACTTACGAAACGAAAACGAATTCAGCCTCTAGCACTTTTCGATCCTACAATCTTTAGTTTTGTCAATTTTAGTTTCATCCAAATCATCCAAATTTGTATTCTCTTCATTCTTATTTTCTATAAATTTCTCATTCTCATCACTTTCATTTCTCATAAATTTTTCATTTTCATCATTCTTGTTTTCAACAAAATCTTCATTTGCATTTGATTCATTAGTTAAAATTTGAACTAAGCTTTCTGTTATGTTATGTGATTCTTTACTAAAATATTTATTCAATGAACCTCTTAAACTTTGGACTCTCTTTTTCTTTTTTCTTTTTTCTTTTTTCTTTTTTCTTTTTTGATATCTAAAGAGTTGTTTCATAATGATAAATATTATGAACAATAAGTAATAAGTAAAGAACAATAAAACCTAATATGGAGAATTTTTCTTTGATTCAAAATCCACTTATATAAAGTATCCTGCAAGTTCATAAAAATACACAACAATTCAATTGTTTACATAGAAGAATGTTAAGGTAAATAAATATTTAAAGTCATTTGATAACTTTAGTACTTGATGACAATAGCTTAGTAGAACCTCCAAATTTCCTAGGAAAAAACTAATGATAAAGATAAATTACTGTAAAAACTTGACACAATACTCAAAGTAAAATTAAAAGAGGTGGAAAGCCTCAAATATATGAAGTAGCACACAGTTTATGCAAGATGCCTTGTGAAACGAAATAAAATATGTTCAAGGTAAAAATAATAATAATTACGTTGACATACACTAGTGAACTATGGCAAATGATAATTTTTCTAATAGCATATCACATTGCAGACTGATAAGTGATAACATAAGTTGAGGACTAAGAGTAACCATTTCTTATTCAATTTAATTAATAAAAAAATAACCATTGATCATCTTTACAATACTAACAAACTTGAACATCAAGGGCAACCTGTCATCCATCAATAAGAGGAATGATCCCAGGTTTGGTTAATTTTGTCTTCTGTTCACTTAACCTTTTAGTTTTTTTTTTATTATTTGCAACAATTATCTACAAACTATTAAAAGAACCATTGATCCCAATCAAATAATCGGCAACGGGAAAAGGCGAAAAGCTCACCCTTGCTTGCATTGATCAAGAAGAATCGGCAGCGGAAGCAGAGAACCGACAAGGCAGCAAGGAAATCTAAGAGCTTTGACCTGATTGAATTGTAGACGATGTTAGGGAAGAAGAGAACCGACAAGGAAGCAGCGGAGAAGCAAAAATGAGCAGTGAGGGCGGCAAAAGCACCGTCGAGACACCATCGATTCGTCGAAGCCTAATGAGGATGAGGAGCCAAAGGTTTCTCTTTAGTCTTCACCAAACTAAAAAATTGATAATCTCAATTAGCCTCACTGACTATCCTTGGGATAACCAGCCCTACCCCATAAAAAGTTTCCACCAACCATCAGGGTAAATCAGGAAACATACGCGACGGCTAGCCCAGAAACCCATCATCCTTTAATTGTGCCCTCATTTGGAGGAAAAATTTCTACAAATACGTCATAGCTGGGATCAAATCGCAGGTGCTTGGGTGACAACCTGGATGTCCTACCGTGACACCATAGCCCTAGGGACTAAAAAATGATAATTCCAGTTAGCCTCATTAACTATACTTGGGGTGACTGATGGCAGTCGTCTTCTCGCATGTCACTAGGCGCTCCAAATTAATAAAAATAGGGAACCAAAGTACTCAAGAAAAGAGATGTAGTAACGAGTCCCAAGTCGTATTTTTCCAAGGATAACTAGTGAATGTGTGTGAATTCTAGTATTGATTCAAATTGAATTTCCATCAACAACGTCAATTAAGCTCTTCCATTTGATTCACATTGCAAATTGAATTCTTCTACAATAAAAAAATAAGATCAAAGAAGGTTCATTCTCATCTAAACATGATCCACTCTCTTTTCATCAAATTAGTATCAATTAAATTTGGATTCTAATGCACCATTAAATCAAACAATTCAATTTTTATATTTTCTATTCTTAATCACAATAACAAGAAAACTCAAAGGTTCGAACAAACTTGTAGGTACCTAAATATTATCCAATTCACAATTACAATCTAATTCAACAATTAAACTCAAAAGCTCATTCTCAATAACAATGAACAAAGGTAAACAATCAAAACATCAAATTAAGCATCCAACATTTAAACAAGATCATAGTCACAAAGATTGATTGTATAGAGCACGGAATTGCTAACTAAATAACAAAAACCTACAAACTAACAGTAACCGGTATTGTAAATTCAAAACGGAACATAGATCAGTTACAAAGGTTCAACAAGGTCGGGGTTGTAAGCAAGAAATCAAAATTAGAATTACAAGAACTCAAACAAAAATTAAATTGCAATGTAATGATTCAGATCTGAAGATCTGAGCAAGTTTAATGAAAAAGAAAACTAAATTGCAAGACAAGTAAATCGTTCACAACTTAAATCCATGCTTCAGCTTCTTCACTCTACCAAAAAGCAGAGTCACCTCTGAGAACAACCTTCGGGTAATCACTGGTGAAGATCCAAGCTCCCAGCTAGTGCAGCCTTTCGATCACAGCTTCTGGGAACGCCCTTCGAGCTCACAGACTGGTTGGCACTCTCATTGCACGAAGAATAGTAGCTCAATTCTGGAAATTTGCATCACTCGATTGATTGATCAGTTCAACTCGAGTGCAGCAGATGAAATGGAAGTCGTAATGGAATCGGAAGCTTCTGGGAACGCCCTTCGAGTTTCGTTGGCTGATGGAGATCTCAGATCTTGGGGAACGCCCTCTATCTGGATTGCGGACGAAAATCAGAAATCGAACTCACGTACTGGGGAACGCCCTCTGCTGCTCTTTGATCTCGGACGACGAACGTTGGCAGCTTAGGAATCACCGACGATGAAGAAAACTTACTCACGGATCTGGAAATGGAACGGGAGCTGCGGGAACGAAGATGAACAGTGGATTTGTCGCGAGAAACGCCGAGCTCGAAGGGCACTGTAGCTTCTCGAGCCCTTTTAAATCAACCTCAAATCTGATCAACGACTAAGAATGCTCTGATCTCATCTAACGGTTCAAACTTCTCAGATCAGGGTCAAAAGCTCTAGATCTTGATCGATAGCTATGATGTACTTCCTCTTGGCTTGGATGGACCAGATCCTTGACGAATGGCTCAGATCTCTCCAATCTTCAATGAACGGTCCAAATCGCTCCAAGGCTTGATCGACTTGTTTAGTCCTAGATTTGAGCCCAAATGTGGTCTGATATGAACGGATCCATGACCCTTTTAATACCTACAAAGAATATATCAACTATTAGCATTAAATATCATGATTAAAGGCTAATTTGTAATTAAGTCTAAGATCAAATACAATTTGTTAAATGTAAGGTAAATATTAGTTTAAGCTATGCAAAGATCATTAAAAACATGCATTATGAATCAAGATAATGTAGCAAAATCATAGTTATCAACCGGCTCGACCCAACGGAAGTTTCATATCGGCCACAGGGTAAATCGAGATGTGCACATGGTGGCCAACCCAAAAGTCCAACATCCTTTGATTGCGTCTCCCATTTGGAGAAAAAATTCCTGCAAATATGCCACGGTTGAGGATCGAACAGTGGGTGTCTAGGTGACAACTTGGATGCCCTACCGCAGTACCATAACCCCGGGGATAAAATGATAATCCCAGTTAGCTTTATTGACTATCCCTGGGGTGACTGGCCCGACCCCACGAAATTTTCCTATCGATCACCAAAGTAAATCAGAAAGTCCACACAATGGGCAGTTCAAAAGTCCAACATTCTTTGATTACATGCCCCATTTGGAGAAAAAAATTCTACAAATACGTCATAACTAAGGATTGAACTACGAATACCTATGAGACAATTTGAATATCTTACCATGACACCATAGCCCTTATGAGTTGAAGTTGTTAAGTTTTGATACAAGATTTAGACAATTTAAGTGATCTCTAGCTCACAATCTAAAGAGTAATTTGATGGTGCAGAACCCATTGAATGAATGGTTTCACGAATAACACTTGGTATTTAACTTCACAGAATCCATTCATACTTTGGCGCATCGCATATATACACGGTGACAAAAAAATGATTTGTCCTCCCCAAACTAACACTAAAGAAGTAAATCACACATAACTACTAGTTTTAAACAGTTGAATAATACATAGGAAGTGACAGACACTCAACTATTAACACAACTAGTAACCTTAGACAGTTGAATAATGCATAAGAAGTGACAGACACTCAACTATTAGCTAAGATTTAATCCTCAAACCTCATGGTAACACCATCATCATCATGTGCTAACTAATTGTCCATCCCGAAGAGACTTGGCACATATATATACACAACACTACAGAGAAGCATTCAAACTTCTTAGAATCCATTCATACTTTGCCATATATGTATATACATTTATACACAACCCGAATTGGAATAACCGTGAACAGATTTGATACATATATGAAGCTCGATTATCTATCAAATTTGAATACTTTTGCGATGAGAATGTTGAATGGTTTCAGAAACTGAAGATAGGTAGTTTGTGAATGCTTCGCCATGAAAATGCTGAATGGCCAAGAGATATACCTGTGTGACTACAAAATAAGCATACTGTTATTGATCACCATTGCAAGTAATCCACAGATATCGAATTCAAGGAGTATAATGATACCAAATTGTCAAGAGGGCGCTAAAAAATGATCCAACTGTGAGACTTCCTTTTATTTACAGAAACATTTCTAGGCACGACTAACCGATGCAATTGACGGATGAGCAACAAAAAGTTGAATGAATTGACTCATCCTAAAAAGCTTAGATCTGTAATCGCTTGCTAATCAGTCTATATAGGTTCTGGCTAACTTTCAGATCCCTGCACTTTGTTTCGCATCGGCAAAACAGAGTCAAAATGTAGCAAAAAGTGGCAACCGCGCAGATGAAACGAGCTAATTTGAACCGGAGAGCCCAGCAGCAGGTTTGGGGGCAGTCCGAACATAAGTGAGACTCCTAGCTGTTGGAGACTGCACATCGGATGTTTGAGAAGGTTTAGCATCCTCTCCTGAGCCTGAGGGCACGGTCGACGTTCCACGCTTCCATTGCAAGCTCCTGGCGCCAGGTTTGATTGGCAGGCGTCCTCTGAAGGTACTAAGAAGTAGGCCTCGCGGATATGGCCTTCGGCCAAGTCGAGAAGGAAATGGTGGTGCATGAGCCATGCGTGGCCACGGTAACACAGGAGCAGCTTCATAAGAGCTTCTGCGAACAACCTTTAATGAACAACCAGATAACCCATGTCAACATATTTATATGTACGCTAATATGTAGATCATCATCAATCATTAATACGTGTTTGTCCAACTGTATTTGGTCAGCTACAAAAATCGTAAACCTCCATTAAGCTCTATAGAAGGCAATATGTTGCGGGAAAAAAACCGACACTACAGTCAAAAAACAAGGATGAAATTTTGACTAAAAAGCACTGAAGTTCAGTAGCAATGAGCAACTCAACTATTTTACAATCATTAAAAAAATAAGCAGAGCAAAAAAAAAAAAAATAACAACCGATGAGTGACCAGCAAAAGCATAGTTACAAAACTGAACTGAGAATCGGATTGGATGAGCCAAAGGTTCGGTGGATCAAATCACAAATTGACCTGGACATCAATCCAGTCAAATTTGTTAAACATAAAGGGGAGCTTAGGTTGCAATGATAAAATTGTTGCTGTGTGACTTTGAGGTTATGGGTTGAGTCGCGAAATCAGCCTATTGTAATGCAAGGTAAGACTATATACAATAGGCGGACCCTTTCCTAAGACCCCACATTAGCGGGAGATTCGTACACCCGGCTGTCCTTTTCTTAGTTAACATAAAAAATCTACCTAAATCTTACTTATAAAACATCATATTTATATAGAGCCAGTAAAAAAATAATTTGTTAGCGCACAAGGAGAAAATACTGATACAAAAATTAGAATAACTTGCGAGTACTTTATAAATGGAGGAATCAAGGTTGTTATTGGATGTATTTGCTGTTAGGGTAGGTTAAAATATGAAAAGGAATTATTTGCCTATCCTAATTCAAATACTGTAAATTGTTTATTGGTGTTTTTAATGATAATGGAGGCTTGCCTTCAGAATCCGGGACATAAATGAAGTGCCGTTCAATGACAATGCTGAATCTGCCGATTCTTTCTTTAGGAATTCAACATATGCAGACCTGTTGAAAGACAGAATTTTTTTTTAGAATTTATGTGTTGAACTAGAAATAACAAGAAGAATGATATAAACTGCTCTTATTGTTTACCCTGTGGGTTGACCAGTAGTAGCATCTGTGATGATGATTACTTTAAGCACGTCTCCGAACTTGTTGAAATGACGAGAAAGTGTATCTTTAGTTGCAGCAAAGTGAACCTGTAAAATCCAATCAACGCAGATCAATTCCACTGCTTTCCAATATTCACCTGTTTGTAAAAGAGAGGGGGAAAAAACAGATACTTGCATTGCTAACAAATAGAGTTCGAGAATCTCCATCGTCCAAAGGACGGCCAGTAACATATGAACCTATAATTTGAAGAACTTGCTCATTAATCATTAATAGTAAGCTAGTTGTGATTCTCAGTGACATAAAAGTTAGAATTCAGTATACCTGGTACCAATAATTGTTTCTGAGTAGATTGCCTTTGATCTGCATGTTTAGTTTCCTGTAGTTATCATTGTATAAACAGACAAGCATGTTACATAAATTCAAATCACATTAAAAAAATGGAAAAAATAATAAATGTGCATGAATTACAAAGCATGTCACTTGAGAATAAAAGTAGATAATATAAAGTCTCTTCACGAACAAATCACTCCAAAATCTAAAAGATTTGCAGGATGCTAATGTAGATGATCAGATGGAGTGGAACTGTGGTACACCGTATACTAAATCAATAAACAAAGAACCCAATATCTACTAGACTAGTATGATGTCAAGATTTGGCTAGACGTCACGAAATTAACAAAAACTGGGCTCAAGCCTGGAATAGCTGTTCCCGCTTAGCCATTTGGCATCTTCATTATGCTCCCGTACTAGATACCCAAAAAACCCTTCGTAAATTAAAAACAGTTGGCTAAGCCCAATGGGTTGTCCTAAAGTTGAGTATGTTTGAAGATGGTTAAAACAAACAAGTCCAAGCCAAGACTTTAAATACCAACCCCTGTCAAAAAGACAATTAAAATGTGAGCATTTCAGCCAGTGGACCATAAAAAATGCAGAGCGTGGTCACCAATCCTAGCAGGATTGATATAAGACCATTTGGCAAACACCAATCAGAGAATGACATTATCTAGCCTTTCCATCCTCATTTTTTCTTAAACAAACATTGTTTCTGTTTAAACATCCACTCAACTACTTTCCTAATGCTTGAGGTTATATTATACTGATCAACTGGAACCTTCTTTACTCTCTACTAGCATACCAATAGTTGCATCAGACTAGTATTTTTTTCAAGGATGGATGATAGGGATACCTGAAATTTGATTCAAAGTTTAATCAAGAGTGCTCAATATGCTGTAAGGTCTGAATGTGCTAGAAACTTGTATGCGAGAAATTTTAGGAAATACAAAATGAACTGTGCTTACAAGGCTCTAATGTAAGGAAAGATCTGAAGAACTAGTAGAGAATCAAAACCTAGAGCACAAACTTTATACATCTCCCCCTCCCAAATCTAATATTTTCCTATTGGCAATAGTTAGAATTGGACAAAACAGGATGATGAAAATAAAGAATTTCAATTTCTGCCAACAAAAGAAAGTGATTTGGACTACAATGAGCACAAAACTAATTGGTTGATGCTTCACGTCGACAAGCACACTTACTGTCATATTCTGAGACGAGAAAACATCATTGTCCTTTAGAAAGTTGACATTCTGGCTTCCTGCACCTTCACTGTTTCTTGCAGCGACTTGATTCTCTACCTTGGGATCATCACTGGCAACTAGATAATGGATATGTTTATGTGTTTCGTTAGCAGAAGTACTCATAATCTTCTTGGATGTCAAAGCTAGTGGACCAGTGCCATGTTCCTGCTCCAACAATCTTTTATTTGATATTTCTTCAGCTACAGCATGAGGTTGCATGATCATTGACTTCACATCTCTATTAGAAGATGAAGTGCCTAGCAGTGAATCTTGATCTGGCTGGCTAAGGTGGCTAACATCAACAACACCATCACATTCATTATTATCTAAAACAAAATCATCAGCCACATCAGTCTCTTTCTCTAATATGGTCATGTTGTCATCAAAGTTAGCATATTCATTTCTGTAATGATGATCCAAATACAGTGGCTCTGAAACTTTATCAATAGGATCATACTCACCGTCTTCAAGATCTAATCCAGTAGTAACTGGCAACCGGTTAACACTCTCTTCCATCTTTTCATCATGACCCAATCTATTGAAAACACTACCAACTGGCCTAACCCTGGTTACATCTTCAGCAGCTTCAGCGGCAGCTTTCAAAGCAATTGATAGAGTACCCGGTGCTCTTAATTCTGATTTTCTATGGAATTTTGCTTCTAACAGAGAATTTGTAGTGCATGTTGAAATTACTGAGCAAAGTCTTTTCGAAGCTGGCTCAACCCTAGAACTTGACTGTTGCACAGCCTTTACAGCATCTCGAACGGCAAATTGAAGAAGCCGGCGTGGAGCACCAATTACAGGATAGGAAGCTGTATATCTCTGTCAATGATGCATAATAAGCAAAGGAAAGAGCATTTAAGATAATTACACAATGTAAAAACATTAGGGCAATACATTACATCAATAAACAACAAGTATAAAATTCTTCACATTATCAAGGATTAAACAAATACAAAGTAGTTCAAACAATTCAACATTATAAAATTCATTATCCCAAGTACAATTTATATGGGAATAGTTTTACAAAATGTAACAAAATGGTGAATGGACAGGAACAGTTTTACCATTCAATAATGTTATGATACTAATAAGATCCTAACCCAATTTCCTTTGATTTCTGCAACATATTTGCAACCAAAAAAAAATTTATATATACACACATATAACGATGTACTTTAAGGGACATTTTTTCCATTTGCTAACCTATAGTGTCATAGCACCCCACCTCCCCAACCAACTCATTAGCAAGCATGGCAAGGGATGAGGAGCGCACATGGGTGATGTTCTTTTGAATGGAACAAGTATGAGTTGTTGGGTTGAATGACCCAGGCAATTTCCATATAGGGATCAGGAGGTTTGATTCAATTATGAGATGGAACAGACTACAAAAGTTACATGTGCTGTAGTATAGGATTGAACATCAATAAAATTTCAGGTTTTCTTAAAATTGTTCTCCCTTGAGGTTTTAGAGTTCCAGAATCCCAACTACCTCTAGAAAATCTTATTTATACTCATCTAATGAATGTTAATTATCTGCCATCAGCAATGGTCCGATCTTGTCTTTGGCATGCTTCTTTTTATGTGAACAAACTTGCTCATTCATAAATTAGCTAATTCTCTGGAAAATCATACTTTCACTGATGACTCAAAAGAAAGAAAGAGATTTGGAAACTAAACCATCAAATATGCCAAAACCTTCAGGACTCCATTTGTATCAAATAATTCAGCTGCAGATGATGAATAAAGTTTTTGATACAGAACAAGAGTGGGAAGTAGCGAGGACTGGGGGAAGAGAAAGTAGAGAAAAGGTGCAAATGAAAAAGCATAATCAATTAAATATACTAGTCCAATTACTATATAACATAGTCATTAGATAGTTGCATGAAAAATAGGAATTACACACTAAACACAAGGTCCAATATAAACCAATTATTGATATAAATGAATGCTAAATTTAATTTATATTGCATCATTACCATTACAAGCGGAAATTGACTTTAATGAGCTGAATCAAAGCAATGAAATGACTTGAACATGAACTTTAAAGTGTGTTGCTTCTTGTAGTTTATTGTAGGCAGCAAGCAATTGGATACTCAAAGTCATGATATGGAGTAGGCAAGGAGCATAGTGTCCTTTTTTAGTGATGAGATACAGCAATATAAAAGTGTAGGGAGATGCAACCATTCTATTCTAGTGCTGAGCAGCATATGATGTAACAACTGGCATTAGTGACAATTAGCATCATTCAAGTGGAGGGGAAGGGGAGAAAGAAGAGGAAGGAGGAGGAGAAAAGGATGAAGAAGTGGAGAAAATGATGAAACATTAGGCTCATTTGTTTTGCCTAAAAATGCTTTGTATGTATAAAACACTTTCTAAGAAAAATTTTAAACAATTTTTGCCGCAACCTCCTCCACCATCAAAGCCGCCTTTCCAAAGCCCCCATGGATTGGTGCAGTTGGTACATGCATGTGTGTTTGCTCCAATAGATCTTGGGGTCAATTCTCAGTGGATGCAAAATATCTCGTTGAGTGTCTAGCCCCCATACAAGCGCAAGATGCACCCCGCCCCGCCCCGCAGCATGATTTACCTGCCTGTATCTAGCCACGGGGCCAGCGATATTGGGCCACTTTGGGGGAAGTGATATCATCTTTTGCTCCAAAAGCCACCTTCCCAAAAGCCTGGGTTAGAATCTAACCTTGCAGGGAGCCTAACCGACAAGATGTTCACCTCACATCCGCTGATTGTGTGACACAAGTGCGAGGCTACATGAGGGTTCGCAAAAGGCTACCAGTGGAGAGGGCTCTGTTGGAAGGACAGAGGATCAGTGGAAGGGCAGAGGTGATTTTTTGGCTTTGTTCTAAGATGGCATGATATCTTATCTTAAGGAGAGATGGGTCATATAGGTGATTATAGTAAGTGCAAGGATACAAGCTAATACAAAGTTTTGGAATTGTGTGAATCCAACTACTTCGTTTTCATCAAAATAAAGCTGTTTTTTCCTTTATAATTTCCCACTTTGTTGCTGTGGAGGACTTGCAGATTGCAAAGGACTGCAAGTCAAAGCTTGCAAAATAGAGTTTGTAGCTAATAAGGAATTCTGTAATTTACCCTTCTTGTTATCTAATTATCAGAGCAATATTGTGAATGTCAACCCCAAGTCAGAATTAAAAAAATGGTAGGTTGTTGTAGTCCCTGTTGCTAGAAAAATACTTGTCAACAACTTTGTGAACATAAAGTTAAATAGTGGAATAAAATTTAGGAACCTAACTCTAAATAGCTGAGAATCATAGTTTCTTGTATAGAGTCTTTTAGCAGAGAGAATTGTTCACCTACAATGTAGCACATGGTCACAACATGATTAATACGATCAAGGAAGTAGGATGGTGTCTGCTCAATGGGGAAGGAGATGATACAAAACTGGAGCAGGAAGAAGAGAGAGAGAAAAAGAGGATACCCTAAAAGAATTAACTCAGAATCAATGATATAAGGCATTAGACAACGATTATTCACTAATACAACTAAACAAACCCAGTGCCCATACTACACCTAGTCACCAATTACTAGAACAACCCATTCAATTAATTTGGTTCCTACAACACTTTTACAAGTGAAAAGCACAGACTACCTCAAAATCGTACAGAAAGTTATGTACCTGTGGGTGCTCATCATCTCTGCTCCGTTTTCTCTGAATGCGAGCTGTAGGTGAATGTGACTGCCCAACAACATTTTGTCTAGACACTTCCTCCTCTGCGTGCAATATATTGGTCACCACACTCCGAAGAGGAAATGCTCCATTATTATCCTTTGTTTTCCCTTTCCACCCTCTTCCATGACTATTTCTAGTGTTCGTATCAGTTTGAGCAGTAACTTTCTGATCCTCCTGAGAATTCTGCCTTTCAGACAGTACACAAGAAATGGGCTTAGACTTGGCCACTTCATCAGGAATAGATTGGTTCGGTTGTGTATACAAGTGTATATTTGACGATAGATGATCCCACAACCTATAGAACAAAGATTTATAAATAACAGTCAATAGACAAGAAAAATATTAGAATATAGTTTATGATGGAAACAAGTACTCTTACACAATGCTAAGAGTCCATACCAGGAAATAAAAGTGTCACTATCATCCCCCAAAAACACATTCAGCTCCTTCCTAGCTTCATCTTTGCTACGACCATTCCTAAGCAAAACTACAACATAATCCTGCCAATGTGAAATTAAAATGCAAGTTAAGCACTAGACAGAAAAATAAAAAAAAATTAATACTTAACTAGCTAAATTAGTAAAATGTTGTAAAAATAAATAAACGGATACAAAAAAATGAAAACAACACAGTAAAACAGCAACCGAAATTCTTCCATCATCCATGTACATTAACAATGGAACTAAATCTTTGAAAATCGAGATTCTATGAAAAGCCAAAAGTTGAAGAGGAGTCAGCCACTCAAAAGACCAAGGAGAAAAAAAATGAATACATGAGGCACAAATGAGAGAATGAGAGAAAATAAGTTAGCCTTCACTTTCACTGATCCCAGTAAGGTGACCACAAATGGCACAATGAATAGGTGAAGTGCAAGAGATGGAACTTTCCATCTGCTGAAGCAATTGGTTCAGTTTGTAACAATAGGAAGTGTGTCCCATGCTAACATGGCATAGGCTTACCATTTTGTCTCTCAGACCATTACCCATTTAAGGTCATATGTGACAATTGATATTACAATATAATGTATAGAAGTATTAGAGGAAGCTACATGTGGTGACACTCAAGTATGAGGAAAATTCTGTGTCATCATGAGGGAATTATTTGACAAAGGCATAGTTGTTAGTGCAAAAAAGTGAACTTTGGCATGTAAAAGGGAAAAATTATCATGGCATTGTAATTCCAATCACAGTGCAAAGTCAGTGGCATAAAGTTACTCGGTCAAATGGAACATTGATCCCAAAGATTTAGACGTCAGGTGAACATTGTCACACGATAACATAAATAGAACAACTTTTATTGAACTATCAAGCTAAAGAATCATCTTATAGTAGCATCCACTTGTTTAATCCTCCAAATTTTGATATTCATATATTAGCAGGGAACAAAAACGATCAATGTCTCCAAAAAAACAAAAACTTGTTTGTTTGGATTAGTTGTTTATATTAGAGGTTCAGTTTTCGTTCTCTCCCAAACTAAGGAAAAACAAAGCCTTTCATTCGGTTAAAACACCAATGTCTCAATCCAAACATGAATACAAGTTGGCGGGAACAAAACCTTACCACGAGTGTACCATCAGTATAATCGCCCATGAACTCTTTAAGCTTCTCCATTACCTTCGCATGCAGTCTCGATAAGCCATCCTGACTGAAACTGACCTTAAACGTCCGGTCATATCCGGCGCAATCGGGCCCGCCCATGACCGAGTAGAAAGGCGATCAGATCAAAACCCTAATCCACCTTTTTCTTTCCTTTCTTTTTTTTGACGGCGACCGACGCGTAAAACAATGAACCTATTCGCGACACCGAGGCGAGGAGTTAACGCGAAGCGGGAAGAGGCGGGCGGCGGCGCAGTCGACGGCCAGCTAATGCACGGCGGCGGAGGCGTCGACGGAGCAGATCGGATTGGATTAGGGCTCCGCCTGGGCTCGACTGATTCGATGGTGAACTCGCGGCCTAATCGTTTTTGGGTGAAATATTTTTTTTCATGTACTTGTAGGGGATTAAATTGTGAAAACCCATAAATACCCTCCAAAAATAAATCAAAATCACATTCCTATCATCAATCCAATGATCCAGCTCTTAGAATTCTACTTATCCTAAAAATGGACAACTCAATCCCACAAACGACTATCAGATAAATTCAGGAAGCCTGGCCATCAAGGAAATTTGGAAAGCATGGATGAGTCCTAGCATAGCGTCCGGTATCACAAGTAATTCAAGCATTATAGGCTGATGCGGTGGAACTCTACAGCCCTACATGTCTCATAAGTAGGGATGTAATCCAGCCGAATCGAGTCGAGCCGAACCGAACTCTTGAATATTTGAGCTTGACTCGTTTATAATCAAGCTGAGCTCGAGCTTTATTTAATGAATATATTCATGGCTCACGAGCTTATTCGAGCTTTTATTGAGCCTAAACGAACTTAATAAATATAAATCATAAATTTAAATATTCATTAAAAACTAAATTATATATTTAGATAAAATTATAATAATATTATTAAAATTTATAATTTTATTCTAATAAATAAATTTAATATATTTGTCTATATTTTTCATAAGTAGAGTGTAAAATCTATAAATTCAATATCAAAACTATTTTTTTTATTTAAAAGTTGCTTAATGAACTTAACGAACGTGTTCACGAGCTAACGAGTCGAATATTGCGAACCTTGAGCTTGGTTTGTTTATCTTAACGAACCTCATTAAACGAGCTCAAACAAACTTTTATCGAATCGAGCTTCGAATAACTTGCGAGCGGCTTGATTCATTTACACCCCTACTCGTAAGGAAAATCATGTTGAACTCTCCGCCAAAGTCAAGAGGTTGTAGATGCTACTTATGAAGGGTCAAATTCATCATAAAAGGAACTTAAGTTGAGTCTGATAAACCCAACACATCCATTCTAAACAAGGACAAGTCAGTTATCATAGGCCATGTCTCAGCTAAAAGCTAAATAAGGATAAGTGAATTACCATTGCCCCTGTCTCAGCTAAAATCTCAACACCTTCATTGGCTCAACCTCAAGCCCCAACATTATCGCTCGGTCTCAATTTCAACTACTGACTCCTTCGAAGTCTCAATGACAGACTCCCTCGTAGTCTTAGCGACAGAATTCCTCTCAATCTCGACAATAAACTCTCTCTCAGTCTCAACAACAGAATCTCCCTCAGTCTCAATGACAGACTCCCTCATAGTTTAGGTCTCAGATCCTAACTTTGTCTATTCTCAAGGTCATTCAATATTGACCTCACCTTTTCTACCTCCCTAGGTCGATTCACTGACAGTAACTGTGAATATTCAGGATGGGTAGCATCTTAAGAATAGAGGAGCTATTACGAGGTTATCAAACCTGATCTCCTATATACTCTCCTACGAACATGGCACTGGATTAGCGGAGCAGTAACTAATGACTGTCGGATCTAGTCCTCTTAATGACCCCCATAATGATGAGGTTTCGATTGACGTGCAAATGTTCTCTGAACTACCATATAAACACTCACAAAGGTGATGACAAAGGATCCCTAATTTCTGGAAACCCTAGACTAGGTTCTACCCTTCTTCTCCATCTTATTCTTCTCACATATCACCTTAAACAAATCCTAACTTGAGTATCGGAGTGACCTCAAGATCCGTCCCACGACGAGTCTAACTCTCTTTTGAAGTGCATTACAAGTTCTTTCATCTAAGTTATCGACGATCTTCAGAAGAGGCGTGCGTCGACAAGTTTGTTGACTAATAGCTTGAACATCCACGATATTTAGCTAGAACAAATTGGTGTCATCTATGGGAACTCTGAGCCAAGACATTGCGATAATTAACACTAGAAGGATTGTTGACAATCGCAACTCTGGTGGAGAGAAAAGTCTCGACAAAGCAGTGGCCATCACATAAGAAAGCATCGATGAAATGGCCTCTAAGGCATTGCAAGGAATACTATAACAACACACCTTCTTGCAACCACCAAAAACAGGAGCTCCTCCTCCTGTAGTGGGTGCACCTCCTCCCCTGGTTAATTTACCACCACACTTCGTGGGAGTTTCACCGGCCATGGTGTTAATCAATCGAGGCGCGACTCTCCAAGGTGAGGGGACCGCATGAATCCCAAGCAGGAGAGACGCCTCCTCATGACCACAAAGAAAAGGTTCTCGCTTCCAATGAAGGGACTGTTCAAAGAATGTCTTTCTCTAGAGAAGTTCATAATCAGGAATTCCCTCGCCACTTTCAACAACTACAATTGGGTGAATACACTAGGTCATCGAACCTAGAAGATCACTTTTATCATTTTGAGAACGCCTCCACATTGTAGCAATACACTGATGGGGTTAAGTGTTGGGTCTTTCTGATCACCTTATCAGGTTTGCCCTAATGGTGTTCAGTCATCTCCCCGCTTTCTCCATCAACTCATTCGATAGCTTCAAAGTCATTTTCCTACACTAATTTGCCAACAACAAGAGAATATCAGAAGACACCTCTCAACCTATTCACCATGAAGCAGAAACCTCAGGAATCCCTCAGAGAGTACCTTCAACGGTTCAACTAAGTCGCATAGAGTCATATAGGATGTCCCCTCAACTCCTTTTGAGATCCTGACTAGCACCTGTAGGATCGTACACAGTGGAATAAAGAAAATAGAAAACAACGCTAACACAGATGGTTTTACTTAGTTCGGAGCCTGTGACGACTCCTACTTCAAGGCTCACGATTATCGATCACTTTCATTGGGCAATCACTATCAGTTTGTAAAAGGATTATAATAACTGAGTACAAGAACTGAAAATAAAATTTATTACTGGCAAATAGAAAGAAAATGAAGTCTCTTATTCCTCGAACTTCGGAGAGGCCTTTTGGTATCATCGGAGTTTTTTTGGAGCAACACTTGAATATAAAAGTTGTAGTCAATGTTATTCTAAAGCTACTGGTCAAAGGCCTTATATAGGTCCATTCCAGGCGCCTGGAACCCCTCTGGGCGCCTGGACCATTGCTGATATGGTGATCTCTCATCGAAACTTCATCCGAAAAGTTTATCCACTTCTGGGCGCCTAGACCGCTGACGTGAGTTCGGCCAATCATCGCGCTCCAACTTAGCTTCGGGATAACTTTTGTGGTTTGGGTGTTGGGACCAATTCTGGGTGCCCGAACCGCCTGAGTGCCCGCGGCACCCGCCTGAGCTAGATTGGTCCGAGTGCTCAGACCACTTTTTGTCTCTTTTCTTACCTGTAACAAAAAGTTAGTCCTGGCAATAGAAAAATATATTTATCCTGCAATACAGAGTTAACACAACATTAATAAGATAAGAGTAGTAATTAGATCATATCTCCCCGAAACTAGGATTTAGTCAAGATCTCAGCTTAGGTTTCCCAAATGGGCTTAAGTTGAACTGACGCCTACAGTTCCCTCAATGAGAAACGTGTTCGCACTAGATCTCTCCTCCAGTTACTTACCTCCACTTACCAACTGCAGTCGCTTGACTTGCCTTTGACCCACCAGGTCTTCCCACCAGTTGTCAGGTCGGTTGTTAGGTCCCGAGAACCCAATCGGATTTCTCGTAAGATATTGGGCCCCATGGGCCTATCTGGACTTTCCACTAGCTATCGGGTCTAGCAGACTTAGTTGGATTTTAACCTGATGTCAGGTCCTTCAGACCCGTCAACTCCTACACACTTGGTAAAGCAATTAGATAACAAAACACTCTAACGTTAATCCACTTGTCATTTATCAAAACTTGAGTTAGATCATTAGTGAAAATTGTATCAACAATTTCTCTCTTTTTGATGCAATGACAATCTGGGTTAAAGTTAGAAAAAAATATTGAAAGATAATATTAAAAATGCAAACAAATTATCTAAGTTAATTTTGCATTTTTTTTACATGATTAAATTTGTTTGTTGTTTTTCTACATAAACTTTTACCCTCCCCCTTTGGTATTCATCAAAAAACTAAGGTAAAGGAAATTCAAACACAAGTAATATCGGACAGTAATACAGAAAATAGTTGAAAGTAAATACTGTGTATATCTCAGACTTAGGGAGAGGTTTTGAACAAAAGTTTAATTTAGAAAACCTTATAAATATTTTTAAGAGCATTTTTTAATTTAAAATTGTGTTCCAAAATTTTCAAAAATTTTGAAGTGGTCTTTTTTGAAATTTTCTAAGTAAACTTTTTCGAAAAAATTCTTAGTAAATTTTCTAAGGAATATTTTCAAAAAAAAAAAAAAAAAAAAAAATTTCTAAGAAAAAGAATTTAGGAAAATTTTCTCAAGTACACATTTTAGAGTTTTTGACAATTATTTTGAAATTCAATCCTCCCCCTGAATCTGATATTTTTATTTTAAAAATAATCATTCAATTACCAATATCTTTAATACATATCTAACCGTTAGTTACTAATTATCTACCAGAAGATAGTAATATTCACTTGATTAGTCAAGTTAAGTAAGATTTGATCTGACTTATTATTTATTAACTTGACTTGATCACTGTATTTTCACTACAAGAAAACAGGGCTTTAGAGACGAAAAAATCTGTCTCTGAAAATCATTTTTCCGTCTCTAAAGAAAGTTTGAGACGGAATATTCCGTCTCAAAAATCCGTTAGTGAAAGCCCCGTAGCTAATTTTGAAACGGAAATATTCCGTCTCTAATTTTAAAAACGGATGAAAAAACTGTTTATAAATCTGTTTTCAAATTAACAAAATAAAATTAATTTCAAATGTAAATTCTGTCTCTAATTTTGTTTTAAATCTGTTATTAATCTTGTTTATAAATCTGTTTACAATTCTATTTATAAATCCGTATATAATTTTATTTTTAAATTTATCACTAAATATTATTATATTATATTTTTATATTTCTCATCAATATATTTAAATAATTCTTCATTTCAAATAAATTAAATTTATTAAAAAGAAATAACTTCTAATTCCAAATGTATTATACAATTAACATTAAAATAAATAAATATTTACATTATCCAAACAAATTTGACCAATAATCAAACTATAAAGACCAAATTCTTCTAGATATAAATGATTTGTATATTCCATTTCTTGAATCATTTCTGAATCATCTCCTTGAGATTTTCTTCTCTTTGCCTACCTTCCTCAATACAATTTTCTTTCCTCTGTCTACTTTATGTAATAACAAGTTTTTTTTCCTTTCAATAATTTGTTCCTCCATCCTCGAGCTAATAGCATGCATGCCTTCAATTTCTTCTTTTTGCCCTCCCTGTCTTCGAATTTCATGAGATAAATTGCTTCTCTTGTACAGATTAATGAACCAACCAATTTTATTGAGAAAATCTAACAAATCAAAACATGAAACGAGTAAGTCTTGCAATATCAAAATTTTTAATGCAAATAAATTAAAATTGTGCAAAAGTGATAATCAATATCAATGATCACCCACTAATTAGTCCATAGTTGTCAATGCTAAAGAATTAACAAGTCATGAAGACTCTTTTGGCTCTGAAACAATAGGCATCACAAAACCATAAAAATTATGTCAGTGTGAACACATACTTAAGTAGGATTTTCTTCAAATTTGAATCTTAAACTTAGAATCTCTAAGTACATATAACAAAATCAAATACAAGATAATAGAAAAGAAGACTTGATGGTCTTCTTACTACACATTGATTAATTTAAATCACAAATTAAAAAAGTTTAATATCTATCAACATAATACCACAGAACTATAAATATTGCTAAGAAATAATCCTATAATATTAATAAACAAAACTATAGAAGATAGTAAGCAAATAGTACCAAGCAAAAGATTAAAAGATGGTTTTGAATCCAACATTTGCTCTTTGTTGTTGTGGCTAATGCAACGTTTGCTCTTGGTATCCTGCATGATACTAACGAGTGAAACATAAGTCACAATAGAATATGGAAAAGTAGAATTACCTAATTAAATAATTACGGATCATTCTTGGATAACTTGATTACCTCTAGATAACCTCATTCTCATCTACAAATTAGTTAGAACATTATGGCTATAAGGAAACAATATGTAACAACCTAAAATACAATAAATACTAAACATTGAAATGAGAATGCAAAGAGTACAAATGTTACGAAAAAAAAAAGAAAATGACAAAAGAAATTCTTGTGAATAAAAAATAAAAGAAAAGGGATCAAAGCAAATCCTTTTTAATAGTTACTACAACTGCTGCAGATAGATTAAACATAAAATAGCAACATATTTACACTTGAGAGTTTAAAATAGTATGAGAAAATTTCCAACCCAACAAAGTCAAAAAAATAACGAATGATCATGTTTAGTTTGTTATTTCCTTATGCAGAAACAAATGAATAAAATGATTGAATTATGAAAGCTTACCTAATTTCATCTGTTTGGACCTCAAATCTCAAGTAAGACTTGGAAGTGGTCTGGAAATTAGATGATATGTTGGGGCATAAAAGAGAGAAGGCAGAAGACAATGACTAGCTATTCTTTTTCATCAAATGTTGAATTGTTTGGTTTGAGTTCAAAAGGTGCTTAGTGTCAACAATGTGGGGGAATTTTTCATGGACAGCTTGCACAAATTTCGTCAAAGATGAAGGAAGAGGACCAAAAAATTTGTTGTATATATGAGCTAAATCTGTTTATATAAAAGTAAATTGATCAGATGGTATTGGTAAAACTGGAAAAAAAAAAAGAGAAAGAGACTTCTATGAGCATAAACAGCAAACCTAGAAGACAATTATGACCAACAATCAATTTTCCTGTTGATGCAAGAAGATCAACAACATGCCGATTCTTTTTTCTGCATTTTTTCTCAGATCTTCAAGGACATCTTTCTGCATATAAAAAGTAAATAACAAAATTTAGTATTCACATGGTTGAGCTTCAGTCAAAGTCCTGTCAAACATTGTTTCTGAGATATAACTGTTCAAGAATATGGTAAGGTTAAAAGTTATAAAAGCCTCTGCAAGACATAGCTTCATTCCATACCATCAATACAGCCTTATCTTGCCCCCACGAGCTGGATCAGCTGGTTAGATGCCTGCAGCTTGCTAATGAAGTCGTGGGGTCGAAGGTCGCCAGTTGCACTCGGGGATAAAACCCTGGTCTGCTGCGCCAAAAATTCCTTCGACCCCCAGTCACCTATCCTGCCCAGCATTAACCGTGATTTACTCCCTCTGGAATCTTGTGGGGTCGGGGCCAGGGGACCGCTAGGGTGGTGGTTCCACCTTTTGCCAATACAGCCTTATCTTTATTTGTGTCGACATAGACTACCCTCCTTTGCCATGAGTTGTCCTCATCAACAACACGAACACACATGAGGTCATTGAAGTGCTTTTTCACAACTTGTAATTATTAGCTTTTGTTAGAAAAGGAAACTGGTATCTAACAATTAATGCATCTTTACACATAGCAAGTTAAAAATGAAGATAAATTTTATTGACACAAGGCATTGTAAAATTTGTCACCAGTTATTCAGAGAAGCAGAATCCTCATGGGATTAACAAATGCTTAAGATTTAAATAAGTCGAACATCAAATATACACTGGTAACTACAACTGATGAGTTCTATGGCACAACACAAGAAACTGCTAACAGATAAAAAGGGCATGTGAACCCACAGTCACCCAACAAGCAATGGAAGGAGTCCCCTTGCCTCTCCAGATTTAATAAATGACTAAGTAGATAGAACGACTAATTGAGACTTATCTTTTAGTGGTATGATGGAAAGGCAACACTGTATGTATAGTAGGATGCGAAGAACTTGATTGAGAAAAGCACCTTCATATATGCATGCATTGAAGTCAAATTGGCATTTAGCAAGGAAGTCGATGGATGTTACTTGCCATAGGAAATCATCAGGTGGCCCATGAAGTGGCAACTCATTCCGTGGAAAGATATAGAAGTTATGTCTGCAATGTAAAGAGCTGCAGATGTCACACGAAATCCAACAAATTTCTACAAACATGAAATCATACAGAATCTTATATTAATAACTAGGTGATTTAACACAAATTTCATCTACAATTACCTACCAATGTCTGTCGAGACTTGTCCCACAGAACAAGCAAGTATGACTGATAACTTAACCCAAAAATATCAAATGAATAGTCCTGTATCGTAAACTACCACCATCTCATCAAAACATAAATTGGATATCCGTCAAAAGAAGTGATAAGGTAAAACCACGCAAAAATCAGTCATGAATCTCATCTGCTTGACATATGAACAGTTTTTAACCTTTATCGCAAGCAGGCCTAGCTTCCAGAGGGAGAAAACGTGAAAGAATATCCTAAACAAGGCATTCGATTTCAACAGGAGAATGAGGTAAAGATCATTTTTTCCCCACAAAAATAAAAACCGATAGAGAAGTCAATTCATCACTTCGATTTTCTCTAAAACCACATTGAACCCTATCATAACAAAACGAAAACCAAATGATGAAGAACACTAACAGATGGGCGAAGAAGGAGCCCTTGGATGAATCCCAGCGGAAGGGGGCAGACACCGAACTGCACGACAGCGAACTTCTTAGCGGAGTCCTTCAGCTTAAGGTAACGGACATTGGATCGGTCAAACTCGAACGAGTCCCTCCATGGGGCACTCGTCACGCCGGTCATCTCAAGGTCAACGGCCACGAAGTCCGACTCCTCTACGCAGGCCCTAAGGCCCTCCAGCGCCGCGTTGAAATTGGACCTCGTCACCTGCATCACGGCCACGCTGCAGCCACCGGGCGCATCAGTGGAGAAGGGACGGAGGCGAGGCAGCAGACCTAGGGTTAGGATCGGTAGCACACCCAAACAAATGGCAGATTCCGCATGTCTTAACCTGCCATGACCACTCCGAAATAGGAACTCGACATTTATTCTCTGCAATTGTATTTTCATTTTAACTTTTAATTAATTTATAAATGAAATTGGTCACAAAAATTATACGGTCTTAAATTTTATTTATAATTCATATTTATAAAAATTTATATATAATTTCCTTTCAAATTTATTTTAAATCCTGTCTAATTTTTTTTTTAAATATATAATTTACTAAAATGAAACGGATTAATAATTCCGTATTAAATCTGTCTCTGATTTATATACATCTGAAATAAATTTTATTTTCGTTTTAATTTTTAATTAATTTATAAATGAAATTTATCACAGAAATTATACGGTCTCAAATTTTGTTTATAATTCATATTTATTTTTGTTTATAAAAATTTATATGTAATTTCGTTTCAAATTTGTTTTAAATTCTGTCTTAATTTTTTTAAAAAAAAAATATAATTTACTAAAATGAAATGGATTAATAATTTCGTATTAAATCTGTCTCTGATTTATATAAATCTGAAACAGATTTTATTTTCGTTTTAAAAATCCGTTTCTGAAGCCCTATTTTCTTGTAGTGTTTGGTATTTTCATCCAGACTTATGTTGATGCACTAATATAAGCATCTGAAGTCCAGGCAAAATGCATACGCATCTCACATGATTCTATGTTTTTGAATACACAATCAAGGTTGACCTAGTGTGTTTGTGAGATGCTCATTACCTATATCTATAGGATTATGCTTTCTAGGAATTCATTCTAGACTAAAGCCAAAATAATTTTTACAACACTAGAGAAATAGGAAATTTTTGGAACACATAAGTAAATAATTTTTCTAGAATTTGCAAATCACTTGAAAATTTGTTTGATAATAAAAGTCCTAGTCTATTGTGCACATTCTAGTCGTCTTCATAGATTACTGAATTCAAATTCTAGTAGTGGTTTAGTGAAAATGTCAGTCAAATTTAACTTGGACTCAACATAGTTGAGTTCAATGTCTCCTTTGGCGATGTGATCTCTAATAAAGTGATATTTTTTTCAATATGTTTGGTTCTTGAATGATGCACTGGATTTTTGGTTAAGTTAATTGAATTGATGTTATCAATATGGATTTTATATTCTAAGTTAAAGTCTTTTAATGTGTGCATCATTCATAACAGTTGTGCTACACACTCACCCATTGCTATGTACTCAGCTTTAGTAATAGATAAAGCAACACGGTGTTGTTTTCTACTAAACTAGCTGACAAGTGATGGTCCAAGTAATTGACATCCACCACTTATAATTTTATGATTTAGTTTACAGCTGACATAATCTTAATCAGAGTAACTTATTAGTTCAAAATTAGGTGTTCAAGGGTACCAAATTCTTATATTTGGTGTGCCTTTCAAATATCTAAAAAAAAAAATCTTTTTTACATTAGTTAAGTGGGATTCCTTAGCACAGGTTTAGTATCTAGCACACATATTAACTATAAATAAAATGTCAGGTCGACTTGTAATTAAGTATAAAAGACTACCTATGATACTCCTATAATATTTGAGATATCGGTTTTCCATTTGGATCACTATCAAAGGTTGTGTTAGCTGTCATTGGTATTTTTTTAGTTCTTTGGTATTTTTCATTCCAAATTTTTTAAGTAATTCCTTTATAAATTTTTATTGGTAAACATAATTTTCTTTATTAGTTTATTTAATTTGTAATTCTAAGAAATAGGTTAGTTTACTTACTAGACTCATTTTAAATTCTTGTTCCATTAAGATTATAAATTCTTGCAAAAATTCTGAGTTGGTTGAATAAAAAATTATGTCATCTACATATACTTGTGTTATGAAGATATCTTGTTTGAGTGATTTTACAAATAGAGTTGGATCAGTTTGACCTTGGGTGAACCCTTTGGAAATTAAATAGGAGTTCAACCTTTTATAACAAGCCCTAGGTATTTGTTTAAGATCATACAAGGCTTTCTTTAGTTTAAAGGCATAGTCAGGATGATATAGGCTTTCAAACTCAGGTGGTTGACCTACATAGATTTCTTCCTCTATTAGCCCATTTAAAAAGGTTGATTTAACATCCATTTGATAAATCTTAAATCCTTTATGGCCGACATAGCTCAATAGCATTCTAATAGATTCAAGTCTGGCTACTGGAGCATATGTTTTATTATAGTCAAGTCTCTCTACTTAACTAAATCCTTTCGCTACTAGTCTAGCCTTGTTTCTAACAATTTCCTCATTTTTACTTAGTTTATTTTTGAATACCCATTTTTGTTTCTATTACCTTTTTATTATCAAGTAGTGGTACTAAGTCCCAGACTTTATTTCTTTCAAATCGGGTCAGTTCTTTCTACATGGCTATAATCCAATCTCGGTCAAGTAGGGATTCTTCTATCATTTTGGGTTCAATTTTAGAGATTAAGGATATTTGACTTAGGTTTCTCAAGGATGATCTAGTCTAAACTCTTAGGTCTTGGCCACTTATAATTTGTTTAATTGGGTGGTTTGAGCTAACTCTTATTGTTCTAGGCTCAATTTGTGTTTGTTCATTTCCATGTGGTTGATTATTCTCATCCTCGTATTCTCTTAATGGATTTTCACTTGCTCCCCCTAGATCAGTGCTAGCTCTAACGAAGTCCATTGGTTGATACTGAGGTTGAGTTGAGTTAGATTCTTTAGTAATTTCATCAAATTTTACATTGGTTGTTTCCTCAATTCTTTGAGTAGTTTTATTATAAACTTTATATCCTCTACTATTTAAGGAATACCCTACAAAGATTCTATTTTCCACTTTTGAGGTAAATTTTCCTAAGTATTCTCTTGTGTTTCATATGTAAACAAGACATCCAAATACATTAAAGTATTTAATATTTGGTAATTTATTATAGTAAATTTTAAATGGGGTGTATTGTGTTTCTTATTTATTGTTGTTCTATTTTGTACATAGTAGGTTGTACTAACAACTTCTGCCTAGAAATATTTTAATAATTGGTATTCATTAAGCATTATTCGAGTAGCTTCTTGGAGAGTTCTATTTTTTTCTTTCCACTATTCAGTTTTGTTGAGGTGTATTAGGACATGAGAATTCTTGATGGTACCTATTTTCTAAACAGAATTTAGTAAACCTTTGGTTTTTGAATTCTCCATCGTTATCACTCCTAATTCTTTTAATTTTTTTAGTATATTTCATTGTCAGTTTATTTACAAAAATTACTAAATATTTCAAATATTTTGTCTTTATTTTTCAAAAATTTTACCCAAGTGAATCTTTAGTAATCATCCATTATTACTAAACAGTATAAATTTTCATTAATCGATTTAATCTCATGTGAGTCAAATAAATCTAAGTGTAATAATTCAAGTATTGAGTTGGTTTAAATCTGATTAGTTGGTTTGTGGGTTGATTTGGCCTATTTCCCTTGTTGACAAGTATTACAAATTATTGATTCTAAGTTAGGTAGTTTTGGTAATCCTCTAACTAAGTCATTTAGTTTGGTGAGGTTTCTAAAGTTAATATGGGGCATTCTCCTATATCACAGCCAAGTTTTCACTTTTTGTGTTAAGTGACACTTAAGTAAGGAGCTAGCTACATTAATTGTATAAATGTTATTATTTCTAAGTCCTTTTAATTTTATTATAGGGTCTTTGATATGTTTAATTAAGCATTCAGTAGATGTAAACCTAACCTTATATTCTAAGTCACACAATTGACTAATACTAAGTAAGTTAAATTTAAAATTTTCAATAAGGAGTACTTTATTAATAATGAAATTGGATTCTAATTCAATGTTACATATTCCAATTACCTTCAGTTTGTCATTGTTTCCAAAGGCAACTATTCCTAATCTTTTGAAGGTTAACTTTGTGTACATAGTTTGATCCCCGATCATGTGTTGGGAGCAACTACTATCCAATATCTATTTAGATTCCTAAAAATAAATAGAAGAAATAATCTTTTAGCTCAAGTGTGAACTTGATTATAATTAAATTTATTTTCATTCAATTTTATTTATTTTTTTAATTTAATTCATTTTGATTTTTATTAAAATTTAATTTAGTTTAATCCTTATTCATCTCACCCAAAATATATTTTCAATCAAGTAATCCTATAATCTTATGAGATGAGTTAGGTTATATTTCAAGGTTTGGTTTAACTTGTGTTAGATTCAAGTTTAGCTTCGGGTTCAACAAACATGCATTCTTTCGATAAACTTCTAAGCTGTGGTAAGTCACCTGGACATCATTAGAGTAACCATGCCTTTGAAAATTTTCACCTAGCTTAAATAATAACTTTGGTCTAACCAGCTAGCATTGGTAAGGGGTAGCTTTAGTTAATTCTACTAAGCCAAATGCACCAGGTCGAAGTCATATCTTCCTAGACATGCATAGAAATAGTTTCCCTAACATACTATCATCCAAAACTTCTCTAGTGTTGTTTGTCAGGATAAACTTTTATCTCTATTTAAGCTAGTCCTAATTATCCAACCGGGTAAACTATTATTTTTGGAGGTGCCAACTAATTTGGTGTCTCCCTCTGAATTATTAAATTTGTGTTTAAGTTTTAGGTTTATATCGATTATTTTTATAATTATAATAGACTTGATTGTAGCTTAAATTTAAATTATCTTTGTAGTTATTTGATTTAAATTTATTTTTTCTATTTGAGTTTGAATTATTTGACTTCATTTTACATTTTAGGTTTAGGTTTGATTTATTTGATTTTATTTTATTTTTTAGTTTGGAATTTAGCTTTAAAGGTTTATTTTGAATTGGTTTTAAATTAATAGGTTTATTTGGATTTAGTTTTAGATAATGAATTTTATTTTTAGGAATATAAAATTGATTGAGTCCTACTTGCGTGGTTAGATACTCTTTTGAAACTCATGTTTTAGTTTGTTTCTTATTTTGGCTTTAAGTGATATAAAAATTTTGTTAGTCAAACTGGACTTGTATCCGAGTCCGAACTTATTGTACACACCTCTTTGTGATCCAAGTATTATGTCTAGATATTTAGATCTAGTTGTGAATTTTTCTAACAATTCTTTTAGATTGGTTATTTCAGTTTTCAATTTAGCATTTCCTTCCTTAAGTCTTTCAACTTGAGTTGAGTTAGAAGTTTTTATTTGGGAGTTAAATTATTTCTTAAGGTGTTGATTTTCCTTAAGGAGAGTGTCATTTTATTTTCCAGATTTTATTAATTTTTTATTTAAACATGCAATTATTTTTAAAAATCTAGCAGTTAGGATAGATGATACCTCATTAGAACCTTCAGAAATAAGTGCGGACTCATGACTTGATTCATATTCGGACTCACCGTCTTATTCCGTCTCAATTTGTGATTCCAATCTGGTTGCCATCAATATGAGGTAGTTGTGATGCTTCCGATCTTTGACCTCTAATTCTTCATCCTAAGTCACCTTATCTTCTTCATGCATTTCGGCATTAAATAATTTATTCATAGGTGAATTTATTTCGGTTACCTTTGCATTGTTTGTTTCTTCGTGTAACTCGATGAGTTTATCCTAAAGGTCATTTACATTTTCGAAAGGTCTAACCTGGTTCAGTTGTTCTTTCGTTAGCTCATATTGGAAGGTGTTTAGGGCTTTGTTGTCCGGCTAGGCCTTCTTCTTCATTTCTAGGTTCCAGTCTTGGGGTTCGAGTGGTTTGTCAGCATTGTCTATCAGGATCGTGTAGCCTTTACGGATGCTGAACCACCTTTCATGTCTGTCTTTAGGTACACCTCCATCCTTTTCTTCTAATCTGGTAAGTCATCCTCGTTGAAGAGGTGGGATGGGCGGTGTTGTATTCTTTGTTTTGGACCATTATTTTCTGAAAGAAAAACATTGAAATATGACCAAGATTTGATCTTGGGGTAAGCAGCGTGGGAGATGAGAAACTAAGGATGTTTCACAAATTTTAAATAAAATAATAATAACAAATTTTATCAAATGGGATATTTTACCAATTTTGACTAATGGTGAAAATTTGAAAATGGGAAAAAATAAGAATTAAAAAAAAACCAGAGGGAAAAAATGAAAGACGTAAGAATAATTTCTAATCTAAAACGATATATAATTTTCTTTTAAAAAAGGAACCCTTGCTTGATTGGTGGTTTCACCAATTCAGAATAACCTCACTCTGATACCACTTATAGGATCGTAAAGTCACTAGAGGGGGTGAATAGCGACCGTTGAAAATTGCGATTAAAAACGACTTACGCAATGGAATAAAGAAAATAGAAAACAATGCTAACACAGATGGTTTTACTTAGTTCAGAACCTGTAACGACTCATACTCCAAGGTCTATGATAGTCAATCGCTTTCGTTGGGCAATCATTATCAGTTCGTAAAAGGATTACAATGATTGAGTACAAGAACTGAAAATAAAATTTGTTACCAATAAATAGAAAGGAAAATGAAGTCTCTTGTTTTTTAAACTTCGGAGCAGCTTTTCGGTGTTGTCGGAGCTTTTTCGAAGTAGCACTTGAATATGAAAGTTATAGTCAATGTTAATTTGAAATTATTGATTGAAGGCCCTTATATAGGCCCATTCTGGGCGCCTGGAATCCCTCCGGGCACCTGGACCATTACTAACATGGCGATCTCTCGTCGAAACTTCATCCGCGAAGTTTATCCACTTCCGAGCACCTTGACCGCTAACGTGGATTCAGCCAGTCATCGTGCTCCAACTTAATTTCAGAATAACTTTTGTGGTATGCGTGCTTAGACCAATTCCAAGTGCCCGAACTGCCTAGGTGTTTGTGGCACCCGTCTGGGTGAGACTGGTCCGGGCGCGCGGACCAACTCCGAGCACCCAAACCATCTCCGAGTGCCCGGACCACTTTTTGTCTCTTTTTTTCCATGCAACAAAAAGTTACTTCAGGCAACAAAAAAATATATTTATCCTGTAAAACAAAGTTAACACAATATTAATAAGATAAGAATAGTAATTAGATCTTGTCTTTCCGAAACTAGGATTTAGTGAAGGTCTCAACTTAGGTTTTCCAAATGGACCTAAGTTGGATCGACAACTACAGTTCCCTCAATGAGGAACGCGTCCTCATTGGATCTCTCCTCCAGTTGCTTATATCCACTTACCAACTGCAGTCGCTTGACTTACCTTTGCCCACCAGGTCTTCCCGCCAGTTGTCAGGTCCGCAGACCAAACTGGACTTTGACCGGTTATTAAATCTCACGGATCCAACCAGACTTCCCACCAAATATCGGACCCCGCGGACCTATCTGGACTTCCCATCAGTTCTTGGGTCCCGTGGACCTATCTGGATTTCAGTCAGGTATCAGGTCCTTCAAACCCGTCAACTCCTATACACTTGATAAAGTAATTAGATCACAAAACACTCTAACTTTAATCCACTTATCATTCATCAAAACTTATGTTAAATCATTAGTGTCAATTGCAACAACATCACCTTCTCTCAAGGTTTGGTGGATGGAAATTTCTTCAGATCTCTAGTAAAGAAGCCTCCACTAAACTACGAGAAACAATTGAAGCAGGCTGAAAAGTACATCCACTTAGAGGAGGCTCGGCTGGTACAAAAGGGTAAAGCCGTTACGACTCTCTAAATAGACAAAAAGCCCCTTCAACCCTCATTTAAAAATAAGATTCTCCATTAGCTCCTCAACTAGCCCCCATCAGAAAAGAGGAGAGAGTGATGCAAGTTATGAACACGGTTTCCCACATTTGTAATAGGGATAAGCCAGTTGGCCCAAGAAGGAACTGCTCGTTTCTACACTTACCACTAGTCATATTCTCATGGCACTGAAGAGTGTCGACAACTTTCTCAAGAAATAGGTTGAGTCATAAAGGAACAACTCTAAAATGGAATGACTTCTCCTGCAACTATTAGACTTGCACCTGACAGATATACTCAACATGATGATGTAGGGAATCAGCCAAAATGGCACTGAAATAACTCAATCCCTTGATAGGAGCCAGAACCACCTCAACACCATTCCTCAGACTGTCATAATAACCGTCGATATGACCACTAAGAAGACTATCGAAACAATCGCCAGAATGATGGTTGAGATCATTGTCGAGGTTGTCGAGGTAACATGGCTCCCCAAGGTAACATCAATAAGATCATGGGGGCTCCACGGACGGGAACTCTAATAGAGTCAGGAAGGCTCGCAGATGAAGGTTGGAAAATTATAACATCAACATTGGGAGGGTCGAGAAAATGATCCTCTTATAAATTTTGGGCCTTAAGACATGAAAGGAGTTGTCACCCCGTACGACAATGATGCCTTAGTAATCTATGTCATTATAGTCAACTACAATGCAGTGAGTGCGTAGACACAGGGATCTCAATGAACATTTTGTACAAAGAAGCTTTCGACCAAATACAAATCGATCGAGAAGAGCTACGACCTATGTCTACCCCTCTATTTGAGTTTATCGGTCAGGAGTTACAACAACTAGGTAGATCAGCCTCCTCCTATCACTAGGTGAAGAACCTATAAAACAAATCTAGAGCATGCTCCATCCACTTATAATGTCTTCTTAGGAAGGATGTCTCTTAGCTCATTTCAAGATGTGGTCTCTACTTTGCATCAGAAGCTAAAGTTTCTGATTTTAGAAAGGGTTAGCTTGGTCAACGGAGATCAAAGCGGCGCTCGTAAGTGCTACATGCAAATAGTCAAGACCAACCTTAGAAAGGTGTGAAAGACTCAGAAGCACTCAGAGGATGATGGTTCAATCCTTATTGGTCATACT